>NC_068566.1:39093022-39704854 GCF_025698545.1 Gossypium raimondii | reverse complement strand
CCCCCTTTAGACGACTTGTAAGTTGCAAATATAATTTCATTTCTTGGCGAAAAGTCCACCAAAAACACTGCCCTTCTTCTTCTGAGGGACTGAAACCGACTCTCTGCGGCCATTGGAAGTTCGAGCACTCCCATTTTTGTCTTCAACTTTCTTGAGGAGAGGATCGGTTTCGTAAAACTGATCTTCTTTCTGCAGGTTCCCGAGGATCCAATCAAGAAACCCTTTTTCCTGTTTGGTTCCACCTGCAGCTGAACTTTTTGCTGCGAAAACCCTTGTTGTGGAAGGAACAAAGGGAATTAGCAGTGACGCCATTGTTACTTAGCTTAGATGTTTACCCTTTTCTTTTGAAATGGTGATGAGGGCTGTAGAAGCTTAGGATGTTTAATTACTGTGGAAATATATATATATAGATGTTGTCTGCTGTTAAATTTGGACCGTTGGATTGGGATTTGAGATGATGAATGGGGAAAGTTTTGTAGCATGAGCTCTCCACAAGTGTCTTATCTTCATTGATGGATTTTATTTTATTTTATTTTATTTTTTGGTTTGTGATTTTTCGTCTTTTTGAGAGGAGGAAAAATAAAGGAGTGGGAGGTGATCGATCTTAGCAAGTATGGATATGGGATTCACACGTGTCAAAATAGTAACAATGCACTTTGCCCACGCCCATTTCCCAAAAACAAGTAAATTTTGTAATGCTAAAATTCTAAGTTGTGAATTTAGTTATTTTATTATAATTTTGTATTTTTATATATTCTATTTTTTAATTTTTGAAATTTTAGTTCTAATCAATTGTAGTTATTAGATTTTTTTTATTTTAAAAATTTTATACTTATAGATAGAACACAAGTTGACTTATGATATCAATTGTTGGGAAAACAGTTTGGAGAATGCAATAGAAAATAAGTTTAATGAAAATTAGAATTTTAATTTTTTTCCAAAAATAAGAAATTGATTATGATATCTAAACTAATAAACACTTAATCAAAATGTACATTTTCGATTCATTTAGAATGAACTTGGTTGTGGGCTCACTTCGAATCAGAAAATTTTTCACAAAATTATCAGTAGGGTAATTTCGTGATTTCTCTAAATTTTTGGGTCAAGTTATAAATAATAAAAATATCTCTAAAATTTTCTGAAATAATTTTTTTAAAGAATTTGCTCTCTACAAATTTCTCTTAAATTCAAGTGTGTGAAAAATAATGACTCGTGGCTTTCTTTATATAAGGAGAGTTTAAAAAGTTTAGCTATGATTAAACTTAATCACTTTAATATTAAATTAATATAATACTTATTATTAGATTAAATTTAATATTAAATCTATTAAATTAATAGAATATTTATGCATAAGATAAGTATTAAATTTAATTTAATATTAAATCTATTAAAATAATATTATTTTTGGAAAAGTTAATCTGAAATCAAATTATGCGGTAGAGTCCCAGTAGGAATGTGATTCCTCCATTGCTCGCTAAAAGACCACCCGTCAGCCACCGGCTACCAGAGTGTTGTCGTTATCACCGTTGGCACCGTCGTATCCAGTGGTTGCATCGCAGGTGCGACACCCTTACGGCACCCCAAGTCGGTTTGGCTATTGTCGGTTTAGTCCGGGCCAATAAAGGTCCAATCAGTCTGGTCCTACCACTGGTTGGATCATCAGCTCGGTTTCACATTCCAAACCCAATTCAACCAGTTTTTGGATTCTTGGGCCCAATTTTTTATCTCAGGTCCAATTTTCAAGTTCAATTACCTATTGTGCCAATTGTCTGACTTGAAAATTAATTTTCAAAAATATCATATTTATTTTAATTAATTTGATTGATTTAAATTTACTTAATCAAAATTAATTTTTCCAAAATTCACTAAGATTTTTCTAAATTAATTTTTCAAGAAAAACTCTTTAATCAAATTCTCTAGTTGAATAATTCTCACGGCTGCCTAATTTAATTTTACATCGAAAAAATCGACTCAATTAAATTATTTCCAAATTTGTAGAATTTCCTTCTCATTCAAATACAGTCTAATCGAGTTTTTGTTGAGCTAGCAGAAGGATCAATCAGACATATACAATTAGGCTCGACTAATTGCAATTATGTCCAAAAGTATCGTTCCAACAATTCACAATTTAATTAATCATGGAGTCAGTCCACAAGAAGTACCATTAGGGGTGAGCATTCGATCGAATCGAATCGAAAATTTTCGAGTTAATCGGGTTTTCGAATCTCATTTTATCATCCTAACTTTATTTAAAGTTTTCTCGAATCGAGTCGAGTGAGATGAAATTCGAATCGAATTGAATGTATTTGTTCAAGTTAATTTTTAAAAAATAATTTTGGATCCTTATAACCATTGTCACCTATCGTAATAAAATTTGTTCACCTTAATCAATGTTTTTATTAACTTTCATCACCTCATAATTTATTTATTAATTTTTATATATTGGTTAGCTTCTTTGCTTGCTTAGTTGTTTCAATTATCTTGATTCTTGTCACTATATATTTTGGAATTAAAAATATATCAAATGTAAAAATATAATTTTTTAATAAAATTTATTTTAAAAATAAAATCTGAAATTGATACTAATATAAAATTTTAACACGAATATTTTATGGCATAATTAATAATTCAATTTTAATATAAATATTCAATATGACTAAACAATTCAATAATATAAATAATATAAAATGTGAAATTTAATTTAATAATATAAATAGTAGATATAAATAAAATTATTACTATTTATGTTTAGTGATTTTTTTTGGATAATTTTGATTTTTTATTTGAGAGTAAAGGGTAAGAAGTAAAAGTTTAGGGGGAAAATAAAAAGTTTTTGGGGAATAAAAGTTTGAGGGAAAGTAAATAGGGGGAGTAAAATTTTGGAGGGAAAATATTAAAAAAAATTGGAGGGGGGAGGGTTTGGGGTAGATGGGAGGTGGGATGGAAAGGGAATAAAAATTTTAGGGGAAAAGTAGGAGGGATGAAAAGTTTTAGGGAAAAATAAAAGGTTTTGAGGGTTTGGGGGAGTAAAATTTTGAGAAAAAGTAAATGGAAGAGTAAAATTTTGGTGGGAAATGGATTTTTGGTAGATTAGGGGTTGGGAGGGGAGGGGAGTAAAAGTTTTAAGGGGAAAGTGGGAAGGAGTAAAAGTTTTGAGGGAAAAGTAAAAAGGTTTGGGAGTTTGGGGTTAAAATGTAAAATATTATAGTTTGATATTCGAATTATTCAAATTATTCGAGTTATTCGAATTCGAAAACTCAACTCGATTTGAACTCGAAATTTGAAAAAAAAATTCGAGTTGATTCGAATAACTCGATTAACTCGAATAACTCGATTCGTTTAACTTGAAATTCGAATTTTTTTTTCTGATTTTTTCGAGTCGAATCGATTTTTGCTCACCCCTAAGGACCATGATTAAAAACTCCGTATCGTATACTATTTACAAAAGCAATTCATCCAACTATTTTGTCCAATGACCTCGTCATGTGTGCGTTATCCTCATATGATATCATTGATTCTTTTAAGTTAAATTCGTTCACTCAATACAATCATATTTTATCTCATTGTCACCATTGTATCTTCTTAATGATTAATATTGATTAATATGACCACTACCAACAAATGATTGTGATAAATTTTTCATTCGATAACAAATAACTCATGGCCACATTCCATATTTATCAATCCACACAATGCAAATGAGATGATATCATTAACTCTTTAACCAAGCTATGAATTCTATTGTTGCTAATAAAGCTATGTTATACACAAGTCATGTACCCAACATATCGGTTATGGGCTCGATCATCTTTAGAACATAAGCCACCACTTATATTAAAGCACATGAGTTACACTACGCATGGTCAGTAACTAACTTAGGATTTAGGTAAATCATACCATGAACGTCACAAGTGAATTAATTCACAAATGGATTCAAAATTAATTCATCTTGGGTCCAGTCCAATGTATCATTCTTTTAATGAATACATTTATGTCTCTACCCATGAAGTCAACAGCTCCGATAGCCAAATTTGCTATCTCTCGAATTGGAATTGTAAACGACATATTAGTCCTTCTAAGTATTTGAATCAAATGCTCACTTTGGTTCTTTTAGGGGATTATAGACTCATTTAGATTATCTACTAAAGTAAGTTGTCTTTCTCGCAATGTAAACGTTCTTGTAATGTCACTTATCATCAGTTTGAACTGAGACAATCAATGAACTAATATTTGTTTGTCACAATTTTGCTATGAATGCAAAACATGAAAGACAGAAACACAAAAGACATAATAGTGAAATGTGAAATTACATGAAAAACAATTACATGTTTACTACAATATGGACACATTTCCTAACAGATATTTGTCCACTTTGCACTCTCTTTCACAACTAGGAATTTTATGTCAATATTCTTAGACTTAGATGAGCTCCTGTTGTTGTTGAAATACAATACTTCTGACTTATTATCACAAAATAATTTAAGTGGTGGTCTTTCTACATTCTCCAAAATGCGCAGCCTAGTGACAAAGTTTCACATCCATATTCCATGGTTTGATGCCTCATAGCATGCGACAAACTCTGCTACCATAGTGGAAGAAGCTACAAGTGTCTGTTTGACATTTTTCTAGGATATAGCTCTTCCAACTAACAGATAAATATTGCCTGATGTAGATTTTCTGCTATATTGGCACCCAGCGAAATCAAAATCAGAATACCCTACGATCTCCAAATGATCTAACCTCTTATAAGTGAGCATGTAATCTTTTGTTCTCTGGAAAATACGGTACATAATCAATGAAAAACGTACCAATGATAACATCTGCGACATCTCTGTCCTCGCGGTGCCTAGCCGCATAAACCAGTGTAGGCTACTCAGCCTTAGTCTGATTAGCACCTCTACTTGGTGCTCTCTAACCTCTACTCATACCATTACCACCCCTGGCCAGACCACGACCCCTAGGTAGCTGCTGTACTGCCCTCTGAGGCTGAACCAAACTCGAAGTTGGAGCTTGCACCTGATTAGAGCACTGTGAACAATCCTTGATGTAGTGCTCCATTGGCCCACATCACAGACAAGCTCCTAACCTCCTTCAACATTCGCCCGGATGGTATCTACCACACTCTCCACATGTCTGACCCACAGTAGGAAGAACAGGTACCTCAACCCTCGGAGGCCCATCAAATCTAGCCCATTTCTTATGACGTTGAACAGAACTAGAGGGCTTTGAATCCTTCTTAGTCTTACCTCTCTCTCTCTGTTCCTCTTTTCGTGCTTAGTGCGCTTAACCTCATCAACAATCTTCGCCTTATCTACCAAGATAGCAAAAACTCGCTCCCTCATAGAGCTATTAGAACCTTGAGGTCATACCTCAGCCTTCTCTCAAACCGAATGCTCTTGTCGTAATTAGTTGATACAAGCCCACGAGCATATTTGTTCAATCTTAGAAACTTGGCCTTATACTCAGTAACAAACTTATCTCCTTTAGTAAGTCCCATAAACTCGCGTCTACGAGTCTTCACATAACTTGCCCCACATATTTGCTCTAGAAGACACTCTTAAACAACTACCAAGAAATCTGATCAAGTTGAGTACCCTCCTCAATGGTCAACCACCATTGATAAGCTTTATCGCGAAGCAGAGATACTGCACCCTTCAACTTCTGCTTAGGGGTGCAGTTGATATCATTCATAATTCTTTCTGTGGCCTCAAACCAATATTCAACCACAGTCGGAGCGACTCCAGTGACACCAGTAAACAGTTTCGCATCGTTGGACCAGAGTCGTTCAGTTATTGACCCACGGCTCCCAAATCCACTAGGGTCCTAGCGACCCTCTCAAGCACTCTTAACATGGCTTGGGATAATGTGTCGTCCTCAACCGTTTAAGTCTAATAACCAATCTCAGCAGTAGGTGTACCCAGTGTTTCACTTGTATCCAAATTGGGCATGCTGCCCATCGAGGATGGCTCAACACGAGCCACTCTTTGGCACCCGCCGCGCCCACGAGTACCTCTTCCACGTGCACTCATTGTAGGTTATCTACATTACACAATTTTATGTATCATTTTTTATATTTATTAATAGATATTTTATGCTCAAAAAGTTATCAAAACAATTTACAAAGTTTGCTACAATCCAACTATCACAGAGTGGTTCTAATTGTTTTAGAGTTTTTCTAAACTATAAGTTTAACTAAGTTAGAAGTACTTACAGGATCGGTGCCGTAGACTCAGTATTCCATAAAAAAAATTTTAGATTAAAACAGAAATAGATTTTGTTCGGAAAATAGTTTTCACAAAATTTTAAAACCCAAAATTTCACAGCCTGAGTTTTGCAACCTAACTTTGATACCAAAAAATGTAACACCCCAAATTCGGCCTAGACATTATGGCCGTATCAGGTGATATTACTGCAAGTTCATTCGAAAACCCAGAATTCGTTGGTTCTGAAAAGGCGTCGTTAGCTTTTGTTATGTGAAAATCAGATTTATTCGAGAACATATATTTCTTAACCGATTTGTGACTGACAAACAGAGAGTGAGTTTTTGAAACTTGGTGTGTAACTTATTAAATCAATATTATAGATTAAATTTCATACATAACTCATAACAGATCATCTACATAACATATATCACATACAGAAACAGAATTAGATACAAATTAATGATATTACCCCCATCTGTTACACACCATCTCCGACCATCCCTACACACCATATAGGGTATTAAATACTCATCTAACCCTACACACTGCTTGGTGTCGGTATGACACTTTTCAAAATATTTGCAGCTTAGCTGCTGGATCATTAGGTGATTTATCTCCGTTTACAGAAATATGTGTGGCTGAGCCACCAAATACGACAGATTATTATACTACCCACACTTCCTCCAAATACACAAACCCCATCCTAAATGCATATACATAGCATATTACAAATTTTACTTATCTTATATCATTTCAAACATGCGTATTTATATCTAATTTTATGCGAACAGATGGTTAGAATTCGTGTTTTATACCTTAATTTATAACATACCGACCTTACGGAAGGCCTACGATCGTTCCAAACGATGTTTACGGTCCTAGGGAAAAATTCAGAATTTTGGGCTCGCTATGTGTCTCACACGGCATGGCCATGTGGCGTCGACAGTTCAGATTTTTGACTTTCGTTGTTTGCTATTTTCTCGGGTTTTCGTTACACACCTGGTCCGATTTTTTTGTGGAAGCAACCATGAGACTGCCAAAACCTAAAAATGATATTTAACATGTTCAATCAGCAACGATCCTCCCGAAATTAAACCCTTTTTCTCAACCCTAAACTCCAATTAATAAACTTAAGCTCACCAATTAACTTCAAGCTTAACAACAATTACCTACCCGAAACGAATCAACAACTCAAAATCACACTTAAACTGTCGGAGGAACGTTGATCCTGAGATCCTCCCCTAACAAAGATTCACGCACAACAAACGTACGCCACGTAAAGAACACAATTCCATCCATCAAAATCCTCCAAAATAACTTAAATAAAGAACACTTACTCAAAGACCGACGAAATAGCAAAAAGAATTAAATTCCCAAAAGCAAATTCGTAGCAAAGGAGGAAGGTAGAAACTGCAACGAAATCAAAAGAAAGAAAAGGGAAAAACTTGAACAGGAAAAATTGGTAAAACAAAAGAAAGAACTGCCAAAAGAAAAGTGGAATTTTTGTATGAGGAACAAATTGAAACGCAAGAATGAGAACAATTGGGGAGAGAGAAAAGGGTAACGTGACTTTGAGGAGCAAACTTTTAGGAGTAAAATTCCATTATTTTCAATTTTCAAACCAGAGAAGAAAAGAAAAGAAAATAGAATAAAATAAAATAAAGGAAATATTATATTAACTAAAACACTACCCCACTTCATATAAACTGCTTTCAGCCATCCCAGATATGCTGCACAAACAAACGCTCACAAAAATAATACTTGATTGCATGATCTCCAACACACCATCGATGTCCTTAACCCTTGAAACATCTATACATTTAAGTAAAATTTAACAAATAAAAAATTTAAGATTTCGGGGCGTAACAGTTTCTATCAATATCCACGCAAAAATTAATGGATTATTTAATGAATATAAAGAAACAAAATCTTTATTAATTGCTACACCAAATCAATAATTTAATTTCTTGAGATATTAAAACGAAATGATACATAGAATCAATTTATTCTCAAATGATTTTACATTATGAGGCTCGGACACTACTTGTTATAATCGAAAATTTGATATAAATATTAACAAACTAAGATTTGTCATGTTAGATCATTAACAGCAAAACCACTACCTTTTTTTTCTTCTAAATAACTAATTATTAAATCAATTTTGGTATTTATAATTTGGCCCTCAGCAAATTACAAATTTGAAATTTCACACTTGAAAAGTAAAAATTATTTGAGTTGAATAATTTAAATCAAATTTGAATTATACAACACAAGTTATTTGAGTAACTCGAATGATTAACAAGAATCTAATCTTAATTTATATGCACAATTTTGATCAGGTCAACAATTGAAAAGTCATTCATGATCCATTAGAGATGACCTTTTAACAATAGCCAGAAGACTTGCAGATGGTAGTTTTAAATGGTTGAATTAGTCATCAAATCATATAGCTTTTTATGTATAACCTAAACTAAAATAATACATTTTGTGATATTTCTCGACTTTTCTCATTGTTTTCTGAATTATTTGTTTATAGGTAAAAGTAAAGTTTTGTATTCATTATTATTGCTAAAACACTATGATTATAAACCTACTTGATTTCGTTAACACTTTTGTATTTTTTTGGTAAATTGAATCATTAATCACCTCATTTATTAAATTATAATAATTTTCAATTTCATCACTCATATTTTCAATCGGTTTTATTTTGGTCACTCTTTGTTAATTCTTTGTTAAAATAATTAACGGTGAGTGATGTTATAACCTTTTAATTGGTATAATAACATATTTAGTCCTCAACACTTACACATTTTATCAATTTAATCTTAATTCTAAATAATTCAATAAATTTAATTCTCACATTTATAAATTTTATCAATTTAATTCTCAAACACATCTCCGCCATAAATTAGAATTTTCATTGACAATGACATTTCTGAAAAAAGAAATCCATGGATGGAAGCTCCTGATAGAATGCCATGAAATGGGAAGAATGTTACTATAAAGGCAAAACGAAGAACTGAAATGATTCCAATGAATGCATAAGAAAAGAAAACACATCAAAGCATTCAATTGCCATTGGAATTAATTTATTATCTATATAAGAAGGCATAAATCTTAAGAACACATGTCATTTAACCCTTTTTGTATTAGATGGTTTTAGAAAATAGTAAATAATATGGATAATGACAGGTCAGATGTGGGTCACTTTTACTAACAACACAAGCCTTTTGTATTAGATTTTGTTGCTGATCGGTTTAATTGAAATTTTGATAAAATTTATAAATATAAAAGGTTAAATTTGTTGAATTATATAAAAGTATGACCAAATTGATAGAATGTGTAAGTTTGAGGACTACATGTATTATTATACCAATTAAAAAGGTCATACCATCATTTTCTGTTAATTATTTAATGAAGAGCGACCAAAACAAAATCAATCGAAAGCATAAATGACAAAATAAAAAGTTTTTATAGTATGATAACCAAAAAGAAACACACTAATAATTGGGTGATTGATTGTGTAGTTTATCCAATAATTTTCTCATATAGTCATCAATTTGATTAATTTAAATGGTTTAAGGGTAAAAAAATAAAAAATTAATTGAACCATTATAAAAAGAAGTACACCTAATTGAACTCTAATAAGAAAAAAGTCGATCAATCTCTTCCGTTAACGAAAACTGTCAATTGATTAATTTCACCGTTAGATCAAAAGTGATGAAAATGAGCAAAGAAAAGATGGGTTTGTTGAAAAGAAGCATAATGAATATGAAATGAGTCCATGAGAAGAAGGATTTGCATGTTGGGTTTGTTGTTTAGTCTGCAAAATGAAGGCAAGTGTGGAGTTGCATTGGAGTTATTAAAATAATCTAAAAGAAAAAAAACTTCACAAATATATTCCAATAGTCATTCAATTGAATTTGTTAATACAAAATGACAATTTATTTTAAATAAATAATATTTTTTAGTATTTATTTATATATTAGAATTTTTAACAATATTTATTTATTTAGAATTTTTTTAATTTTTCTAATTTTACATTCATTCAACATGAATTTGAACAATTATTTGTCCAAATTTAAATTGTCGATTTATTCTATATGCACATTTTAATTATTTTATAAAAATTGATTTTTTTTTATTTTTTGCTAACATGGCATGCCATGTTAGCATACTACCACGTAGAAGTTTTTAGTGGCTTCCATCAACCATATTAATGGTCAAATCGGTCAATTGACGGTTTCTGATACCACTTGTCATGGGGCTAGACCTTTCGTCTCGCAATCCGTGCGGCCTTAGGCGATCCGTTCGTCCAAACTCGCCCAAGTCAGCCTTAACTCAAGTGAGGATTCTTTTAGAACTCCTCCAAGGCACCAAATATAAGAGCGGAAGCGATTTATGCCAAAAGAAGAACAACAAAGAACAACAGAAAGAACGCTCCCAAAGTGTTTGAGTAAATGCTCTCTATTTCTCTTATTCACAAATAATAATGAAACAATGAATGGAGTTGTAACACCCCTTACCCGTATTCCTTACCGGAACAGAGTATGAGGTATTACTAAATTTTTAAAAAAAATTTCGACAGCATTCCTACTTATTTTTGCTTAAACCTCCTGCAAATTTACAACACATTCCAATATACCAACTAATTTCATTTGTATAAACACACATACAATTTAACTATTAATAAACACTACATTTAAAAGGGAACCATAACATATATTATTCAGCTTCCCATTCATTTTCCACCATTTATGGTGATTTTTCAAAGTTACCCAATTGCTGTTGTTCAACACAGTTTATAATTAAATCGTTCCTTTTGCGTTTTTGATATTTTCTCCCATCTCATACATGGGTCGATTTAGTATTCAACTCAATATTTACCCCATAAAATTTTCCACCATATGGCAATATTCACCTTCCACACTTTTTTGTTGAACACTCGGAATGTTAACCGTTATCTGTGGATCCCGCGCTTAGCACCACCACTGAATCGGGGAATCAGCACTTAGCAACCCCTCGGGGGAATCAGCACATAACAACCCCCCTTTTCATTTCAAAAATACGGTGGATATCGCACTTAGCACCACCAATGAAATCGGGGAATCAGCACTTAGCAACCCCTCGGGGGAATCAGCACATAGCAATCCCCTTTCACATTTCAAAGGTACGGTGGATATCGCACTTAGCACCACCAATGAAATCGGGGAATCAACACTTAGCAACCCCTGGGAATCAGACATAGCAACCCCTTTCACATTTCAAAGGTATGGTGGATCACGCACCTAGCACCACCAATGAATCGGGAATCGAGACACAGAACCCCTTTTATATACAACATATAAACTTATTCCGAGTGTTCAAACCATAAACCATATATTGCAACCCTTTATCACCTTTCCCGATTTAACAACATTTTTAGGATATTGCCAAACATTTATTTTAATTCCAAATAAATCTCAACATATATCAAATAATATCAAAATAATACATTAAGTCACGTGTTTACTTACCTCGGTGCAAAATATCGTAATTTTGCACTTTACTCCACTATCTTTTCTTTTCCCCGTTTGATATACTCTTCACGTCTTTCTTGATCTATAATAGCAAATTTAACTCGTTTAATATTCACATTTATTAAAATAACCCACCACCCAACTTTTTGAAAAATTACAATTTTGCCCCCAAACTTTTGCTTAATTACACTTTTGTCCCCAAGCTCGGAAATTAAACTTCATCACTTATTCTTAAGTTTTATAAAATGCTGAACATTTTTCCCTTCTATGGCAACATCAAATTCCCACTCCAACACATACTTTTGAATATTAATTATTTTTACCGATTATGCCTATTTACCCATTTTCGCTTAAAATTGCTTAGCAAAAGTTGTTTAACATAATCTCTAGCTTCATATTCCACCATAAAACAGCAAAATAAACACATTTCACCTATGGGTATTTTTTCAAATATGAACCCTAACACGAATTAATGGTAGAATAAGCTAAACCAAGTTACCGGGATTCCAAAAATACGAAGAACATTAAAAACGGGGCTTGGAATCACTTACTATGGAGCTTGAAAGCTTAAAAACCCTAAATATGGCTTCCCCCTTGCTTATTTCGTTCACCATGAAGAAGATGAGCATATTTTGCCATCTTTTTCCCATTTAATTCTATTTAATAACCAAATGACTAAAATGCCCCATTTAAAAAAATCTATTTCACCCATTTCTTATGTCTATTTTGTCCATCCACTAACTAATGGTCTAATTACCACATAAAGACCTCCAATTTAAAATTTCATAACAATTAGACACCTCTAAGATGTAGAACTCAACTTTTGCACTATTTACAATTTAGTCCTTTTGACTAAATTGAGTGCCCAAACGTCGAAATTTTCGAACGAAATTTTTACGAAAATTTTCCGTGAAATTGTAGACCATAAAAATATAATAATAACCATATTTTCCCTCGTCGGATTTGTGGTCCCGAAACCACTATTCCGACTAGGCCCAAAATCGGGCTGTTACAGGAGTGAGTACAACTGAGGGGGAGGCTCTCTATTTATAGTTGAGCTCCCCCAAAACCGACGGTCAAGATACATTTACATCGACGGATGAGATTTAACCATATCCCTTAATTTTAGGGATTTACAAGATAAGCCTTATAAAATCTAATCTAATCTTTACAAGATATGATTCCTTCTATCTTCTAAGATTAATTACCATATTAGCCTAAGTTGCCATCTCTTCAAATCGATTTTATACATTATTTGGCACTTAAGTTTGACACTTTTTTCTAATGTATTACTTATGCTATTTTTTTGTCCAATGCGGTATCTGTATTTGACAAAAGTTATAGAATTTGGTACTGAAGGTAACACTACTATTTTTCTAGTGTTTAATTTAGATTTTAGTGTTAATTTGATGAAAATTCATAATGAGCTAATAATATTAGCAATTAACTTTCATCAAATTAATCTTAAAATCAATTAAATCACATTCATCAAACTGTATTTGAAAAATTAAACATAAAATTAAACAAATTCACAATTAACACTAAATTTATTCTATTAACAAAATCATTAAAATTCAAACCTAATAATATTGCAATTAACTTTCATCAAATCAATCTTAAAACTCGAATTAAACACTAAAAAGTTAGCATTATTAATTTTAATACCAAACTATATAACTTTTATCAAATAGAGATACAAAATTGGACAAAAAAAAACAACAACTATTACATTAAAAAAAGTGTCAAACTAATGTACCAAATGATATATTAAGCAATTTAAATTTAACACAATGGTATACTCGGCCCTATTTAACATATCAAGCTTTGTTCTTTTCAATTTAACTTTTGGGGCTAAAATGTAAATTGGATAAAGAGATAAAAGGATCCAATACTAAATATATAAGAAGTATTAAAGAAAATTCATCATGTATTTCTAACGAATTTTTTTATGATTTAGTTTTCGACTAGAAAAGAAACAAAGTTTAAGGAACTAGCTACAATAAGGTTGATGAGAGCTTATATTAACCATTGCTCAATGAACATCTTCTTCAAATAAAGATCAAGTATGATCAGGTGGGTCTTCAAAAGTCGATAACTTATTAAGACCACTATGATCAACTTTAACCATGTAATCTGCCAGTCTCTTATGCTCTTGCGAGACATGCCAAAATTTAAATTGTCAGATTTATTTGAATAAATCAAATATTAAATGAAGTTCAAAAAATTTATTATCAACCGCATAATCATTCCTAATTATATCAATCAACAATGTCATGCGACTCAAATATCACGTCATTTAAGTGAAATTGTACTTAAAAGAACTTAAATGATGTGTGATGATGTTATCAATTATAAATCCTTTAATTTAAATTTTAACCTTAGCTTTGTTTAGTTGGAAAAATAGTTTTCCTTTGAGACGGTGGGGTTTTGATGTGGGCTTAATGTAGCACAATGCTAAAACGGAGCCCAAAGTATGCCCACCAGCAAATACGATGGTCCGTCCCTTGGGCTTAAACTCATCATAAATTTCAGTTTTTGTCCTATTACATTTCAGCAGGTAAAATTAAATTTAGTGAAAGTAACTGTCAAATTCCTCTATTATTAAATGAATCAATTTAACCTTTTTACTACTAAAAAAATCAAATAAAAATTGAGTAATATATACTATTTAAAAATAACATATATTTTTTTTCATTTATAGTTCAACTCTAAACAAAAAAATTCATTTGTAGGACCAACAAAAACTTCTAAAATTTTAACTCTATTAAGCAATAAATGACATTTTTTTGAAATAGTAAATGTTAACTCTATTGAAATTTGATACCATCCTTATAGTTGAGGCAAGGTGTGTTGAATGAGTTGAGTGGCACTCAGTAGTGCCCACTATAGGCTATCACAGAGGCAATGAAACTCTTGCCTTATTTGAGTTGACAATTTAATGAAGAAAATCTTTAGACCTGTTAATGTAATGTTATATTGAAGATACAATAGTCTATCTATGGAAACCAATCTTTAACTACTGAAGATTAGATTGGATTCAAGTGAATCAATTGAACTCTTGGAATGTAGAGATTTGATCGAGATTGTGTTGCTAATTTTTGAAGATCATATCTTCGATTGGTTATGCTTTGAATGCTAATGTTGTAATAGCTACTTTCAAGGAGTTACTTTGTGTTTACTTAGATTCTCTGTTAGCAAGCTAAGATTGATATATGCTTTGAGGATTGGCTAGATTATGTATGAGAGCTATAGAGAGCACTTGAATCTATTTATTGAGGAATTATTTTGTGAAAGAGTGCAAACTAAATTGAAAGCATTAAATGTTTACTGTCCAAGTTCTGGGGGGGGGGGGGGAGATTTAGAAGTGAGTCTACTTTTCAGGTTCAAAGATGAGATCTCTAAACTTGGGAAGTAATAGAGTGTGACTCACTTATTGTATTTACAAATAAAAATAGTGGAGTTACTCATTGAGCTAGACTCCGCAAACGTAAGGAAATCGAACTGCGTAAACAAATCTCTGTAATATTTAATTTTATTTGCACAATTTTCAACAGTAGCTATTATAGTAAAACACTTTCATAAACTGTTTTGAGTTTTAGTAAACAACAACTACAAGTAGCAACACTTATAACAATGAAATCTATTAAATGCATTCATGAATTAAATTTATATAAAAATAAATCATTGTAGTGTACTTTTTTCTTACTTTCACTTTGTTTTTCTTGGTCGGGGATTTAGATAAATTCTCCAATTTCTCTGAATTAAGTTATGAAAAGTAAAATGAAAAACTTACTTTTAGCTATTGGACATCGGGTTAAATATTTTACATAAGCTTCATGAGTTACCTCGAAAGTTATTGTTGATAAAAATTATAAGATAATATTTTCAATTATAATAAATATATAATACATAATTGATTTATATTGCACCAATTAATTTTAATAATATTGTACCGTTACTTAAGTTATGATTCCAACTTCTTTGATTTATAAACTGTTATTTATTTTAAATATTATTTGCATGAAACATATGGTGAAATTATTTATACATATATATATATATATATATATTAAAAACATGTAGATGAGCTAAATGGTGAAGTTATACTGACAAAACATCCGTTATTGAAAATAATTAAAACAAATAACATCAACATCACAACAATTTCAAAAATAATATGAATACAACAAAAATACATGAATATAGTAATATATGAGCATAAATTTGGTATATTAGATATTTCCTATTAAAAATCATATACACATTGTACCCAAAATAAAGGTATAACTGATGCTATTAAACAACGCCATTCCAAAAATACAATTTGAAGGTCAGAGAGTTTAAATAACAAATATAGCATATTATTATATACTGGGCTACAAAATATTAAAACATTCCCATAAATACTGGGCATATAAATGTAAAAAGTTTGACTAAGAAGTCAGATCTTCAAGTTATAAATGAGAGAGATGTATTATTTTTTATAGGAATACAAATCAAAAGCTAAATATTAATACTAGTACATCGGAATGGGGTCTTCTATTAATCTTAACTCAATTATTTTGTCACTAATTGTCTTTACAATATTATTTACGATTTTATTCTCTTTTTGAGGAACATTTTGGATCCTCCACTGACATAGGAGTTTCAATAAAGAGTGAATTCTTCTTACCAAGGCGGAATTAGAGTTCTCTCGGTCCCCATCTTGAATGATGTTGACAACTTCAAGACTATCTGTCTTAATTAATACTCTTTCAAATCTCCAATCAAGTGTGAGTTTCAACCCGGTCCTTAATGCCCCAAAGCTCAGAATCAAGGACAACACAATTACCCAAATACTTAGTAAATCCAATTATCCACCTCCCATTATGATCACGCAAAATCCCTCCAGCTGCAACGAACGCGTCCTCTGCTCTAACCAAGCCATCTGTATTCATTCTTACCTAACTATTAGACAAAAAACACAACACACTTTTTTGAAGGCTTGAGTGTACTCGGATTCATCACTGAAGTATACTGTTTTGCCCAATTTAAAGAGACTTTGATAACTGTATCAGCATTCCAAGATAGACCTTGAAAAATGTAAAGGTTCTGATTCTTCCAAATGCGTCATTTTAACATCCCAAATAAACATTGCCAATTAACTTTTTCTACAAGGTCGGCAGATTGATTAATACAGAGATTATGCTCCATCTATTCTTGTAAAGTCCTTACAAAAAAAGCAGAAAACATACCCGTAGGAATGATTTCAAATGTCTCTAGCTGTAATACAATCACGAAGGATGTTAAAACCGTTTCATACTCATGAGCACAAATTCCATAAGCAGAATTCACTCCTATTCCTCTTCTTGTCCTCTCTCCATTAGTAAGTAGCTGATGTTTAAGGACAAGCCATATGAACACTCTAACCCTTTGTGGACCCCTGAACTTCCATGATAGTTGTCAGACTACTTCCTTCGAATTCCATATCCCTTCCTGCAACTTCTCATACACATTTTTAATAGAAAATAAACCAAAAGAAGTACCCTCCTAAATGACTGTCTGAACCCAAGTTTGGCTGAGGTGGTAGAACCCCCACAATCTGCTGAATGACCTTTTCAGAAACCCAGAGTTGAAGAAATTCTAAATTCCAATCCTTATTCTCTGTAATCATCTCATAGAGAGTGCATTCTATATCAAGATTAGAGTTAAGAGTTATTTTCCTACACAGAGGCTCAATATTTGGAACCCAAGGGTCCCTTCAACAATTAATACTCCTACCATTTCCAACAAACCAAAGAAGGTTCTGACGGATAAGCAGCCATACCTTTGAAAGTGATCTCCATAAAAAGGAACTTCGACCCCTTGATAAGGTTTCTTGTAAGCCATTTTGAATCCCATATTTTGAACCCATAGAGCAGAGGCATTAGACATAATACTAAAACCCAGTTTTATCATTAATGAAGTATTTTGATCCTGTAACGATCTTATACCAGGCCTATCATGCGCTTTGGGTTGGCAAACCGAGTCCCAACCAACCAAGGTGATTTTTTTAAAACCATTAGAAGATCCCTACATGAACTATCTGACAATGCTTTCAATTTCGTCACACAAGCCCTTTGGAATCATCATCAATTGCATAAAGTAACTAGGTATTGAGAGCAATACCAACTGCGCCAAATTTATTTTGCCAGCTAGAGAAAGCTGCTTAGCATCCCAACTACAAAGTTTGCTACACACCTTTTCCACCATAAAGCGTAAAGTATTATTAGTTAAGTTGTCATGAAAAATGGAATTCCTAAATATGTACCGAGATTTTAAACTGTGCAAAACCCAATCGACCTGCTTATACGCTTTTTGAGGTCTTCCCCCACCCTTTTAGAAAAAAAGATACTTGAATTTTGCATGTTAAACATATAACCCGAGTACACAGAAAACATATCCAATACATCTTTGAAAACTTTCATCTGGCTTTCCTCTGCCTGAACAAAAATGATTAAATCATCTGCAAAAAAAGGATAGGAAAGCAGCAGACCATTTCTAGACAACCGAATAGGATTCCACTTGCCATTAACTATCTCAGCTCAAATACTATGCCCCAAGATAAAAAGATACGGTCATAATGGGCTAACTGCCTCTGGACGTACTAAAATCCAGAGTGTGAATACTGCAATAAAATGAGAGTTATGAGGCGGTATCTGCAAGTATACATGTCGAGTTGTAATATAGATTTTACAACGAAGTAGGTAAGTACTCCGAGGATCGTACCCAAGAGAGGCGAGTACTAAATTAACCTTAACCTAAACGATTAAAGATCTAATTAATACTTTAGGTCAGATATAGTACGAGATTAAAATAAGAAATTTGTTTAGGGTTTGTAAAATAATAAATAAAATAACATAAAAAATAAAATTGTAAGAGGTAAAGATAAATAGAGTGAATCAAATCTTAGAATGGGTGATCAGCTCGCTTCAGTAGTCCCAATTAATTGTTGTCTCAAGTTCTTGTCAACTAACTAGTCGCCACTCTAGAAGGACCTTCCGATCTTTCACCAACATAACGAGTTAGTGAGAACTACTTATCTTCTGACCTCACAGTCTAGACTGGCTTGAGGTAAAGGTGTTCACGAATGCGCAATACCAATTTTGAGTTAATTCCCACCTTGATGACTTCTCATGGTTGTCAGGCCTAGGGTTTGTTTCACATTCTTCCTTTTCCAAACAATTGATCTGTTGAGTAACCTTACAAAACAGTTAAGAGATTATGCCTCCACTTGCTAATCCCCTATAGAAAGATTAATTCCTCATGGCTTTAATAAACAACGTGGAAAGAATGGAAGAATTGATCATGGGAAATGAAGCAGAATAGAGAGTTTAAGAAAGTCTAATTGATATTGAATAATACGAATCCATAGAAGTTTATCTTGCTTTACAATCAGATCTCTGTAAGAAACAACTAAACTAAACTATAAAACCTAAGAGAAATAAGAAAACAAATTTAAAAACCTAATAAAAGAATCTGAGCTAATGGAATGGTGTTTATAATGTGTGCCAGAGAGCTCTATTTATAGCCTTTAGGTAGCCATCATCCTTAACCATAGGTTAGCTGACGTGTTTCATCTTCATGTTTTATTCTCGCCACAGAGTTGATGTCACAACAGACCAGGACCTGTGTCGTGACACAGCAACCAGTATGCTCCTCTGCAGCTATATTCAAGGGTATGTCGTGACATTCTCAGCCTGTGTCATGACATTGAAGGCAGTTTCTCACTTTTTCTATTTTGCTCTTTATGTTGTGGTATTAGATCTCCTATGTGGCGACATAGCGTCCGGTGACAAAACCATATCATAATCTCTCTTACTCTGAAATCTAACAAAGAAATACCTATTTTCTACGTCCATTAGATGGAATGGTTGGGATGACTTCCAAAGGCTTGAATGGAATGGTTGGGATGACTTCCAAAGGCTTGAAATCTAGTTAAGTAGTGTAAGGTAACCCATGTTCCTACCTAACAATTTCACTACCACAGTTTTGTCCATATCTTTGACCAGAAGGTGTCAAATTCGCTCCTAGAAGTCGATGGTCGGAGTCCCGTTAACATTGGAATGCTCAACATCACCTTCTGTAAATTTAAAGTCATCTCCATCTAAGATGTCAGACCCCAGAGAAGTCATCGACCTAGGAGGAACTCCTTTTAACAATTTATCTTTCCAAGAGTGGCCTGTCACCGGGGTTGGATCTACAACCATATTACCATCAAGCTCCTCTCCCCTCTCTTTAAATTTGAAATCATTATTGACACTGTCACCACCTCCTCTCTTATCGGGAAAAATCAAATCGTTCATCGAAAAAGTTATATGTCTATGATCACTTCTAATTGATTTTTTTGTTAAAGAATGATTTCAAAGCTTTCTTCTTTGAGTGAATGGATTGTATCCAATCCAAACATAGGCCTATTAGTAATCTTTTAACATGCGAGTAGGAATGCAGAGATGTATCTTTCATATATATATAAAGGACCACAAGCGTTGATTTCTAAGTTAATTATTTGAGTTTCAAAATATTTTCTTTTTTAAGTATATTAAATGAATCCCATTTTTAATATATATACACAATATAAAAGAAGGAACAAAAATATATGTGGAAAATAGAGTTTGGTGATGAAAGTTTATGGGCTAAGGTTATCTGTGCAAAGTACCTGAAAGGCAAGAGTTTATTTGAATTGATTAAACAACCAGTGACTTCACACACTTAGAAGAGTATATTGTGGAGTCGTGACGTGGTTAACATGGGTATGAGGAACTTGGTCTTTAGTGGTGAAAATAATTTCTATTGGCTTGATAGGTGGCTTTGTGAACTACCTTTAACTAATTATGTTGTTAATTCAGTTGTTGATATTTGTCGAGAGGAGTGGGTTTGTGATCACCTTGACTCTAGTGACCCTTGGGATTGGAACATATTGCGGGACTTACTTGAAGATATAAGAAATTGCAAGTCCAAATCTTACAACCTGGCCTGGATGATAAAATAGTATGGTCGTTACTCCTAATGGTTTGATTTCAGTTTCATCTGCTTATTCACTTGTTCAAATTGGTGCAGTAGAAGATATGGCTTGGAATAAAATTTGGGAACTTGATTCTCCTCCTAAAATTAAACATTTTTTGGGTTAGTTTTACATGGTAGAGTGTTAACAAAGGAAGCTTGCGTTACAAAAGGCATTTTGTTAACCAATACATGCTCGAGATGTAACGCTTATCTTGAATATCTCTATCATGTTTTGCAAAATTGAAAATACTCAGCTTTGGTCTGGTATAGGTGGCTAAATGGGGCTAAATGGGATCATTGTTGTTCGCTAAACGTTAAAGATTGGATAATGTTTAATTTTTCACGACCTAAAGTCGTTGTTGCATTCATTGGCTGCTTTTATTTGTATTTTGCTGCTGGAATGCATGGAAATAGAGGAACAATGTGATCTTTGATCAAAGCTATGACGCCCTCTCAATGCTTCTATGTTGGTTTTGGAAAGAGAAAGGGAGTATATGAGCCTACGGGAGAATGCAAACTTTCATTTTTCAAGACTGTTCATTTGGTTTTGTGGAAGACTCCACCTTGGTCCATCATTAAAATTAATATCGATGGTGCGACTCAATCTAATATTGGGAATCTTGTTGTGGGTAGTATCACAAGAGACCGTGATGGTGCATGGTTAGGGGGATTTTTAATACATATATGACAATATATAGCGCTAAAGGCTGAGGTTCGTATTATCATGTTAGCATTAGAGATGGTGATAAAGAAAGGTTGGCAAAATGTATTATTTGAATTAGATTCCCTTTGAAGTGTAAGCAGTTGATGTTGATGCTTTATGTAACGTCGTCCATATTGTTAAGAAATTTTGATGTTTGCATGAGTAATTAAATCAAAAGGACTAAATCATAAAAAGAGTAAAAGTAGAGTTCTATTAGTTAAAAGGGTCAAATGGCCATAGAATTTTAAAGTGAAAAGACTTAGATGGTAATTAGACCATTTTTGTAGTTAGTGGATATTCATGGCAAGGTTTTGTTGTAAATTTTAATAAGTAATAAGGCTAAAATAGTAATTTGAGAATTAAAAAAAATTAAGAAAAGAAAAGATGAATTAAAGTTATCATCTTTTCATTCTTTCTTCTTGCTTGGCCGAATACACCATTGAAGGGGGGAAGCTTGATTTTGAATTTCACTTGCATGGTATGATTTTTAAGCTCGTTTTTAATAATTTTTATGTTTTCGGGATCGTTGTAGCTTAACCTTGTAATGGCCTAAATTCAAAGTTATCGGAACAGTGGTTTTGTAACCACAAATTTGATTTAAATAGGAATTTATTTTAATATTTTGCATGAATATTGATATGATAGGAAAATCGTATGAAAATATCGATAGAAAAAATGTTACTGATTTAGTGGTTAGTTAGAAAAAGAAATTATTGAAGAAATTGGGTAAAAACAAGGTATCGAGATCTTGATCTCGTAAAACTGAGTTGGAAATATTTTATAAATATTTATGAAATGTTAGTAATGTGATATTAGAATTTCGTTAGAAAATTTTAATGTTTGGGTAGTCAAATAAATGAAAAGGATTAAATTGAAAAAGGCGTAAAAGTGGCTGGGATGATTAAATAGCTTAAGTGTCTAATGAGAAATGATTTAAAAGGCAATTAGACCCAAAATTTATTTGGGCTGGACGGAAAGGGCATGAAATTAGCAAGAAAACGGATGATTTAATCGCAAAATTGGAATATTGCATAATTAACTAAATAAAATTAGGACTAATGTCGAAATATCTAGATTTCTTGTGATTTCTCTTCATTCTCATTAGCCAAAACACCATAGGAGGGGTTCTTTAAGCTGGTATTTCATAATTTTTGCACCAAGTGAGTTAATCCTTGCCTTTTTCTTATAATTTTTGTGTTTTTAAGACTTTTACAACTAGGTTCTACTATTAAATTCATTAGTTTTTGATTTCATGGATCAAATTGAAAGTCACCATGGTTGAGTGCTGTAAGTTTATGATGAAATAGCATGAAATTGAAGCTTTAATTTGTTTATGAGAAGATTTTATTAGGTAATTTCAATAGTAATTTATTTTTAGGACTTAATTGTGAAAAAGTTGGAATAAAAGTCTAGTGCTGAAATTCTGATTCCCAAAGGTTATAAAGTAGTTTAAAGTGATAGAATAAAGTGTCAATTGAGAAAAAGTAGCTCAATTGAGAGGATAATGAGCAGGGATGAAATTATCATTTATTAAAAGCTTAGGGGAAAATGGTAATAAATATCTTGCACTAAAATAGTTTTGGACAGTAGCAGTAGGCTAACTTTGAAAAATCATCACAAATTTTGAAAATCGAATTAGAGGATAAACAAAATATGAAATTGAAGCTTATTTAGTCTAATTTCTCATAGAAGAAACAGTGTAAGTAATGGAATTATAAATAATGTGATATAATAAATTTTGTGAGACAATGTCGAATGAATTTGGGTTCCCTATTCGACTTTGTAAAATCATTAAAAATTGGAGAAAAATAATTAGAGGTTAAAATTTACATGTTTAAATTATTAATGAGTATATTTTCAATAGAAAAAACCAAAACATGATCCAAATTTTGTACTAAGAGATAATTAATTTTTAGTAAAGAAAGGTCGAAGCTATCAGACAGCAGAATAGGAGTAAGTTTGAAGATTTTATTGTACTTATTGGCTGAACCAAAAATTTTGAACATTTTATGGTAAAAAGGTATTTGAGTCTAGTTTCAGAAACGCGAAGTGGTTTTTAATTTGGAATTCTGTAGCTTAAGATATAAATAATTTAGTGACTACGACTCAAGTAGACAACTTTGAGTGAACTATAAATAATAGTGAACATGAAATGTATTAAATTGATGATTAAATTTATTTATTTAGATCCAAAAAATTCAAATACAAAGCTAGATCGAGGAAAAGGAAAAAGTTCAGGATTAGTAGATTTTTGTATACAAACAAGTATCGAGGTAAGTTCGTGTAACCTGAATTATATTCTTAAATGCTTGAAATGTATGTTATTGATGTGAATATGATTTAAATTTTCATTGTATGAAAATTGATGAGACATTAATATATTTGATAAAAAGGGGGAAGAAATCTCGGTTGAATGAGAGGAAAATTCGCTAGATCTTTAAAAAGGAATAGAAGGTAAAAATAAGATCTAGCCGGGACGAGTGATCCTATCCTGATATAGCCCTCCCGAAGAATATGTGTAAAATTGATTTAGCCTGGACGGGTAATCTTAATTAGAGTCTGAATTTAACCTGGATTGGTAATTCATATCTAAGCTCATTAGAGTAAATTGTCGTTACAGGGGATTTAGCCTGGACTGGTAATCCTGACAATAATCTATAAGTTTATATTATAGGAGATTTAGCCTGGACTGATAATCCCGCTATAAGGATGATGTTCGCGGGAGTGTGCTCTTTGAAATGGAAATGTGCGCACTTGAATATGAATTGACGGACCCGAAATAGTACGCTAAAAGTGTACCTCTAAAAATCCATCGAAATTTTGAGAAATTCAACGAGATAAATATGAGAAATAATAAGGGTAATAGAAAACATGGAATTGATGAGCTCATCAATCATTAATCTTTGTATTAAACCCATATGATGCTATTTGATTAATGTTTTGGTTGGCTTTTTTTTATGTGATAGGTAAATGGTAAATTGAATGGATGTATGAATATTTATTGTATTGTATTAAAAATATTATGTAAGTATAATTCTTGTTACATGAGCTTACTAAGTACAACGTGCTTACCCTGTTTCATTTTTCCCTGATTCGTAGTATTAAGAGATCAGAGGTCGAATTCAGTCGGAGACACATCACACTATCAACTTCAACATTTTGGTATATCAAGAAACTTTATTTTGAAATCAATGGCGTGTATAAGTTGATAAAGTAAATTTTAATGTGAAATGAATGTAAAGTTAGGCATTAGTATGGCTATCAAATCCTGGTTTTGGTATGTGATGAAGTTATCTTATGGATATGCGTAAATCTATCATGAAAATATGTTAATTGGATTGGTTGATTTGGTTTGATATCAATGTATGTTTTGGACTTTGGAGGCCCATCTAAGGGATGACATAATATGTTTCAAAAAAATAATAGTATTTAACTAATAACGAAAAAAAATTATTCGAAAAACTTCGGCAATGCCTCGTACCCTATTCCGGCGACGAATAGAGGTTGGGGGTGTTACAAACCTAGCTAGCCTAGAATCAATTTGTAAAACTGTTAAAGATTTAGGGTTGTGCCATGAATGCTCTTGTGTGATTCTTGATGTTTTATGATAAATTATGAGTCCTTGTTGATAAATAAACAAATTTTATTAAGTGATTTTTGATGAAAATTTTATTTAGAGACTTATTTGTAAAAATAATAAAATTTCATGGTAAATTTGTGAAATGATAGTTTGTATGGATTGATTTAGGTCCCTAGAGAATTTGGCTAGATTGAGAAAAGGATTAAAATGCTTAAATTTCAATTTACGAGATTAAAAACTAAACTGTGAGAAGTTAAAATGCTAGGGGCAAAATTGTAATTTTTGTATAAAAATGAATTATGGATTAAATTGATGTTTAAAAGTACTCAATTGAATGAAACTATTGTTTTAGATTATGAACGAGGTGATGATCATGGAAAAGGAAAGATTTTGGAATAGTTCCTGTGGTTTGCAATTTCTACAATCTAGTTCGGTAAGTTCGTTATATGTTTATTTTTAGTTGAATTGAATACCTTTTTAGTGAGTAACCTTTCAATTCTATTATGAATGATGTTTATTTAAATGTTGAATTATATTGCTATTCGGGCTTTATGCCTAGCAGGCTTCGTGCCGGTGTTATTCAGGCTTTGTGGCAGTGTTATTCAGGCTTTGTGTCTAGTAGGCTTTGTGCCGGTGTTATTTAGTCTTTGTGCCGGTGTTATTCAGGCTTTGTGCCTAGCAAGCTTAGTGCCGGTGTATTAAAAGTTAACATCCTTTAGAAATTTGGTTGTTGATAGCAAATGAGTCTATTATCGAACTTCCTAAGCTCCCTTGTGCTTATTAGTTTGATTTGTTTTTGTAGGACTCATGGAATCATTGCTTTGATTCGATCAAATCGGAAGCTCACACACTATTATCATCATCTTGGTAGTCATTTTCATTCTTGTTGTAGTTGGTTAAAGTGGCATGTATTAGGAAAGGTCCTTAGTAATATGATATTTAGGTGAATATGTAAATATTAAAAGTTGGTATGTTTATACTTCTTGTTATTGAATGGTATTTTGAATTATGTTGCTTAACTAGGTAAGCCTTTTGGAACACTTATATGTAGTAGATGTATAAACCTTTTTAGTGTAAAGTGTTGGAGTAAGAATGTTTCAACTGTGTTGTGTGTTTTAGCTTAGTAAGTAATGAGATATGATGCTTGAATTGTGATAGGTTTTTTACATGTTTAGGTAAGTTAAGGATAATGCATTTGAGGTGCTTTGCATGGCATATTGGTTGAATGATCTTGGACTATTGAAATGGTCATGCCACATAGGTTTTGGTCATGTTTTGGGGTCTTCATTTTGTGCACAAAATGTTTTTAGACACATGTTTGATTTGGAGGTGGAAATGGCTTGTTTTTGGGCAAATTCATGTCCACACGGCCTGAGAAACAAGTGTGTGACTCAGTCGTGTGTGACACACGGCTAAGCGACATGACCGTGTGTCCCCTATAATTCAATTCAGACTATTACATGGCCTAGCACATAAGCGTGTGTGGCTATTTCAAGAGTTACACGGCCTGACACACGAGCGTGTGGCCTGGTCATGTGACCCAACTCAGAGAGTTACAGGGGCACGGACACATGTTGGGACATGGTCATGTGTCCCTTTTTTATTGTTACACGGCTAGAGACACGAGCACTTGTTTTAGTCGTGTGGTCACACGGCCTGGTCATACGGCCGTGTGACCCCTATAGTCTAAATTTTCTAACTTTTTCTTAAACTTTCCAGATGACTTCAATTTTGTCCCGGATTGTTTCTAAAGTACTTTTAGGGCCTCGATGGCTCGATTAAGGGATGTTATGTTATATTATGTTTGTATTAATGTATGAAATGAATGATTTATTGTTCTGTTGGTTCGATAATGCTCCGTAACTCTATTCCGGTGACGGATACGGGTTAAGGGTATTATATAATTCGATTTCAAGTCAATTATAGCCACAACAATTAATTCATTCTTCAAATGAAAATTAGATTCCATTTGAGAAAATTTATAATAATGATGAATATTTTCAAGAATGAAAAAGAAGTAAAATGATTAAAAAGGTCAAAGATTTTCATTATGTTCCTTGTAGAAGGTAAAGGTGAAAGTGTAACGCCCCAAAATTTTAAGAATTTAATTGTGAGAATCAGCAGTAATTAGAGTTCTGTATCTCTGGTTCTGTGCTCTACTTTTTTGTTTAAGGTCTTGGGTTCAAGTTGCATCGTTAAAAGTTTTATTGGTTTTGAAATCAACCCATAATCGCGCGTTACCCGGTTAAGTTCAATTCAGTATGAAACTGTGCCAAGAATGAGCTTTCTAGTTCACTAGTTAAGCATCTGTTTGTATTTTATTAGGTCCCATGATCGAGTCCCGAAGGTTTTCAATAAGGAAAATTTTGTCAAATGTTAGAAATCTGTTTGGAAGTTAGGAAATTAATTAACGATTGTTCATTCTTCTCTATTTTTTTATTTCTTTCTTCTTTGTTGTTTCTATCTTCTTTTCTTCTTCTTTTTATTTATTTTTCTAATCGGATTCGTGGGGGAATACGGGATTAGCAAAAATTTTGTTCTTAGTCACTGGTCAAAAGGCTATCGGGTAAGTAACTGTCAATGCGAGTGTCTCTGCGATTTTTCTTTGTTTCGTAATTTGCTTGGAAAGGAGTATTTTTGTGAGTTGCGAGAATCTCTTATTAATGATCATTTGTGATTGTTGTTGAAGTTTCGGTAAGTTTGAGTCGGTTGAAGGGTTCATGTCAAAACTTTCGACATCGACATTAAGTGAGTAATCGAAAATTCTGTTGATTAAATGACTGAATTGTGTTACTGGATGATTGTTTTAGGCTTCGAGGATCTTTTGCGTTGTTGTTTCTTCAAAGTCTCTTCAAGTGCGTATCGGAAACCTTAATTTCTGCCCGTTTTGGTCGCCAGAAATGGTGGTTGTCAACGCCACACAGCCAGGCACACGGGTATATGCCCAGGCCGTGTGAGCCACACGGCCTTGTGGCAGACCACGTGGTTGGCCGTATAATTCATTGTTCATTAATTTGGGGCCACACGGGCAAGGCATACGACTGTGTGTCTAGACTGTGTGTGGCCATATTAGTGCAAAGACCACACGGACGTTTGCCCAAGCCGTGTAACTCACTGTTTGTGGTAAAAAAAACACGGCCAGGGACACGGACGTGAACCCAGGCTGTGTGAGTCACACAGACATGTGTCCAGGCTGTGTAACTCACTGTTTATGCTTCGAAACCATACAGGCAGGGCACATGGGCGTGTGACCAGGCTGTGTGTCATGTTGTGGGGGCCCAAAACCTGTTTTTGAGGTCGTGAATGTTATTTGACACTGTTACTAACTTCCTCATTGTATGAATTGTTGAATTTAATTGTATGAAACCTATCTGATATTCTAAGATTGATGTGTGAATAACATAGTTGTATGTGTACTATGATACTTATTCTGAGGTTGAACTGTCTTACCTGTTTGTGAAACAAAATAGAATGACTGAATACTCAATATGGGTACTTGTGCTCTGCATTTGCATGGGTTGGGATATTGTGAAGAAGAAAGTAATCTGTTCTGAACTAGTGGCTATGCCACAATGCGTATAAATCTGATTCTGGCACTTTGTCGCAATTTGGTCTAGCAGCTAAGCTGCGTATCTGTAAAGTGTCAAATGGACACTCTAAGGTGTGTAGGTTTGGTTGGGCATTGAATTTCCTTAATGGTGTGTTGGGATGGCCGAAGATGTTGTGTAGCGAACGGGGATAGGAATATTGCATCTGAATCTAATCTGTATTTTATATGAACTGAAATTGCATATACATATGTAACTGGTCTGCTTTAAATCTGAATTGAAATTACTTCTGCATCGAACCGAATCTTTGAATTTGGAATTACTCCATAAGTAAGCATTAATTGTGTAAACTTCTTTTATGCACCGAGTTCACAACTCATTTTGTTATTGATTGGATTTTAGGTGGTTCCCAGTCTTGAACAGGTCGGTCCCGCGGGAGCTCTGTCAAGCGTTTATCTCTCTTTAAGTAGTACATTAGGAATTTCAGTACTATAACAGTATGACTTTGGAAGATTATAAACTTAATTTTGTGATGAATATGATGTGAAGCATGGTTTAGCTTTATTGTGTTGATCGTGTGGTAATTGATAATCGATGAGGTAACTCTCTAAACTTAGGCTGGATGTCTAGGTAGGGTTTCGGGTGTTACAGAAAGTATAGGCAATAAGATACTTTATTGTTATAATGCGAAATCTGATCCTATTATATTTGAAGAGACAATGAAATCTCAAGACTCTACTTTTTGGAATAAAGTTACAAATGATAAGATAAATTCAATAATGAGAAATCAAACTTGGATCTTAGTTGATCTTCCACCGGGTTCCAAACCAATAGGTTGTAAATGGATCTTCAAAAATAAAATGAAGGTCGATGGAACCATTGATAAATTTAAAGCAAGGTTGGTAGCCAAAGGTTTTACACAAAAACAAGGTATTGGTTACTTTGATACCTATACTCCAGTAGTAAGAATTGCTACAATTAGACTCTTAATATCACTTACCACAATGTATAATTTGGTTGTTCACCAAATAGATGTTAAAATTGCATTTTTAAATGGTGAATTGGAAGAGGAAGTGTACATGGAACAATTGGAAGGATTTCTTGATCCAGGACAAGAGCATAAAGTATGTAAGCTTGTTAAATCTCTATATGGACTTAAACAAGCACCTAAGCAATTGCACCAAAAGTTTGACAAGATTTTTTTTAGCTAATGGCTATAAAATAAATGAATCCGGTAAATGCATATACAACAAATTTGAAAATGGAAAATGTGTCATAATGTGCTTATATGTAGATAACATGTTTATATTTGGCACAGATTTGTAACAAATAGAAAATACAAAGAAATTCTTGTCAAACAACTTTGCTATGAAGGATATGGGTGTACTAGATGTCATTCTTGGGATTAAAATAGCCCGAGAGGAAAGCACTATAGCTTTATCACAATCACATTACATTGAAAAAGTGCATAAAAAATTTTATCTTTTCAATTGTATACAACATCTACACCCATGGATCCTCCAACAAATTAATATCTAATGCTGGTAGGAAAATTAGTCAATTGAAATATGCAAGTCTAATTGGTTGTCTTATGTACATAATTACTTGTACAAGACTAGATATTAGATATGTTGTTGGGAAATTGAATAGGTACACAAGTAATCCAAGTAATTTGCATTAGCAAGCTTCAAATAGATTACTTGGGTACTTAAAGAAAATTATTAACTATGAGTTGTGCTATATTGGATATCCTTTAGTTTTAGAATGACATTTGGATGCAAGTTGTATTACAAGCTTGGAAGATCATGCTTCTACTAGTGGATGGATTTTCATTCTTGATGGAGGACTCATTTCTTGGGGTTCCAAGAAACAAACATATATTACTAATTCCACCATGGCAGCCAAATTTATTGCATTAGCAGCTACATCTAAAGAAGCAGAATGGTTAAGAAATTTTCTTTATGATGTACCTCTATGGCCTAAATCAATTTTACATATTTCTATCCGTTGTGATAGTGAGGTTACTCTAGCAAAGACATATAGCCAAGTATATAATGAAATGTCTAGACATATTGGATTAAGACATAGCTAGGTTTGACAATTAATCTCTGATGAAGTGCTCACTATTAATTATGTGAAGTCAAGTGAAAATTTGGCAGATCCATTCACAAAAAGTCTTGCTAGAGATGTAGTCAATAAGACCTCAAAAGGGATGAGACTCAAGCCCATTAATTAGAGTCACTCATGATGGAAACTCGACTCAACGCTTGGTATAACACCAAGTCTTGAGTCCAATGAGGCAAAGTAAATCATTAGTATGTCATTGCTAGCACTATAACTACATTCATCCTAAGATTAAAGTGCTAGGCACCCGTAATGATAAGGGAAGGATGAGTAATGGACTCTAAATGGATCCATAATATAAATATGTTAGAGTGTTATAATTACAGGAACGCTCTTAGTGGGATCTACCTATGTGAGTGTGAAGTGTAGCCACTTCTAGGAGCTTAAGAGCTTGGCTCTAATAGCACTCATGAAAATAGGACACAGAAACATGGCCAGAATAGTGTCCCTAGACACTATGAATTAACCGATGTTGAAATCATTGTGCTAGATGTGTCCAATTAATCAAATGGAATAGATGGTTCAAAGCTTAGTCTACCATACAAGTTCGATTAATTTTAACATGTTTTCACTAAATGAAGGTTCAACCGTAAGACACCTTCATTTATGCAAAATGATTTCCAAGACTATCAAAATCTAAAATATTTTGAAAATAGGGGGAGATTGTTGGAATGTTTTCAAATATTTATAGTGTTCCAATAGCTATAAATGAAAGGATACAATTAATCAAAAGTTATATCTTTCGGTTATTGGTAAAGAGTTATATCACTTGATTTTTGATAAAGAATTATAACTATTCAAATAATATTATTTGAATAGCTATGTTTAATCAAGAGATATTAGATGAATAATTATGTCTTTTTAGATATGTGATTATTCGGAAAAATCACCTATTGAAAAATGTCTTTATGAATAGACATGAAAATTCCTATAAATAGGAGTGAGATTTCATTTGGAAAACATACCAAAAAATTCTCAAAAGTTCTTTCTATCCTTCCTCCATTTTCTTCTATTATTAGATTGTTCTATAAACAATTACTATAGAATTTCTTTATAGAAACTGATTTTCTTGTTATACATTGCTTAGTGCTTAGTGGACTATTTTCGTCAGTGCAAAACGCAAATAGTCATCAGGTTTCATTGTAACCTCGATGTTCATTTGTTAGAAACTCATTTGCACACCAAGTATAGGTGGGAGTGAATAGAACATTAAAGATAGTGGCTTGATACACACCTTGGAGTCTTTTTATATTTCTTTGTTTTCTGTTCAAGTTGTTGTTCGTGTTCCGTTCGTATATTTGAGATTTTTCTCACCAAAGTTTTCTACTAACAATTGGAAGGCATCAATAATGAAATTTTTTTTCAAAATTTTCCAAAAATAAATAATTTCAAACAAGTTGATAATTTTTTAATGATTTTGGTGGCAATTATCTATATACAAAAGAAAGGTCCAAACCACCTTCCTTCTATTCACACATGGCTTTTATAGTGTATTTTTAACCTTATAGATTAGTGGTTAAATTTTAAATTTGATTTTTTATTTTTATAATAGTATTAATTAGTTCAAGTAGTTAATATTGTTAACTTTTTAATTACAATATTATGTGGTTATATATAATTTGAATGTCTTAAGAGTTTTAGAGACGGACGAGTGACATTTCAATTTTGGCTCCTATACTATATGTTGAAACTTAAGATTTATATATATATATATATATATATATATATATATATATATATATTGCTTTAATTTTATATGAAATTTGGTTCCTCTACTTTATATTATCATTAGTTAGTCTAAATAGTTAATATTGTTAATTATATCAATCAAATGTTTACGTCATTTTTCTTAAGAACATTGCTACAACAAAAATTATTTTATCATGACGAGTTTAAATGAGTGTTTTTAAGAAAAAATCCTAATCAATATTCTCAACATTATTTTTATTGTTGCATGACTATCGAGTGAATTTAATAGAAGAATTTTAATAGTGATAACAACTAAACCTAAATTTATAAATTTAAAAATAGAGGAATTAAATTCTGAAAAATAAATTAGGGACTAGATTCCAAATGTGCAGGGTGTATAAAGACTTAAAGCATATTTTAACATTCAAAATTTTACTCTATAATTTGTCACAAACAAATCTATACTAGCTTATATAAAAGAAATGTGTTAAGGCCTTTGTAACACTCTCATCCATCTCGACATGTAGTAAGAATGAAAGATGCTATTGGAACATATCCAAAAAAAGAAGAAAAAAGATACCATAGGAGGTGTTAAAGACTCAAAATGGACAACACAGTACAGTAAAAATGAAGTGGTGCAAAATACTGGAACAACACACAAAGTCACAACGTAGAACAATTGACGTCATGGCGTCACCTGCCAATGAGGCGAGATCGCTACGTCACCTTATGAGCAACTAAAAAATACTCCAAATTATCCTCGAATACAAACAAAAATCATCCCAAAACATGCTCAACCAAACATTACATACGTGAAATCATTGGAAAAGATATTGAAAACACATTAAAATTTAATCCTTCATATATCACTTCCCACTTTGTTTCCACATAACTCATAACATAATAGAACTGCATTCAAACTTACAAACTTATTAAGTAAATTCTTTTAACTAAATATTTTAGTAATTTTTTTATAAATGTGATAAATTTTATAAATAATAAAAATATTTAAAATGGAAAATTTGATATTATAATATACAACACAAACTATATTAATCATTTTTAAAAATTCCTATTTTTAGTTTTTTAAATAATATATTTTTAATTACTGTAATTAGTTTCTCTAATTTGTTATTCAAATTTTGAATATAATTCAAGCATTTTACCATGATAAATATCAATCAATTTGATAATTCAAATATAATGCTAATAAAAAATTATAAATCATTATTAAAACGTTTATTTTTTTTCACTCTTTAATAATAGTATTATTAATCATGTAAAATTATTATTCATAAAATTATATATATGAAATATAAAGTTAGTTAATATATAAACAATTAAAATTTTCTATTTAAAACTAAAATAAATTTTTTACTTTTACTTTTGGTTAATAAGAATTTAATAATTTAATATAAACTAATTTAATACAAAATTTTAAGTTTTATTTTTATTATATAACTTCTTTTAATAAAATATGAATTCTCATTTATAAGTACTATCAAGTAAATTTATTTAATCTAATATCTTAATAAAACAATTTTGTTATAAATCATTTAAAAATTAAAAATTAAAATGATAAATTGGGTAATATAATCAACAATAAAAATCATATTTATTTTGATGATTAATTTTACATATATATCTGAAAAAAAAAACATGTGAGAAAGTAGGCTGAAAATTTTAAAATTTATCGATCTATGTTGTTTTTGGAGAGAGAGGAAAATGCATCCTACAGGGTTCTATAGGGTGCGTTTTCCTTAGTATTCCATTTGATGTACCCGGATGATTAGGTTATTTGTAATTTTCCCAAATTGTATAATTTGTTTTATATCTTAAATATACACTTATTTACAATATACAAAACAATTATATTAAATTGGTTTGCTTTATAACATATCATATTGTGAGTTTAAAATTTATAATTGTTTATGTTACTTTTTCATTTAAGTTTTTTTCTGTCAATTTGTTAAGTACAATATTTTGACAAAGCAAAGAATTGCTCAGAAGCTTCCCAATTTCAGATTAAAACTTCGGCTTGCGTATTGTAATATATCTTACTTAAAAAAGTAATAATAACTTACACTTTATAGAAAAAATTAATGAATAAATGATTAAGTTAGTGTTTTAATTAGCTATTCTCCTCGATGCTCCCAGGTTGTATGGACATGTTGGCATCGTATGCTCTGGGTTCCTACAGTATGTGCATAACCTCAGTGTGTCTCGCTGCTCCCGAATATCCATATTTCCTCGTATCCGAGTTGAGTTCGGTCGACCTTTCAGCTTGCGCCGTGAGTTCTTATCTGGTACCAACTCGAAAGGAATGTGCGAGGTAGACGACCACATGCTTTCATCCGGGATAAGTGGGAATTTAGATTTTCAAACATTATATGCACGTTTAAGTCTATAAACTTTGTCAACGTAGGTCATCCAATGTATACATTCCTAGGCACATGTCGAATTGCATTTGCGCATGGATAATGAAGTGCTTGAAATCTCCCACAATCGTAAGTCATTTGTCTGAGGTTTATGTGGTATGCTCCACTAATAACTCCATGGTCGGGTCTATGGGGCTGCTTAACTCGGAATACTAGATTTAGTTGCGAATGACATACTAAAGTCATTGAGTTGGCGATTTCTACATTTTCCCCAATATCTTTCAGCACTGACTTGTACCAAATGTGCCTACCCTTTAGCTGTCCCGCTTATGTCTTGGCCCGCTTTGGAAACAAGGCTGCTAATAGAAAATATATTTCTTTGACCACCGAGGTTACCAGCAAATGACATGTCCCCTTCCATACAGAATTAATGCATTCTGCTGGGTTCGAGGTCATGTGCCCGTATCTTATTCTTCTGTCATACGACTGCGTCCACTACTCCTTCGATATCCCATTGAGGTACCACGCACCCAGTTGGTTTACAGCCCGTAGTCTCTCCAACATTTCATGGAATCGATGTTGGACGAGCTCGTACCCTAACAATGATAATCAACAATGCATTTAAGGAAAGCGACCCAAAATGTATATGTTAAACTATTTTATAGGAAACCAATTCTATGCACAACGTCCAATTCTATGCACAACGTGTTAGAAAAAAAACGAGTTTGGAAAACGTAGTGAAAATAAATCTAGGGAAAACAAGAGTTTTAAATTTGTTTTCCAAAACAAGATCTTCGTTGTGATATCTAAAGTAATAAACACTTAATCAAAATTGTACCTTTTCGATTCGTCTAGGATGAGCACTTCGGCCGAGCAGTCTTCTCCACTATCCTCAAGCTCACGTCTACTGAGTGTGAGCTCGCTTCAAATTAGAAAATTTTTCATAAAAATTACATGTGAGGTAATTTTTTAATTTCTCTAAACTTTTGGGTCAAGTTGTAAATCAAAAAAATATCTCTTGAAATTTCTGAAATAATCTCTTCAGCGAATTTTCTCTCTACAACTTTCTCTTGAATATAAGTATGTGTCAAATAATGACGCAAGACTCTTTTTATATAGAAAGAGTTTAGAGAGTTCAACTATAATTAAAATTAATCAATTTAATATTAAATTTAATCTAATATTTATCTTGATTAATTTAATATTAAATCTTACTAAAATAGTAGAATGTCTATCTACAAGATAAACATTAAATTAATTTAATATTAAGATAGTCACTTTAATATTAAACTAATAAAATACTATTAAGATAAGTATTAAATTAAATTTAATATTAAACTATTAAAATACTATTATTTTTGGAATAGTTAATCTAAAACTAAATTCTTTTGTAGTGTCTCAGTAGGAGTGTAACTCTTCCACCATTCAACCACTGAAAATCAACTACCGTCGGCCACCAGGACGACGCCGTCGCAGTCGCCAGCACCATCGTGTTCAATGATGCAGGCGTGATACCTTTACGGCACCCCAAGTCGGTTCGGCTGTTACTGATTCGGTCTGGGTCATTAACGACCCAACCGATCCGGTCTAGCGACAGGTTGGACCATCGGCTCGGCCCGATTCAACCAGTTTTTGATTCTTGGTCTTGGTTTTGGGCCCTCGGACCCAATTTACGATCTCAGATCTAATTTTCAAGTTCAATTACCCATTGGGCCAATTGTCTAACTTGAAAATTAATTTCCAAAAATATCATATTAATTTTAATTAATTTGATTAATTTATTTTTACTTGATTAAAATTAATTTTTCAAAAAATCACTTAGATTTTCCAACTTAATTTTTCAAGAAAATTCTTTTATCAAATTCTCTAGTTGAATAATTCTCACGACCACCTAATTTAATTCCATATCGAATAAATCGACTCAATTAAATTATTTTTAAAGTTGTAGAATTTTATTCTGATTCAAATATAGTCTAATTGAGCTTTTGTTGAGCTAGCAGACGGAAGAATCAGACTATACAATTAGGCTCTAGTAATTGCAATTATGTCTAGAAGTATCGTTTTGATAATTCGCAATTACTTAATCATGGAGTCTGCCCGCAAGAAGTATAATGATTGAAAACTTTTTATTGTATACTCTTTACGAAAATAATTCATCCAACTATTTTGTACAATAACCTCGTCATATGTGTGTTACCCTCATATGATATCCTTGATTCCTTTGAGTTAAATCCGTTCACTTAATGCAATATTATTTTATCTCATTATCACCATTGTGTCTTCTTAATGGTTAAAATGATCACTATCAACAAATGACTATGATAAATTACTCGTTCGAGAACAAGCAACCTGTGACCACGTTCCATATTTATCAATCCACACAATACCAATGAGAGGATATCATTAACTCTTTAATTGAGCTATGAATTCCACTGTTGCTAATAAAACCATTCCATACACAAGTCATGTACCCAACATACTGGTTATGGGCTCAACCATCTTTAGAGCATAAGCCTCCACTTATATCAAAGCACGTGAGTTGCATCTGCATGGTCAGTGACTACCTCAGGATATAGGTAAATCACACCATAAACAGCACAAGTGAATTAATTCACAAGCAGATTCAAAACTAATTCACCTTGGGTCCAGTCCAATGTATCATTCTACCAATGAATACATCTATGTCTCTACCCGTGGAGTCAAATGCTCTTATAGCCAAGACTAGCCATCTCCCCAATTGGAATTGTAGACGACATAATAATCCTTCTCATTATTTGAATCAAATGCTCATTTCAATTCTTTTATGGGATTACGAGCTTATTTAGATTATCTACTGAAGTAAGTTATTTTTCTCTAAATGTAAACGTTCTTACAATACCACTTATCTTCAGTTTGAACTTAGACAATCAATGAGCTAATATTTGTTTGTCACAATTTTGCTATGCTTGTCACAATTTTGCTATGCATGCAAAATATAAAAGATAGAAATACAAAAGACATAATAGTGTAATCTGAAATTAACTTTATTTATTTATTCATCATTAAAATAAATAGAAAATAGAAAACAAATACATGTTTGCTACAATATGGGAAAATTTCCTAACACAACATACCCATGTTAATGACATGTTTTCGCTCCACATCCTTATGGTATCGGACCATGTAGTTAGACCCTGTGTGACACAAACAATATCTATGGCGTATAGGATCCCATAGGCTTAAACGTCGATCAAATACAACTTGTATTATGGTGCCACTGTTAGAAATGATACACACATCGGTCTACGACATAATATGCCTTTTTAGGTTAGTCAAGAAGAAATATAAGTTATCACACAATTCTTTCAGAGTTGATACAAAAGCTATTGGTAGGATTATTTGGTTACCATCTTGTACAACAACTATTAACAACTTATGAATGTATCTCCCATATAGGAATGTGCCATCAATTTGGACTAGTGACTTACAGTACCGGAATGCAGTTACGCTGTATTGACACAAAATTTACAAGCATCGGAAAAGTACATTATCGGGCCTCCGTCTTAGTAAACTGAGTCATAAAAAAAAATTTACTTGAAATAATTATGAGTTTAGTTGAGTTCTTAATTAGGTATTAATTGGGTGAATTTAGTTTAATTAAGAGAAATTAGGAAAAGGATTAAATTGAATTAGGGTAAAAGTTGAATTATAGATTAATAGAAAATAAAAGGATTAAAATGGCAATTAAGCCATTAACAAAAAAAATAGGCGTATAAGTGATAAAAATATGAGATTTTTATGTTATGTATATTATTTTATTATATATTATATTATGTTATATTATATTATATTATTATATATATCAATAAAGTAAATAGATGACAAATGTATGGTAAAAATTGAAGACATGTGTAATAGTAATAATTACATAGGTACACTTGTAATAAAAATAAATATGTGCTTAATTAATAAGTAAAAGATTTTTTATAATAATATATTATTAATGTTATTAGTTAAAATAAAAGAAATATAGTAAAGAAGTAAAACAAAAAGAAAAAGAAACAAAAGAAGAACAGAATAGAAACAGAGAAAGAGACGAAAACAGGGGAAGAAAAAGGGGAAAGAAAAGAAAAGGGGAAAATTGGATTTTAAAGCTTCAAGCTTAATTGGTAAGTTCAATTTAGCCATTTTCACTTAATTTTGATGATTTAGAAGCTTTAAAACAAAGTTTTGTTGAAATCAAGTGGAGGTTATGGAAGTTCATAGGTTTTTGAATATGATTCATTTTGAACAAGTTGTTAAATTAGGGGTTTAGTTGATAGAATTTCTAGTTAGAATAGATAAAAGATTGATTTGTAAACTAAGTTATAAATTTTACATAGTTGGGATTAAGTTATAAAAAGTCTTAAATTAGGGTTTAATTATGAATATTGAAAACTAGAGTTAAATATGATAAGACATTAAGTAGAAAAGAAGTATGAATTAAGTTAGAAAAATAAGTAAGCTTAGTGAGAATTAAATTGGGAATAAGTAGGAATTGAATAAAATTTAATTAATATTATTATTATTATTTTTAATGCTGTAATTAATAGTGAAAATAATTATTATTTTCGTAGCTAACAAGGAAAACGAGACATCGACATCTAAAGGAAAAGAAAAGATCGTTGAGGAGTAAACGTGTATTCCGGGTTTGTATTACTATAACTTAAACTATTTACTAAATGCTATATTGAAATATATGTGAATTGAAATAATAGATGTTTTGAATTGTTTGAATATTTGAAATTGTGTGGAAATGAATTCGAAATTGGAAAAGTAAAATAATACCCTATTAACTTATCGGACTAGATTGGATACAAATGGCATGCCATTGGATTTGTGATGTGGTGATGAGATTTGTAGTTCGGCTGAGAAGATGATTATATTATTATATGCTTCGGTTTATCCGAAGAGGCATTTAATGCCTTATTGGTGTGTTCTGGAGGATTTAAATAATTCTAGGTGTGTTTAGGTTGGATATTCTGGTGTGTTTGGGTGGAATCCTCGTATCTGTCAGAGTTCGAGCCTTGTTAATAGGGTAAATAATTGAAATGAAAATTTGAAAATGAAATTGGTTGATTTGACACTATAGAAAAATACGAGAAAGAATGTATGAGTTAAATTATAAATTTAATTAGTATGCAAATATATATATATATATATATATATAAATTTAAGATCTATGGAATGATATATGAATATGTATATTTAATTTAAAGTTATTTATAAGATTATGGTCAATATTTGAAATTTTATTATTAAATAGTTTAATTTATAGTAATACCACTGAGTATGAAATACTCAGCGTACGGTTGTTTCCGTGCGCAGGTTGTAGAAGTCAAGTACTGAATCAACATCCAAAACTAGACCTGACTTCAGCAAATTTTGGTGATGTATATTTTCTTTTAGTAATACGGCATGTACATAGGATGTGTATAAACGTTATTATGTTTTGAATGTAAATAGTTAAAAATTTTAGTATTATAAATCTAAGAATTTTAATGAAAGAAATTTATCCATTCCAATTTAATTAGTACATTGATAAATTTAAATTGATATTGAATTAATTGAGTTTGATTAGAATGTATTTAGAATAGAAAATGTGAATGTGAAATGAATTGGTTGAATTGGTTATGTTTGGAAAAGTTATGGTTTTATTTGTAGGAGGTTTAATGTAAAATAAGCGTAAATCTTTGAAATTTTGTAAAAAAACCGAATGAAGTCAATTAGTAATGTTTATATGAATTTATGAATTATATATTTTTTTAATATGTTGGTTATTTATGATATGTTTATTTGTAAATTGTTTGATATATCCGGTAATGCCTCGTAACCCTGTGCCGGCGACGATTTAAGGTTAGGGGGTGTTACAATTGTTGGTATCAGAGTTATTGGGTTTAGTCGATTCTCGGACTAAACCGGGCTCGGAATTGAGTTTAGATGTATATGCCACTATCGAGTCAAACTGAGTCGGGATTTTTGGATGCTGATCTATTTGTTTGTTTTTGTTTTATAGATTAAAGATGTCTGATGAAAGAATAAATAATACTGATGAAGAAATGTATCCTGGAGATAGAGAATTAGATGAAACAGAGTCGATAGCACCCAGTGTAAATCCTAGAAGAAATCAACCTTTAAATGAAGAAAGAGATAGAGATAACTCACACTTGTTGAGAATTATTGCCGATGCTTTACAAAGACTAGCTGGGACTGTTCCTGCTACAACTTCTGTATCAACTCAAAGACGGGCCCCGGTAAAAGAGTTAAGAAAATATGGTGCTATAGAGTTTATGGGTCTGACAGGAGTTGATCCATCTACAGCAGAGAATTGGATGGAATCAACTAAACGAGTGCTGTAGCAATTAGAATGTACCCCCCGGGAATGTTTAATCTGTGCCGTTTCATTACTTCAGGGTGAGGCTTATCTGTGGTGGGAATCTGTAATCCGACATTTGCCGGTAGAACATGTAACATGGGAATTATTTCAGAAGGAATTTCAAAAGAAGTATGTTGGAGAACTGTATATTGAAGATAAAAAGCAGGAATTTCTAATGTTGAAGCAAGGTAACTTATCAGTAGTGGGTTATGAAAGAGAATTTTCTCGATTGAGCCGATATGCTACCGAGTTCATTCCAACAGAAGCTGATAGCTGCAAGAGATTTCTACGAGGATTGAGAGATGAAATCAAAGTACAATTTGGTGTCACAATAATTCGTAATTTGTGGATTTGATTGAAAGAGCTAAGATGGTAGAGCAGGTGTTGGGTTTGGATAAAAAGCCTGAGATAGCTAGATCGACTGGGAAACGAGCTGACATTACTATTTCAAATCCTCTACCAAAAAGATCTCGAGAATTCAGAGACAGTTGGAAGTCAAATTTCAGATCGGATCGAGGTGATAAAAATCGAGGTAAACAGACTGCTGTTTCTACCGGTAGTGTTAAATGACCTTCACAAAATATTGATATCCCCGACTGTGAACACTGTGGAAAGAAGCACTTTGGTGAATGTTGGAGGATAACTCGACGGTGTTTTTGATGCGGGTCCACAGATCATTTCATCCGAGGTTGTCCAAAAAATGAAGGTGCTATACGTGCAGCATCTCAGAGATCAGTATCTACTGTTAGAGGCAGAGGATCAGGTAAAGGTAGTTCGGTTTCAAGGGGAGGAGGTATTAGAAGGAGCAGTGATATAGCTACTCAGCAGTCTGAAGCGAAAGTACCCGCCAGAGCTTATGTTGTCAGAACACGGGAAGAAGGCGACGCCCATGATGTAATGTGGTATATTCTTACTATATTTCGAACTGTTTATGCTTTAATTGATCCCGGATCTTCACACTCTTATATAAATTCAAAACTGGTTGAATTGGGAAAGTTAAAATCTGAAATGTCTAGAGTTTTAATAGAAGTATCTAGCCCTTTGGGACAAACTGTGTTTGTAGATAGAATATGTCGGAGATGCCCGTTGATGATACATGATAAAATGTTTTCCGTTGACTTGTTGATTATGCCTTTCAGTGATTTTGATATAATATTGGGTATGGATTAGTTATCCGAGTACGGGGTGATTTTGGATTGTTACAAAAAGAAGTTCAGTATTCAGACAGAGGATGGAGACAGAATTGAGGTGAATGGCATCCGTACTAGTCGATCGACACGTATTATTTCAACAATCAAGGCTAGTAAATTGCTTCGACAGGGTTGTACAGCATATCTAGCTTATGTTATTAATTCTGATTCGGTTGGTAGTCAGTGTAGTCAGATCACAACTGTATGTGAGTTTCTAGATGTATTCCCTGAAGAACTACCGGGCGTACCACCTGACAAAGAGGTTGAATTTGCTATAAAAGTGTACCCGGGTACAGCACCAATCTCTATACCTCCATACCGAATGTCACCCACTGAATTAAAAGAGTTGAAGGTGCAGCTGCAGGACTTGCTAGATCTTGGATTTATTAGACCGAGCATTTCACCTTGGGGAGCTCCGGTATTGTTTGTTAAAAAGAAAGATGGATCGATGCGGCTTTGTATTGATTATCGGCAATTGAACAAAGTGACAATCAAGAACTGGTATCCGTTGCCTCGTATAGACGATTTATTTGATTAGCTAAAAGAATCTTCGATATTTTCGAAGATTGACTTGAGATCTGGGTATTATCAGCTGAAAGTAAAAGAAAGTGATGTGCCAAAGACAGCTTTTCGTACGAGGTATGGTCATTATGAATTTTTGGTGATGCCGTTCGGATTGACTAATGCTCCAGCTACTTTCATGGATTTAATGAACCGTATTTTTCAGCCGTATTTAGATCAGTTTGTGGTGGTTTTCATTAATGATATATTAGTTTATTCGAAGACGGAGAGAGAACATGATCGACAACTTAGAACCGTGTTGCAGATTCTGCGGGAAAAACAGTTGTAGGGGAAGCTCAGTAAATGTGAATTTTGGTTATCAGAGGTGGTATTTTTGGGACATGTAGTATCGGTAGATGGAATTAGAGTTCATCCGAAGAAGATTGAAGTAATTGTTCAATGGAAGGCACCCAAGAATGTATCTGAGGTACGCAGTTTTCTTGGTTTGGCTGGGTATTGCAGAAGATTTGTAAATGGGTTTTCAAAGATAGCTTTGCCGATGACCAAGTTACTACAGAAGAATGTTCCTTTTAACTGGGATGATCAATGTCAGAGAAGTTTTGAGACATTAAAACAAATGTTGACAGAGGTACCAGTTCTAACTTTACCAGAATCGGGGAAAGATTTCATAGTGTACAGTGATGCTTCTCTGAATGGTTTGGGTTGTGTATTAATGCAAGATGGAAAAGTAATAGCTTATGCATCTCGACAGTTGAAGCCATATGAACGCAACTACCCGACACACGATTTGGAGTTAGCTGCTGTAATTTTCGCATTGAAGATTTGGAGGCATTATCTTTATGGTGAAAAATGTTATATATATACCGATCATAAAAGTCTCAAATACCTTTTGTCACAAAAGGAGTTGAATCTGAGACAGAGACGATGGATAGAACTTCTGAAAGATTATGATTGTGTTATAGATTATCATCTAGGAAAGACAAATGTGGTAGCAGATGCATTGAGCAGGAAAGCAGCGGTTGAATTACGGACAATGTTTGCTCGGCTTAGTATTAATGATGATGGAAGTTTGTTAGCAGAGTTAAGAGTCAAGCCGGTAATGTTTGATCAAATTATAACAGCACAGCTAGAAGATGAAAAAATGATGAAGAAAAGAGAAATGGTACGGAATGGTATGGTGGAAAATTTTAGTATTGACAAGCATAATTGTTTGAGATTTCGAAATTGAATTTGTGTTCCAGCTACTTCTGAGATTAAAGAGCTAATTCTTCGAGAAGCACATGATAGTATTTTTTCTTTGCACCCAGGTGGAACGAAGATGTATCGTGATCTACGAGAACTGTATTGGTGGCCAGGGATGAAGAAAGATATAGTCGAGTATGTTGGTAAATGTCGACTTGTCGATGGGTAAAAGCGAACATCGGTGCAAGCGGGTTTACTTGACCTATTAGTATTCCGAGTGGAAATGAGATTGTATTACTATGGACTTTGTTACTGGATTACCGTTGTCAGCAAGCAAAAAGAATGATATTTGGGTGATAGTTGATAGGCTTACCAAGTCTGCTCACTTTATAGCAGTCAGGACTGATTGGTCACTACAGAAGCTTGCCGAGGTTTATATTCGGGAAATTGTTAGATTACATGGCATTCCGGTATCAATAATTTCAGACCGAGATCCTCGATTCACATCGAGATTTTAGAAGCAGCTGCATGAATCATTGGGTACTCGACTTAGTTTCAGTACAGCTTTTCATCCGCAAACTGACGGACAATCCGAGCGCATAATTCAGATTTTGGAAGATATGTTGAGAGCTTGTATCATCGACTTTGAGTCAGGTTGGGAACGATATTTGCCACTAGCAGAGTTTGTTTATAATAATAGTTTCCAATCTAGCATTCAGATGGCTCCATATGAAGCACTATATAGTCGAAGGTGTCGATCACCGATATGTTGGACAGAATTGAATGAAAGAAAAGTAATAGGGTTAGAATTGATTCAAGAGACAGAGGAAACAGTTAAAAAGATTAAAGATAGACTGAAAGCCGCGTTCGACAGACAGAAATCTTATGCAGATTTGAAACGTCGAGACATTGAATATTCAGTTGGTGATAAAGTATTCCTCAAAGTATCGCCTTGGAAGAAAATTTTAAGATTTGGCCGAAAAGGTAAATTGAGTCCACGTTTTATTGGGCCGTATGAAATAGTTGAAAGAATCGGACCGGTTGCCTATCGATTGGCTTTACTTTCGGAATTACAAAAGATTCATGACGTTTTTCATGTTTCGATGCTTCGAAGATATAGATCGGATCCTTCTCATATTATTCCTACTGAAGACATTGAAATTCGATCTAATTTAAGTTATGAAGAAGAACCGGTTAAGATATTAGCACGGGAAGTGAAAGAATTAAGAAATAAGCGGGTTCCTTTAGTCAAAGTCTTATGGAGAAGTCATAGTGTGGAAGAAGCGACTTGGGAACCAGAAGAAACGATGAGAGCACAATATCCTCATCTCTTCTTAGGTAAATTTCGAGGACGAAATTTATTAAGGGGGGAGAAATGTAATGACCCAAAATTTACAAGCATCGGAAAAGTACATTATCGGGCCTCCATCTTAGTAAACTGAGTCATAAAAAAAATTTACTTGAAATAATTATGAGTTTAGTTGAGTTCTTAATTAGGTATTAATTGGGTGAATTTAGTTTAATTAAGAGAAATTAGGAAAAAGGATTAAATTGAATTAAGGGTAAAAGTTGAATTATAGATTAATAGAAAATAAAAGGATTAAAATGGCAATTAAGCCATTAACAAAAAAATAGGCGTATAAGTGATAAAAATATGAGATTTTTATGTTATGTATATTATTTTATTATATAATATATTATGTTATGTTATGTTATATTATATTATATTATTATATATATCAATAAAGTAAATAGATGACAAATGTATGGTAAAAATTGAAAACATGTGTAATAGTAATAATTACATAGGTACACTTGTAATAAAAATAAATATGTGCTTAATTAATAAGTAAAAGATTTTTTTATAATAATATATTATTAATGTTATTAGTTAAAATAAAAGAAATATAGTAAGGAAGTAAAAGAAAAAGAAAAAGAAACAAAAGAAGAACAGAATAGAAACAGAGAAAGAGACGAAAACAGGGGAAGAAAAAGGGGAAGAAAAGAAAAGGGGAAAATTGGATTTTAAAGCTTCAAGCTTAATTGGTAAGTTAAATTTAGCCCTTTTCTCTTAATTTTGATGATTTAGAAGCTTTAAAACAAAGTTTTGTTGAAATCAAGTGGAGGTTATGGAAGTTCATAGGTTTTTGAACATGATTCATTTTGAACAAGTTGTTAAATTAGGGGTTTAGTTGATAGAATTTCTAGTTAGAATAGATAAAAGATTGATTTGTAAACTAAGTTATAAATTTTACATAGTTGGGATTAAGTTATAAAAGTCTTAAATTAGGGTTTAATGATGAATATTGAAAAGTAGAGTTAAATATGATAAGACATTAAGTAGAAAAGAAGTATGAATTAAGTTAGAAAAATAAGTAAGCTTAGTTAGAATTAAATTGGGAATAAGTAGGAATTGAATAAAATTTAATTAATATTAATATTTTTATTTTTAATGCTGTAATTAATAGTGAAAATAATTATTATTTTCGTAGCTAACAAGGAAAACGAGGCATCGACATCCAAAGGAAAAGAAAAGATCGTTGAGGAGTAAACGTGTATTCCGGGTTTGTATTACTATAACTTAAACTATTTACTAAATGCTATATTGAAATATATGTGAATTGAAATAATAGATGTTTTGAATTGTTTGAATATTTGAAATTGTGTGGAAATGAATTCGAAATTGGAAAAGTAAAATAATACCCTATTAACTTATCGGACTAGATTGGATACAAATGGCATGCCATTGGATTTGTGATGTGGTGATGAGATTTGTAGTTCGCCCGTAAGATGATTATATTATTATATGCTTGGTTTATCCGAAGAGGCATTTAATGCCTTATTGGTGTGTTCGGAGGATTTAAATAATTCGGGTGTGTTTAGGTTGGATATTCGGTGTGTTTGGGTGGAATCCTCGTATCGCGTGAGTCCGAGCCTTGTTAATAGGGTAAATAATTGAAATGAAAATTTGAAAATGAAATTGGTTGATTTGACACTATAGAAAATACGAGAAAGAATGTATGAGTTAAATTATAAATTTAATTAGTATGTAAATATATATATATATAAATTTAAGATCTATGGAATGATATATGAATATGTATATTTAATTTAAAGTGATTTATAAGATTATGGTCAATATTTGAAATTTTATTATTAAATAGTTTAATTTATAGTAATACCACTGAGTATGAAATACTCAAATCTGATTGTTTCCGTCATGCAGTTGTAGAAGTCAATCTTGAATCAACATCCAAAACCAGACCCGACTTCAGCAAATTTTGGTGATGTATATTTTCTTTTAGTAATGTGGCATGTACATAGGAAGTGTATAAACGTTATTATGTTTTGAATGTAAATAGTTAAAATGTTAGTATTATAAATCTAAGAATTTTAAAGAAAGAAATTTATCCATTCCAATTTAATTAGTACATTGATAAATTTAAATTGATATTGAATTAATTGAGTTTGATTAGAATGTATTTAGAATAGAAAATGTGAATGTGAAATGAATTGGTTGAATTGGTTATGTTTGGAAAAGTTATGGTTTTATTTGCAGGAGGTTTAATGTAAAAATAAGCGGAAATGCTGCCGAAATTTTTATAAAAAAAAAATGAATGAAGTCAATTAGTAATGTTTATATGAATTTATGAATTATATATTTTTTAATATGTTGGTTATTTATGATATGTTTATTTGTAAATTGTTTGATATATCCAGTAATGCCTCGTAACCCTGTGCCGGCGACGGTTTGGGGTTAGGGGGTGTTACATACGCATTGCTTGAAAGTCCAGAAAGAAGGATGGAAAACTCTTTTTCTAGGGACCAAGCGATCACCGTAATACGTAGGCTCCGTTTGTAGCCCGATTATGAAACCTGATACATACCACTCTAGTACCTGACACCATTACCACGATTTGTTATACGATTTCTCCCACCCACTGTGCATCTTTTCCAACACCTTTTACTTTTCCAACACCTTTTACTTTTCCAACCATATTTTGTGGTAGGACACGGTGTAACTGAACTTGTTATTGACGTGTGCAATCAAAACAAGGACTGAAATCTTAGGAATCACCTTAACCATAGGTAATATAAAGTTATAAATTATATCTGAATACAATTTTGAATGATTGTTCGACATGCTTGTAAAACAATAAATTGGGTCACCATATGCAGTAGAATATAAAAAAAATGTCAGATTTCAAGTCGGTGTTGTTAATCATCATACATTCTAGCTACAACACATGTATGTGCCACGGTAAACTTTCTAATAATCCAGAACAACGACTTCTTCCTCACAGATGCCATGATTTTCCATGGATATATTGTTCAATGCATTGCGCACTTCACCTCATATTTCTCAGATCAAGAGAATTTGATGGTGAAGTTGACATCAAGTTGTATGTTATATAGCTTAATAGTACCTATAAAAGCATATTTGTAGTTAGACTCCATCCCAATCTCTAAATGGCCGAAAATTAACCAAGACGCATAGCCTGGTCTTCTATAAGGGAGGTTTGGGAATTCTAAATCTCCCTCAACAGTAAGATCAAAAGTTCACATGTGAGGTAGGGGTTGGCCCGTGAAACATGAGTCATCCCATCGAGAAATGTTCGTAGCTTTACCACCAGATCTACCGCATTTTGTTTTAAAAGGAACGTTATCCTGTTCTAAAATTACCGTAATTTCTGCACTGTCGAGGCCCGTCTTCTTTTTTGGGTCGTTATTTGTTTCTTCGTCCTCTTTGCTCTCTTCTCCCTCTTGGTTATCAACCTCGGTTGCAAGTCCAAGGTCAGATGTCCCCTCGTCATCGAGGTTGTTGGGAGTAGATCATTCATTCTTGTAAATTCGATGTCAACCCCAAAATCACTTATGTTTGACCCACCCTAGTAACTTGATAGTGTGTCCGTCTGAGTGTTACTAGTGTTGAACATTGGTGTGACGAAGTTAAAATCAAAGGCACTGACAAAATTTCGTGCGAGCGTGTCGTAGGCCCGGTGACCAAATACCCTGACTGTTCCCCATCCTAGTAATCGAGGGACAAAATTGATAAATGACTCACCATTGATGATGATTCTAGTGGGTTTTGGTATGAGCTTTATAGCAATTATGTGAATCCACCGCACAACTATGTGGTGAGACTTTCAACTTCTTGATCAGGTGTAAGATTTGGTGGACAATGTGTAACCAAGCTCAGGCCACCTGCATCATTCTCGACGAAGTCAACATACAACTCTAGTACAACATTCCCATTAGAGCAATGGGATTCGATTAATTGCTCTAGATTGTTGTCCCTATTGATCTAAAAAATGAGATATCTAGTAGGTTCCAATGACGAAAGGTATCTACATTTGGGGCTTGAAATTCTTCTTTGGATCCCCACTTTGCACTTAACCCTTCTCCGAAGCTCTTTTAATGTTATGGTTCGGTTGAATGTCAAATCTTCAGATTATTTTGAAACAAAAACGGGGCCAATTTTGGTCTAAAAAATTTGACTGTTGTAATGGATAAGAGCTCTAACTCGTCTACTTATCTTTAACCAAATAGAATGTTTTGCATGTTTAAAACAGAAAAAATAGTAGAAAAATATAGTACTCATCATCCAAAACCCTAGAATTAAACGTAAATTAACGAATTACCTTTGCTTCGACATCAACGTAGGAATAAAATTCAAGGTTTCACAACAACGTTGATTACTCATAGTGCCAACTATCCTTCAGATCAACAATCTACTTCAAAGGTTAGTATGGAAAATCAAAGGCTTGTATTGAGTTCTTTCTATATAACTCTTTTGTGGGGGAGAAAATGCTCTCCCGTAGAGGCATGAGGCAGGAACAGGAATTTTTTTATCCTAAATTGTAAAGGCTCAGAAGTAGAAGCAATCGAGTTGGCTAGGAGGTTGAAATGGCCAAAGAGAAAATGCTCCCTGCAGAATGCATTTCCACCAACATCTTAGAGGAAAACGCGTCCTACAGGAAGCGTTTTCACTAACATGTTAGATGAAAACGCCTCCTGCAGGAAACATTTTCTCTCTGGCCATTTCAACCTTCTAACCAACTCGATTGCTTCTACCTCTAAGCCTCTGCAACCTGGGATTCCCGAGTTAAAAAATAAATAAAATTTTACCTCGTCCCATACCCTATATAAATGCACATTCCTATCCCCCTAATTTAGCATCCTAAATTATTTTCTTTTTATTTTTCTTTTTTCTTGAGTGTTGAAATTTTCGAGTTTAAAGATTTATTTCTCTCACACTATGAGGGAGACATAGTCATAGTTTTAAGTTGTGTTTGGGTTCACGGTAATGTCATAGAGCTTGATAACCTACAAATTTTACCTGTTGTGTGAGTATGGCGCAATGACCCGAGAAACTAGGATCACTTTGCAACTCGAGATCCAAGTTGGCAGTGATTATACCATATCGGGTTGAAGTGTAACTAGGGCTTTAAGGTTACAAAGGTTATGCTGTCAAAGGATGGAGCATAACTGGGGCCCTAGTTGACGATTGTTATGCGAGCACGAAAACCAGTTTCTCCTCATCAGAGGAGCATGCTTTATAAAACCCACACGAAAGTGAGAAGAAGAAAAACGGAGGGGCCTTCTAGTATAATCAAGTATTTTGTGTTGTCCATGTCCACCAAAGGTAGTGACCCTGTTAGTAAAACCTATTACACCCTAATTATGTCACAGGTTATAATAACGGGGTCACCGCCTTTGGTGGATATGGATAAAACGAAATACTTTATTATACTAAAACGTTATTACATTTTTCTTCCTCGTACTTTTATTTGGGTTTTATAAAGCATCCTTCTTTGACAAGGAAAAATTGGTTGTCATGCCTGCGTAACCACTGCCAAGTGGGGCCCTATTTATGCTCTATCCTTTGACAGCATAACCTTTGTAACCTTGAAGCCGTAGCTACACTTCAACAATCACTATCAAGTGGGACCTTGAGTTGCAACGTAATCCGGCTTCCCGGGTGATGGCTCCATACTCAAATGATAGATGAAATTTGTAAGTCACCCAACTCCATGACACCACCATAAATTCAAACATTCTTTAAAACTATAACTATGTCTATCTCAAACATGAATAAAAATAAATCTACAAACTTTTAATTTCCAATCGCAAGAAAAAAAAAACAAATTTTAGATAAGTGAAGACATGCCCTGTAGGACGCGTTTTCAATAGAGAGAATAAAAACACATCCTACAAGACACATTTTCACTAATGTCTCACTCTAAAAACAACATAAATCAATATTTTTTTCTAAATTTAGCCTAGTTTCTTAAATGATCATTTGAGCATATTTATATAAAAACCTATTTTTACATATATTAGGCTTTATTTTGGTTTGTATGAACCAGACAAAAGGCTTTATTTTGGTTTGTATGAAGTGTGGAGTGGCAGATGGAAGCAAGGCTTGAAAGTTTATAAAGCCAAATCAAGAAGTGAACCAAATCCAGGCTTTGATTTCATGATGTTTATATATATATATATATATATATATATATAATGAAGAGGTTGGTGCTTTTTTATTTCTATTAAATAAAGGGGTAGGTAAAAATTATCTTAAGTACATAATTCCTTTCTTTTTTTTAACAAGAAATAAAAACTTCAATTACAAGCTAACAATAGTATTTATGTTAGATAGCATAACTCGTCTGTCTGTCTATAATTAATCATCAACATGTGAAAGAGTAGCATTAAATATTTTCAAGTCAATAGGAGTATCTTTCATCAAACCAGCTAAAATATCATTAGTCGAGTTCACCTCTCTTGATACTTGTTTAAAGAGAATTCTTCATTCGCGTTGGCAAAATTTCTGGATTCGCACAATCAAATCTCTATTAGAGTGTCCTCTACATTTTTCATGAACACCTTTAATAGCTTGCGCTCTATCTGTCTCAATAATAACATTAACCCATTTAGCTTCCCAGGCTAAACGGTGACCATCATAGATTGCCTAAAACTCAGCTTATAATACACTACATCTACCAATACTTCTTCCTATTCCCCGCATCCAATTACCATCATCAATCGAAATGTGTGTAAAGCTTTAATTTGAGTTAACCTCCAAGTGGCCTCAATAATTAAATGGATTTGATCTTAAATGGAATATTAATGACAAGATTTCCTCATGTTTTGGACATTAAACCTAGATTTGGTTTTCCTTGTGTGTTTTGATTTTCTATTATTTAAATTTCTTATCGATTAAAATTTTAAAAATTATACTTTGGAACTTTTGAATTTGTAATATATGGTTGACATAATATCAAATTTAACTTTCAACATTTATATCTTTTGTCAATTTAGCTCTTACTATCTTTTTAAAAAGAGTTAATTCGATATAATCCGAGCTTGAGAACAGCCCAAGAACGACCTAAGACCAATTCAAACTCAAGTTCAAGATAGATCTGATCTAAAACTTGAAAAATCTGAATTATGAAAATATATTTTAAATATTATATAATTATATTAAAAATTATAAATAACAATGCATATTTATGTTAAATTAAAATAAATTTCAAAAACATTAATTATGAATATAAAATAATTTTTAATGCAATTATTATATATGTATAATAAATATTCAAAGTTAATAATTATTTAAATTTAATTATTGTATAAAATATATAATAATTTAATGTATTAATATAATGATATAAAAATCAAATTCAACCTAAAGAGCTTACCTATTGAACTTGTCAAACTTTTAGTTAAGGAAAACTCAAATCTGTATATACTCATTGTACCCATAATTCATATGAAAACGACTACGAAAATTTCTTAATATAATTTTTCTTGTTAATTTATGAGATTTTGATGAATACTAGCTTGAATTACAAAACTGATCAAATAATATGACTTTTATATTTTTATAATATTTTACAACTTTGTAATAGTTTTATATATTTTTTATAATTTTCTGAACCACATATAGAATGAAATGGACAAATAGGTACCAAAATTCAAATAATTTTGGACATTCATTTGTTTAGATTTATTCTAGACATACATTTTAATATTTTTCTATAGTTTTTAGGATTTTAATTTTTCTAATATATGGTACGTGGCATGCTACATCAGGATATTTGTCCATGTGGCTTGCTATATCTTGTTCCTCATTAATTTTGTTTATTAATTGTGTAAATATTTCTTAATAATCCAATCGATCAATGATAGTTTTTATTATTAGGACGGCTTTGTTAATTTTCTTTTTTGTCATTGAAGGCTCAATTAAATGCATCCTTGAGGGCTTAACTTTTTTTTCATAAAAGATTATTTTTTACCTTTAAATCTAAATATAATAAATATTTATCAATATTCAAAATTTAATAATAAAATAAAAAATTTCAAATGCCAATTTAGTAATATAATAAATAATAACAATTATTTTTGTCAATTTAAAGTTTTTCCAAACTTGTGCCTTGTAACACCCCTCACACATCTTGATGGCCAGGGGGCTGGCAGGGGCCCCAACCCCCCTAAAATGGAAAAATTTTCATTTAGGCCCCTTTAAAATTTATAAAAATTTAAATTAGCAAAGGTAAAATTACACTTTGGCCCCCATAAAAATGATAAAAAATTGATTTAATCCTTAAAAAATTATAAAGATATAGATATTAAAATGGTGAAATTGTATTTTTACTATCATAAAAATATACAATTTAATTTTGCCGCCTAAAAAAATTTTCTATCTTCACCAGAAATGCCACCAGAGCATATACGAGTAAGAAATCTCAAATTTATTTAAAGATTAAAGGTTTAAAACATTTTTAAAAATAAATAAAATAGGTTTTTGAAAATTTTTAAAAGAAATTTAAAATAATTTAACATTTATTTGGAGTTGATCGGAACTCAAAACGAGTCCAGAAAGGTCAAAACGTCATAAAATAGTGTAGGGCTAAAAAAGGGAGGAAGGTCGCGACGTTGAAGCTAGGGACGTCACAATGTGACTAATTGACTTGTTAAGTCCCAAGATCAACGGTCAGAGGTTGCAACGCCACTTGCCAAAGTCGCGTTGTAATAGCTACGAAGTCACGATGTCACTTATTCAGTAATTAAGAACATTTTAAAATCTTCCCTTTAAGTCCCTTTGGCCATGGAATACATACGGCATGCTTATAAATAGATCTGATCATGGTTTGGGCCCCCTGATTTGGCCTGAAGGCCCCTTTGAAAAGTGGGAGGGTTTTAGAAAAAAATATAGACCAGAAAAATGAGATTGGACAAAAAATGAGGCTCGTTTTCTAAACGGGTCGAGCCTCGAATAAGAGTTTTTTGGCCCAGGTCGGCCCAAATAAATTTATTTTTTTGATAAAAAATTATATTCATCTATTCTCATTTCCCTGTTCCCCTGTGTCATGCGTGTAAATCACTAAATTGTAAAACAACCTTTGTTCCCAAATCAATTCCTATTTTCACAAAAAAAAACCCCTAGGTGTCGCTCACCAACCGCTGCCCATCGATAGCCATCTCTAATCCAGTGGCCACTCTATCTCTTGCTTTTTCTATCGCCAGCGCCCATCATCGTTGCGTCGTCCCGCTCGTTCTTCCATCAAGACACTGCCATCATTTCGGTTGAGCTGCTTCTTCCTCTATTGCCAATGTTGTTTTTTTCACTTCTTCAACATTATTTCATTTCCAAGTTTGTGTTGCTCTCTTTATTACTGAAAGCTTAGACTTTTTTTGTATTCAACTTTTCTATTGGGTTGATTATATGGGTATTTGCTTGTGCTTCAAGTACATGAGTATTGTAATTTAGGTTGTTTAGTTTTTCTTATTCAAGTACATGAATATATGTAAATGTGGTATAAATGGTTGAAGCCTACGTGGAAATGGTAAGTTTTGATATAAGTAAGTTCGATGATATGTGATTGTCACACTTGATTCCCTTTAAGTTCGAAAATTAAGGAATAACTGATAGGTTAAATTGAAAGAAGCCATAAGCTGGCGGCCTCTATTGAAAACTCAGGAAAACTTAGTGACCAAATTGGACATGGTTAAGAACCGATTCTAGTTCGATTAGGTTAGAACTAATTGCTTCCTTAGTGGGGGACAAAATGATTATCAATGGATGGTTGTTATACGGTGGAAGATCGTGCGTGAAGGGCTATAAATAGTTGGGTAGTGACTTTCCGGGGAGGATTTACCTCAAATATGTTTCACTTTCTTCTTTTCTTTATCTTCTTCCTCGGTTTCTCTAGAGAAGAGATAACTATGGAAGCTCTACATGGGGCGATAATAAAGAGGTTTAAGTCAGAAAAGTAGGAAATCCAGTGGATTGGTAAGGCTTTAAGTCCTTTAAAGTAGGGGTGTACAAAATTCGGGTAAAACCGAAAAAATTCGGTTAACTTACTGAATTAGATTAATCGGTCAGTTAACCTAATTAATTCAGTTGGGGTCAGTTAATAATTTTTTGGGTTTTCAGTTAACGGTTAATTCAGTTCGAAATTGGTCGATTAACCGAATTTTTTTAGTTTAACCAAAAAAATTAATAAATAAAATTATAATATATAAATATTAGCCCACTACCCACCCATACCCAATCCAATATAAACCCAATATATATAAACCCAAGTACCTAACCCAACCCAATCCTAAAAACTCAAATAATTTAATAAATAAAAACTAAAAATCACGACAAAAATAAGAAATCCCTAAGATCCTGTAACACCTCGAATTTTGGGCTTAGAAGAAATAGGTTTTGAACAAGGGAACAGTTAGGAGACTGCATATAAATATTTAGCTGTGCAAGGAAGTGACATAAATGAATGTCTCCTTCAGTGGTTAAGTGATTTAGGAGTGTTTGGGAGTGTCTAAGAAGTCTTAGGTTTAAGCCTTGGCTTATGTAAAATTTTTATTTTAAGTGAATAAAATCATTGGATCTAGATATTAGGTTCTTAAATTATTAAAATACTGCTTAATGGAGTTTGAACTGGTTATAGAAAGAATTGAGGAGGGATATTTGGAGAGATTTGAGGAGAGAATATTGAGATTTGGGGAGGTTGTTGTTGTGGAGAGATATATATATCATTTCAATTGTTCCTTGTTCTCGATAGGAGATCAACGAGATTTTTAAGGTTTTTGTCGCTTTCTCCAACCTGCATTGCTTCCATTCCTAACTGGTGGTGGTCGAGGTTGATTGGCACGTTGCCTAGGAACTAAGGGTGCGATGATCATTGATTTTCGGAACAAGAGTGTTCGGAACAAGAGTGTTCGGAACAAAGGGAATCTGCAAATTGCAACAGGTGTGTAACCACCCGCTGTAACTGTAGAACAACAAAAGCCGAAATACGGCGTTGAGACCACACAAGCGTACGATCGATCGTGTGGAAAGCCCAACCCGCGAAACATGGGCATTTGACTGTAAAGGCCTCTATGAGCAAATTTATGGGCTTGGGCGGTAATGGGCCACGTTGGGCCAAAATGGGTCGTGTGGGCTTGATGGGCTTGTGGGCCCTACATGGACGAAATCCACGATTTAAGGCAAATACTACACTGCGCTATGTGGATTCCATAGACGTGGCAAAATCTGGGCTGAGCGGGCCGCACGAGCATGTGGGCCCACTTAGGCTGAGTCATGGGCCTTAGGCCCATTTACATTGTTATAACTGAAATACCTCTATAGGATAAAATGACCGAAATACCACCATAGGGTAGAATGACTGAAATACCTCCACAGGGTAAAATGACCGAAATACCCTCATAGGGTAAAATGACTGTTATACCCCTAGGAGATGAAATGACTATTATGGCCTTATGTTATGTATGACTGATTTGCTCTATGATATGTATGACTATGATTGAGCATGACATTTTGCATACACGTATGATATTATGTCACGATATATTGCATGAGGATGAGTTATTATATTTGAAGGAAGTGTACCGAACTAATAAAGTTGCACGGGTCGCCCAAGACGACTGTGGACCTACTGATGGCTATATGCCGTTTATTTTACTAGCAACTTTGCTGCAATACTGTTCAGTGCCGCAACCAGTGCTAATCTTGGTGTGTCTGGCTGGATGGGTCGATTTTATCCCCACATGGTGTGTTTGGCGGGACGGAATGGTGTGTAAGGTTGGATTGGGTAGGATTTCTAACTGCATATCTGCACTGATTAATGATTTTTGTACTGTTACTGCATCAATTAATGATATAAATATTGTTCACTGCATGACTGATATCTGTTACTATTATGGGCTAAGGCCCCACTGATACTATTACTAAAATTGGGCAAAGGCCCTACTGATTACTGGCATTGTGATGGGCTTAAGCCCAATCATTTATTGTTATGGGAAAGGGCTTAGGCCCACACTGAACTGGACTGTTACTGTAACAGGCTCAGGCCCAAACTGCATTTATCTACTATTTAATTGACTGTTTGCTTGTTAGGGGATTACACACGGAGTTTTTGTAAACTCGCCCCTCTATTTAACTGTTTGCTTTGTGCTCTTGTCTGTTTTGTGGGTTAAAAACATAACATTGCTATTGCTTTTGTTTTGTTTTGGTTTGGTTTGATAATTTATAATTTATGAAATCTTGAGGAGATTTGAACAAAAAAAAAAAAACCATAACATTCACTCCTCAAGTTTAATATTTCAATGAAAATCATATTAAATTTATTACATAATTATTTGTACTCACAAGTACATATTATAATCTATACTTTCATATCTCATAATCATATTAAGTTTGAAATGTCTCATTTTTCTATTTTATTTTATGTTATATTCTTTTTCTTTTTATATATAATAGATGCTTGTTAGTTCAAGAGGCAAGGAAATAACATACTTTCTTTCAATAATAATAACTAAGATATGATCTTTTCATAATCTTGAAGAAAATAAATTGAATGTACCAAATTATGTAAGAGAATGTGATTTCAAGGATTTTTTCCTCGCCCACATAAATGTAACACTCGTCTATAAATGGTGTTGATCCAATTAAAATTGATTTATATATGATTTTATGCATAAACAAGCCAAATAAAATGAAGGAAAATAAACCAAACAAAATATGTAATAGTATATGTTGAACTCAACATCAAAAGACAAATAGTATTTTATTTCTTTAAAACTTAACATCAAAATATGTTTAATATTATAAATGTATTTTAATTTATTATAAAACTTTTTTCTTGCAGAATGTCCATCGAACCAACATCTATTGAGGCTAGTGTTACACCTCCTACTTTGATAGATTCTGAAAATTCGGGAGTTGAAGCTTCAAGCCAAGCAAAGGGGACTACTGGGGAAAAGAAAAGCCACTCCTCAAAGGTCAAAAGTTTGGTCTCACTTCACTAAGATTATTAATAGTGAGGGTGCAAGTAAGGCTAAATGTAATTCTTGTGAAAAGGAATTTTGTTGTGATATGAAAAAAAAAATTGTACGGGATTATTGAAATATCATATTGGTTCATGTAAGAAAAATCCTAGTAATGTTGTTGACACTAGCCAAGATCAACTAGTTTTACCTAGAAAGGAAGTTGAAGGGGGCCAGGGCATCTTTAAACTTGGAGATTTGATCAAGAAGCATGTAGGAAAGGATTAGCACAAATGATTATGATTAATGAATTACCTTTCAAGTTTGTTGAAAGTGAAGGCTTTAAGAAATTAATGTTCATGGCATGTCCTAGGTTTCATATTCCTTCACGAACTACTATGACTAGGGATGTTTATCAATTGTATTTAGATGAAAGGGTCAAGATAAAACAACTTTTGAAAAGTTCTTATTCTAGAGTTTGCTTAACTATTGACACATGGGCTTTGTAACACCCCTTACCCGTATCCGTCGTCGGATTAGGGTTACGAGGCATTACCAACAGAACATAGCTCAAAATAGGCATTCATTACATTTCATGCTTCGTATTACAATCACATCAATACACATGATTTTATATTTAAATAAAAAATATCATACGGCTTATAAATCGAAACACATTCATATTAATCATTATACATATAAAATCAATCGATCAACTAAAACCCAACCATGCTATATTTCCATTAATACATGAACTATTCATGCTTCACAATAAAAATACTTTATAAGTATAATATTCAAAACATACTAACATTACATATATGATATTCGAATACCTAGTTTATAATCAAACCTATTTCGTTTTATAAACCAAGTGCACATATTACAACATTTATTCATAAGACATTTTAATGTTCACTTGACTTTTACTAGCCAATTTCCATGTACTTAGCCAAATCAAAATATAACACTTTCATATGCTTTTAATCATGCCCAATTTCATTCACACAACCAAACTAACATATCTCATATTTGGTCAATTAATAAAACTTTCATATAACATTCGCTAGCCAAAAAAAGATCTATTATTATTATGACAATTGTATACCTAACCACAACACAAAGATATCATTGATATGTATATAAATATTTTACTTAGCATAAGTCGAATATATCATCAACTTATATTTTCGTACCTAATTAGTTAACTACAAACCAAACAATTGAATACATATTTAATCAATCATGGCAACATTCAATACATAATATGATTATGAAATTATGATACAAACCAAATCACATACTTATCATTATGAATCCAAAGCCTTAGCCGAATATACATATACGTATTAAATATCACTTAATGACATGATTTAAATACTATTGCCGAATCATAAATAACTTATGACCATCACTTATAATTTATCACATGACCAAATACTTAATTTACATTATTAACAACATTCAATTTGAATCATGTTTCAATTTATGCATCTCTATAATAAGTCATTAACAATCCCTAACCCAAACACATTCCACAATCACATGTATCAAGCTTTCCAAATGAACTAATCATAGGCAATATATAATTACTTTATGCCAAAACATATATATATATATCATGACCAAAGCTATATAACTCAAGCATTAAAATATATCCATTATATCAAAAGCATAGAAACTACGCTTAACCAAACTAATAAGCCATTTTCGCATGGCTCATATTTACATATCCGAAAATCAAACATTTTAACTAGACTATACATGCCATAAGTTCAAATTCAAACTTAATAAAATACTGAAAACTGTCGATAGTGCGATGAACTTCTCTGATGATCCCTGAGCTCATAACCGACTACCAAAATCTCTAAAATAAAAAGCAAACATGCACACACAATAAGCTTTCACAGCTTAGTAAGTCATAAGCAAATATTAATCAAATGAACATTAACACTAAATCAACTAACTGAATCAATACAAAACTTAACTAAATATACACATATCGCACTCACAAGTTATATATTATCAAATATGTTATTAAATTATTATATTATAAAATAAATTAAATTATAACAAATATATGGTAATAAAAATATACATGTGTAAAAATAATATTGGTACAATTGTAAATTAAATATTTAGTTGTTTAAAATTTAAGTTAAAAGATATTATTATTATTATTATTATTATTATTATTATTATTATTATTATTATTATTATTATTATAAAGTAAAAGAAAGAAACAAAAGATAGAAGAAAGAAATGAATAGCAAACTAAACAGGAAAAGAAAGAAAGAAAGAAGAAAAAGAAAGAAAAGGAAACTAGGGTTTTAAAGCTTGGAGTTCAATTTGGTAAGTCAATTAAGCCATTTTCTTTTAATTTTGATATTTTAGAAGTTTTAAAACAAAGTTTTGATAGAATTAAGTTGATATTTTGTAGGTTCATAGGTTTTAAGCATGGTTCATGTTGAATAAATTGTTGAATTAGGGATTTAATTGAATGAATTTTAAGTTAGAATTGTTAAAGGGATTAAATTGTAAAAGAAACTGTAAGTTTTATGTTTTAAGGACTAAATTGAGGGAAATTCAAAATTAGGAAAATATGCTGAAATTTTAATAGTTACATTTGAGTTTGGATGAAATTTGAATAAAAATAGAGTGTGAATTGAATTAGGAAAGTAAGTGAACTTAGGTAGGATTAAATTGAGAATAAAGAAGAAATTGAATAGAAATTCAGTTATTTATGATAATTAGTGCTGAAATTAATAGTATAAATTATTATTATTTTCGTAGCTAGCAAAGAACCAGAAGCATCGGCACGGAAGGGAAAAGAGAAGATTATCGAGGAGTAAACTCGAGAAAATCACGGTTTGTATTACTATAACTTAAACTATTTACTAAGTGCTATATTGAAATTGTAATCATGGGACATTTTAAGTAAGGTAAGTAATAGCATTTGAAATTAAGTAAGAATACGTGTGAATATTGAATTATATATGAATTGAAATAATAGATGTTTTGAATTGTTTGAATATTTGAAATTGTTGTGGAAATGAATTTGAAATTGGAAAAGTAAAATAATACCCTATTAACTTATCGGACTAGATTGGATACAAATGGCATGCCATAGGATTTGTGATGTGATGAGGAGATTTGTAGTTCGGCCGAGAAGATGATTCTGTTATTGTATGCTTCGGTTTATCCGAAGAGGCATTTAATGCCTTATTGGTGCGCTTGGGAGGATATGATATATTGGTGTGTTATGGAGGATTTATATTTACTCCGGGTGTGTTTTGGTTGGATATTCTGATGTGTTTGGGTGGAATCCGCGTATCTGTCAGAGTCCGAGCCTTGTTAATAGGGTAAATAATTGAAATGAAAATTGAAAATGAGATTGATTGATTTTTCACTTTTAAAAAGTACGAGAAAGAATGTATGATTAAATTATGAATTGAATTAGTATGTGAAAATATATATATGAATTTAAGATTTATGAAGTGGTATATAATTATGTATAATTAGTTTAAATGATTTATAAAGCTTATGGTTGATGTTTGTAATTTATTAATGTTAAATAGTTTAATTTATAGTAATACCACTTGAGTATGAAATACTCAAATGTGCATTTGTTGTTTCCGCATGCAGTCATTAGAGTTCAAGGTCCATTCAAAGATCCGTAGGATCTCGACTCTAACAAGAAAATTTTGGTGATGTATTTCTTCCTTTTGTTTAAGTGGCATGTACTAGGTGATTGTACATGAGTAGTATATATATATATATATATATATATATATATATATATATATATATATATTTGCAAATAAATATATGTTAAATGGTCTTGGTTGTAAGTAAATGGTTAGGATCTTTTGGATGATAAATAAAGCTTAAATTTATAAGTTAGTAAACTTAGTATGAAATTTTGAAATGAAATGAAAGATATGAATTATTATTTTTAAATATTAACTTTAACCTTTATAATTAAAGTAGTAAATCAATTTATTAAGCATGATTTAGTAGCATTTTAAGTTATAAAATCTTTGATTGAAATATTGGTATTGGTTTGTTTTTTGTTTTAAGTTGCAGGGCGTTTTATGTAAAAATAAGCAGAAATACTGTCGAAATTTCTTAAAAAAAAATTAAACACTCGAATAAGTTCCGTTTTTTTTATATACATGTTTTGGGCTTCGAGAGTCCATTATAGGGATTTATTTATTAAATTATACTATGAATTTTTTTTATTTGTGAATTATTCGTAAGTTGTCTGATAGGTCCGATAATACCTCGTAACCCTGTTTCGACGACTATTTGAGGTTAGGGGTGTTACACATAATCTTTAATTTATTTTCATATTTATTTTAATCAAATTTATGAATTTATGGAATAAAAACAACATCAATTTGTTTTTATTCTTTTTTTGAATCCAGCTAGATGACACAATAATCAAAACCATCGAGACAACACCAGATGAAGAACTCCGAGAATCTAGAGATCTGATTCTGCACATTCGTAGGAGAAATTTGTATCAGGTAGAAAACCTTTGCATACTTTCACTTCATTTTTGTGTTTTGATCATGGTAGCATGCAAACAAACATGCTATTATTTTTTTTTAAATGTGAAAGACGAAACTTACTGTATACTGTGTTATTTTCTGTGTTAGTTCTATAACGAGTATTCAGTTCCAGAAGACCAATTGGAACATTTCAAAGATGTCACTGCACAAGACATCGCTTGTTCCCAAGTCTGTAGTGATATATATATTTTTTCCATTGACATTTACATGATCTTATGCATCTGTTCTTAGCTAAACAATTGAATAGTCTCCAATACTGATACAAGGCAATTTTATTTTAATAGAAAAATGGTGGAGTACTGCTGCAAGAAGATGATATTGATGTTAGTATTGTCAGAATTGATTTGACTCGTGGAAGGCAAAATCCTCTCGAAAGGTATCATGAGCCGTTTATGCTCAATTTGAAGAGGCAAATATTTTCCTTGTTTTTCTAGGTTTCATCTTTGACTATTGTCGTTGATACTTTTTTTTCTTGTTAATTTTTGTTTCATTTCTACTCTTTTAGCATCAACTATTTCAAGGTACTGAAAATCACTTACCTTGATTTTATTTTTTATTTTTCCTGTTTGTCTGGCTTTGTGGCCCAAAATTTAAGGTATTCACCTTATCATTTTACTTGCTCTACATTCATGCCTAGACTTATCAGGTATTGGCACACCTGGTTTATCCAGGGGTTGTACATTCTAGGTTTGAGCATTCTTTTGGTGTGTATTGGCTTGCGGGTGAAGCTATCCAAAAGCTCAAAACTTATCAGCTATAGATCTGTTTTTCTCTTGTTACAATCTACCATGTTTTATTTATATATACTAAGATCCTTTTGTGTAGGGTTTGGAGCTTGGTATTGATGGATTTGATGTTCTAGCAGTGAAAGTTGAGCAAGTTGATATAAACTAGTTTGAATTTTTTGTTTTAAAATTTCAAAGGGATCTTGTGTAATCAAAAGGCAATTTGACTTGTTGCATAAGATATAGTGAAAAACATTGATATTCTTGTTCATGAATTTCCATTTTAATACGTCTTCATATTAAATTATACATTTCTAAATTGGTGGAATCCCACTTCTGCTGCAATCTCTAACCAAAGAATGGAGTGATGTATGTATTGATAACAACATTTCTAAAGGATTTGCTTAAGCAATGATAGGAATGGATTTGTGGTGTTTTTATTATATTTTAAATTTTTCTATTTTTCATGACCTTTAGCGGCGTTTTTGGGAAAAGCGCCGCTAAAGGTCATGTTCTTTAGCGGCGTTTGTGGGAAAAGCGCCGCTAAAGGTCATGCTCTTTAGCGGTGTTTGTGGAAAAGCGCCGCTAAAGGTTATGCTCTTTAGCGGCGTTTGTGGGAAAAGCACCGCTAAAGGTCATGACTTTTAGCTGGTTTATTTCTAAAAACGCCGCAAACGTTAGCGGCGTTGTCAAAGCGTCGCAAATACTTTTAACGGCACTAAAAATCGCCGCTAAAGGCCTAAAAAAAGCCGCTAAAAGCCTGTTTTGGTGTTGTGTCACTACACCAAAACAGACTTTTAGCGGCACTTTTAGTGGCGTTTTGACAAAAAATGCCGCTAAAAATCGAGCATTAGCGGCGCTTTACGTAAAACGCCAGTAAAGATCGAGCATTAGCGGCGCTTTTAGTACAGCGCCGCTAAAAATGATCATTAGCGGCGATTTTCTAAAAAACGCCGCAAAAAACCTAAGCTCAACGGCATCGTTTTCTAACCTTTCGGGGCTTTTAGCAGTGTTTTTGAAAAAGCGCCGCTAAAGATCGGGCTTTTAGTGGCGTTTTTTAAATAGCGCCGCTAAAGATTGGGCTTTTAGCGGCGTTTTTTAAATAGTGCCGCTAAAGATTGGGCTTTTAGCGGTGTTTTTTAAATAGCGTCACTAAAGATCGGGCTTTTAGAGGCATTTTTGAAAAAGCGCCACTAATGCTAAGAGCTGTAGCGGCGTTTTTTAAAATGCGCCGCTAATGCTCTGGCTTTTAGCGGCGTTTTTAAAAAAGCGCCGCTAAAACATTTTATTTGTTTATTTACTATTTAATTTGTTTATTTATATTAATTAAAATTCAATTTATTTTTAATTGAATATTTGTTAAAAATGGATAAATTTGAAATAATGACACGTAGAACTAATTTGAAATAAAAAACATAGAAAAATATTTGTTAAAAATATATTAAATAATTTCATATATAATTGTAAAAGATACGATAGTAGTAATTTTAAAATATTTAATTAATTATCATTATAGTTTAGGGTTTAATATATATGGTTAAAAGTATATGGTTAATTTACTATTTAAGGCTGGTTTAGGATTTAGGGTATATGGTTAGTTTAACATTTATAGATTATGGAATTAGGGATTATGGATTAAGGATTCTGGTTTAAGGGTTGTGATTTAGGGGTTAGGGGTTAGAGATTAAGAGTTAGGGATTTTGGGTTTATGGATTCGGTGTCAGGTTAGGCTTTAGGGTTTAGATTAATTAGCGTGTTTTAATTTATATTAAATAATATTTAGGGGTGGGTTGTGATTTAGGGGTTAGGGGTTAGAGATTAAGAGTTAGGGATTTCGGGTTTATGGATTCGATGTCAAGTTAGGCTTTAGGGTTTAGATTCATTAGCGTGTTTTAATTTATATTAAATAATATTTAGGGGTTAGGGATTCAGGTTATGGTTTAGGGTTTAGATTAATTAGTGGTTTTAAATTTATATATTAAATAAGGTTTATGGGTTAGCAGTTAGGGGTTAAGGGTTTAGGGTTAGAGGTTAAGAGTTAGTGATTTAAGGTTTAGAGACTCGGGGTCAAGTTAGGGTTTAAGGTTTAGATTAATTAGTATTTTTTAATTTATATATTAATTAAGTTCTTATATAATTGTAAAAGAGGGTTAGGGTTAGAGGTTAAGGGTTAGGGTTAGGGTTGGGGTTAGGATATACTTACTTAAAATTAAAAAAATTATTAAGATTAATTTGTACAATAAAAATAATATGTTAAATCTATGTCATATTTTTAAATAATATAATTGAAATAAAATTAATAATTTCATATTAATGCATCAATTTAAAATAATGTCATAACATTTATCCAATTTAAAAATCTATTAAAAATAAAAATACTTATAAATAAAGACATATAAAATATTATAAAAACTGAATAATTAGTGGCGTTTTAACTTAAAACGCCGCAATAGATAGGATTTACCAGCGCTTACACAGAAAATGCCGCTATAGAACAAGAATTTGTGGCATTTCTTGTAAAAACGCCGCAAATAATATAGCAAAACAACTTCGTTTTCCTTTCAGTATATTTCTTTAGTGGCGTTTTGTTATAAAACGCAGCAAAAATATTTATAAATTTTAATATCGATAGTATTTAAATTGATAGTATTTATAAATTTGAATATTTATAAATTTATTAAATATGTATATTTCAAAATAATATATTAAATTTAAAAGAATGTCATAACATTTATCCAATTTAAAAATCTATTAAAAATCAAAATACCTATAAATAAGGTGAATATTTAGTGGCGTTTTTAACCAAAACGCCGCAAATTCTAATTTAAAAATTGAACAAAACTGCGTCCTTTCATTGACAAGTTTAGGGTTCAATGGCGTTTTTTCTCAAAGCGCCGCAAAATCTGTAAGATTAGTGGCGTTTTCCTTTTAGCGCCACAAAAATATTAAATTTAAACGGCGTCGTTTTGATGGGATATCAGTTTTAGGGTATATCCCTGCACCAAATTTCTAAATCCCTTTTTCACCAAATCCCTAAGTGTTTCAAAGAAGATCTCGATTTCCCTCATCCGTTTTCTTCATCTCTTTCATATTTCTGTTGGGGTGTTTCACTTTCTTGCAAAAAAACCATTAAAAAGGCTTCATACATTCTATTTTTTGAAAACATTTAACATTATTTGTGGCAAAGAAGAGGGAGAACGTCGAGGAACATCATTTAAGGTTCGAATGTCCGATTCTGCGTATTTATACATTGGGCTTTGTTGTATTTTTTTATTTTGATTTTGCTTTGTTATTGGTTGGTGATACTGTAATTAAAAAAATTTTATTCTCTGTGTTTAGGGTTTTCGGTCTTCGACTGTTTTTTTCATCCTCCTGAAGGTACATTACTGCTTCGATTGTTCATTTATTTTGTGAATGGTTTCATTGGTTAGGAACTGATTTTAAGTTGTTTGTGTTTAGGGTTTCATTTCAATCCATTTCATTGCTTTCATTTCAGTTTTCTTCATCGTTCTGAAGGTACAGAACTCATGCTTTCATTTAATTTCATTGCTTTCATTATCAGTGTAACGGGTTAAATGGCTTGGACTAAATGTTAAGATTCCATTTATTCTCTATTGGTGTCGGTGAAATCATTTGGTACTATTTTTTTAGTATGAAATTTTGATGTCTAGTTTAGGGTTTAATTTATTAATTTATAAAAATGTTCTGTTAAATGTGGTGCAGCTGATTACATTTCCAGGTAATGAATTAGATTTTTAAGTTGAATTTTATTACGCCATGTTGTTTTTTAGTATGATTTTTAAGTTCGATATATATACTCTTTGTTTGTTTGTTAAAATTGTCTTTCATCCATTTTCTTATTGTCATGTGGGATTATATAAAGTAGATTGGATTGGGAACTGTCATTTACCTTCTTATACATATATATACATATATAAGTGATGAAATGAGATAATATCAAAGTGATACATTAGTAAAGAAACTAAAATTTATTTAGCCGAATGAAAATGGGTCAATGTGTTCTAGAATCAATGTTACCAATTAGTACCTATTCTTGTTTTAAATTTTAATGCATCCATAATATGTTTGTATTATATTGTATCCCATTGTGTTGATTTAACATGTTTAAAAAAACATTTGGCCACCATGAAACGTTTAATTTTGAATTATTGTTTTGAGTGATTATGACATTTTTAATCTTAATTTTCATATGGATTAAATCAAACCTCTAATATGATTTTACTACTTAACTGGGTTTGTCTATTTTCATATGTTTTTCTCGATTACAAGTTATCACTATTTCTTAATTTAATAATGTGTGTTAAAATATAATGTTGGGTTCCACTTTCATTTTGTGGTTTGTAAACTATGAATTCGGTTTCTAAACTTTCGATTTATGGTTTGTAATCGATTCATAATCACAAGATGTACCTCATGTGTTAGGTTTTATTTATTTGAAATGAAATATTTTAATTAATTGGTAACAGCTTTCAATGCTTAGAAAATGAACACGAATTTTCATATTCTCTCTAGCATGTTAATATTTTCCAAGACAACTTAGAAAGGAATATGGTTTGCTACGTTCGTGCAAAAAACGCAATCATTCGTGCCAAAAACGCAATAAATTTTGGACTGAAATATTATATCGTAAATATTAAAATTTATATTCTTTTTATATATTACATATATTAATATGGATATATAACCTATATTTCAATTTTGTAATAATAACATTTTAAATTTAAAAATAATTGTAAATGATAATTTAATATCTATTAAAACCAATATTTTAATATATCACCCCATATATGGTATGGGTATATAACCTATATTTAAAACTTATTACTATAAAATTTATAAGTTTTCTAAATAATTATAAATATTGTTTTCATATCTATATAAGTTTTCTAAATTTATAAGTTTTCTAAATAAGTTTTCTAAATTTATTAGTATTAAATTTATAAGTTTTCTAAATAAGTGTTCTAAATTTATTAGTAATAAAATTTATTAGTATTAATTTTATAAGTTTTATAAATAATTATATATAAGCTTGCATAACTTACATAATACACCACTTACATAACTTACATAACTTATATATAATAACATAATAACTTACATAACTTATATATAATAACATAATAAATTACATAATGCATAATAACATAATACATAACTTATATATAAGCTTGCATAACTTACATAATACACCACTTACTTAACTTACATAGCTTACATTCTACACAACTTACATAACATACATAATACTGAACTTACATAAAATACAACTTACATATCTTACATAATACAACACTTACACAACTTAAATAACTTGCATAATACATAGCCTACATAACTTATATAACTTTCATAAAATACAACTTCCATATTTTACATAAAACTTATATAATACATAACTTACATAATACAACACTTACACAACTTAAATAACTTCCATAATACATAGCCTACATAACTTATATAACTTACATAATACAGCACTTACATAACTTACATAGCTTACATAATACATAAATAACTTATGTAATACATAACTTACATAGTTTACTTAATACATAAATATATATCATATCATAACTTACATCACTCATTTAATTTTAAATATAAGTGAACAACTTACGTACCCTTGTATTTTCTGGTGAAAATCAGACTTCAAGAATTAAGAAATGGACTGGTCTTGGATGAATTTGTCAAGGGTAAGCAACAATTATCGAAACAGAGTTCAGAGTTTTCTAAATTTTGTATTTCAACATGCAAGCCAAGAGAACATGATTCTTTGTCCGTGTAACAAGTGTGTCAACATAAACTGGCATTATCGTGAAGTTGTATACGAGCATCTAATTGTTGATGGGTTTGTTCGGGGTTACAAAAAATGGCTTTTTCAGGGAGAATGCCCGCCTAGTACTTCTTCTTCAACGATGGACGTATCTTATCCTGGTCCTGCTTACCATCAGTCCGTTGGAGGGGATGACATGGAAGGTATGTTGCGGGATGCATTTAATATGCACAGTCATGGTTTTCAGTCGTTCCCAGCCGACTTTGTGGCATCTGATGATTGTAATGTTGGTGCAAATGCTTTTACCGAACCGGGAACAAGTGTACCTCATGAAGAGCCGAATGGAGAAGCGGCAAAGTTCTATGCGCTACTTAATGAGATGAACGAAGAATTATATGAGGGATCAAAATTCTCAAAAATGTCTTTCTGTATTCGTCTTTTCCAGTTAAAATGTTTGGGAGGGTGGATCCGGAACTCTTTGACAATGCTGTTAGAGTTTTTGAGAGATATGTTTTCGTTTGCAAAAATCCCTCAATCAAGCAAAGATATGAAGAAAATGATAAAAGATTTAGGTATTGGGTACAACAAAATCCATAGTTGCCCGAATGACTGTATGTTGTATTAGGGCGACCGGAGGAACCAACAGTGCTGTCATGTATGCGGCCAATCACGTTGGATAAATAGAAACACAGAAGATGGGAATTACGATGAAAATGATGCACAGCCAAGAAAGAAGCCGGTCAAGATTTTGCGGTATTTTTCGCTAATACCAAGGCTTCAAAGGCTTTTCATGTCGTCGAAAACAGCGAAGTCAATGACGTGGCACCATGATGGACGAACCGATGATGGATTATTAAGGCATCCAGCAGATTCTTTAGCTTGGAAATCATTTGACAATAAATTTCCAAGCTTTGCAAACGATCCTAGGAGTGTGAAGCTTGGCCTAGCATCTGATGGATTTAATCCTTACAAGATCATGAGTACTACGTACAGTACTTGGCCAGTAGTGCTTGTTCCTTACAATTTGCCTCCGTGGATTTGCATGAAGCAATCTTCCCTTATCTTATCTATGATTATCCCTGGAGAGAAAGGGCTCGGTAATGATATCGACATTTATTTACAACCACTTATTGAAGAGTTAAAACAATTATGGGCTAGTGTCGAGACATACGATGTGCTGAGAAAAGAGAAATTTAATTTACATGCAACTTTGATGTGGACCATTAATGACTTCCCCGCTTATTCCAATTTATCTGGTTGGAGTACCAAGGGTCGTTATGCGTGTCCTTGTTGTGCTGCACAAACATGTTTGCAATGGTTATACAATGGGAAGAAGTTCTCTTACATGGGGCATCGTCGGTGGTGATTATCGAAAAATCATAGATTTAGATTTCAGAGTTCAGCATTTGACGGTACTGAAGAGTTCAGAGTTGCTCCTTCGCAGACAAGTGGATCTGAAATCTTGTTAATGTTGGAAGATATGAATTTCAGTTATGGGAAGATGAACCAACCGACAAACACGCAAAGAAATAAAAGATCAAATGATGAAGCTGATGATGACTCCGATGAAGAGGATGATCCTAATGAGGTAGACTTGTGGAAAAAAAGAAGTATTTTTTTTAGTTGCCTTATTGAGAGCATCACCTTTTACGACACAATCTTGATGTTATGCATATTGAGAAAAATGTCTGCGAGAACATTGTCGGTACAATTTTGAATGTAGACGGAAAATTAAAAGACAATCTTCAGAGTCGACTTGATTTAGTCCACATGGGAATTCGACCTGATCTTCATCTGAATCCACTTTCAAATGGGAAATATCGGTTACCGCCTTTTATTTTCTCAATGTCGAAGACGGAGAAAGAAGTGTTTTGCATGGTGTTGAAGGATATAAAGGTTCCAGATGCGTATGCATCAAATATATGTCAATGTGTTAGTGTTAAAGATCGAAGACTATATTCGCTAAAATCACATGACTATCACATCTTGATGCAAGATTTACTGCCAGTTGCTCTACGATGTTATATTTTGAAGAAGGTGGCGTCTTGTATAATTGAACTATCCAATATAATGAAAGCCATTTGTGGTAAAGTTTTGGATGTTCAAGAACTTCAGAAGGTACAGGATCGAGCCGCTTTAACTTTATGCAACATGGAGAAAATCTTCCCACCTTCCTTTTTCACTATTATGGTTCACTTGATAATCAATCTCCCGCATGAAGCAATTCTTGACGGACCCGTTTTCTATCGATGGATGTATCCCATAGAAATGTGTTAATTACAACTTTTAAAATTTTCCTTCATTCACCTATATGCCTTTAGTTACAACTTTTGATAATGTTGTATATCGTGTTTAGGTTCCCATCCAAACTAAAGTCTTACTGTCGCAACAAGCGTTATCCAGAAGGATCGATAGCTGAAGGCTACTTGGCGGAGGAATGTATGACCTTCTGTTCAAGATATTCGGAAGATGTTGAAACAAGGTTGAACAGACCAAACAGAAATGCTAGACTCACGGATCATAACTTCGTCGATACTTATTAGTTCCAAAGTTTTGGAGAACCAATCGGCAAAGTTGAAATTGCAGAGTTAGATGATTTATCCTGGGTACAAGCACATCGATATGTTCTATTTCACCACGAATCAATGGAACCTTTACGCAAGTAAGTTCTAGAAATTTGATAAATATTTATCAATTAAAAATTGTTTATATTCTAACAAACTGAACATATTTTTAACATAGTGAGTACCAACAAATATTGAGATCTCGTTCGCGCTCCTAAAGAAAACAACATCAAGATATCAATAAGTTGTTCACAGAATCTTTTCATGAATGGTTAAGCCAAACGGTATGCAATTGGAGCTTTAATCGACAAATAATAATGTTTTCTCATAACATTTTTAATTACTCAGTTTACTTTCCATTTAATAGGTTTGGAGTGGGAAGAACGTCACCGACGAAGTTAAATGGCTTTCCCAAGGTCCAAATCGGGTGGTTAAAAGATATAGTGCGTTCCTCATCAACGGATTTAGATTTCATACAAAATATCGTGAGAAATTGAGGAGAACGCAAAATTGTGGAATAGTTGTTAATTCCTCAATTACAAGTTATGCTAGTGCTAGGGACAATAATCCTGTCGAGGGAAATGTGGAATATTTCAGACTTCTTATTGACATAATTGAGTTGGATTACTACGGCAAATGGAAAGTTGTCTTATTTTGAGGTGATTGGGCCGATGTTAATACTGCTCGTGGAATTAATCAAGATCAATTTGGTTTCACAATGGTGAACTTCGCTCGATTGATTCACACAGGACAACAATTGATTGATGAGCCGTATGTATTTTCTTCTCAAGTCAAACAAGTTTTTTACTCAAAAGATCCAACTGATGAGGTTGGTACGTTGTACTCCGTAACATCCCTAGAGACTTGTTTGACATGGGCAGTGGAAGTAGAGATGGCATTGACGACAGAACACAAACTTTGCCCTTTCTAGACAAAACTTAAATGACAACATCCCTAGTACTAGTACACAATTTCAATGGATCTGCCAGGATACGGATGAAGATATTTACGAATTATAATGTAGTAAGCTTTTACGATTATTTAATTATATGTAATATCATAATATAAATATTGGTCTTATTATATATTTCAACTATTTTATATGTGCTATTTTTGTTGTAATTGTATACTAAGTTTTCAACTATTTTATTTGTATTGCAGATAAAATGCCTAGAAGAAAAGTGCGAGAGCTAAGCATTGTTCAAGGTACTCCAAACTCGGCGGAAACAAACAGCACTGAACAACAGACTGCTATTGGATCTTCGAATGTTCCGATTACACCAGAGGAACCTACAGAAGTTGAAAGTAATTTAACATTTAATTTACATGCGTGTTGACGTATTGTTTATTTATTTTTAAAATTCTTATATTACAATATAACATTTTTCAGCTGAAAGTGGTGGGACGCGGGGAGTTCGAGGACGTACGCTACTGAGGGATTTATACGAGCTAGATCCAGTCGAGCGTGTCAAAGTATCCACTAATAGCTTTGGTCAGCTTGTTGGATCAGAAGCTCGCCTTTTAGCAGGATACTTGGGTATTCTAGCTCGGAATGCAAATATGTTGCCAATTAACTAAGAGTCATGGCATAAAATGCCCGAGAGTAATAAGAACCAAGCTCTCGATAACATTAAGGTAACAAAACGTTAATGTCATTTATAATATTTGGGTTTAAGTTTCATTTATATTTACTTTCTTAACTTGTGTTTTTTGTAGGCGAGATTTGCTCTAGAGGTCTCCGATGCTTATGTAAAGAAGGCATTGGGAAAAAGATGGAGAGACCATAAGAGCACTTTAAAGAAAGACTATTTTATGACAAAAACAACACTCGACGAGAAATTACAAAATGTCCCGCCGGGAATGCTAAGGTACCAGTGGGAAGAGGTCGTTAGATTTTGGACTTCGAAGAAAGGAGAGGTATGTGTTACTACAAAAATCTTATAATTATTTTGGTTTATAGTATTTACTAATTAACGTACTAATAATTTCATAACGTAGGATCGTGCACGAGTTGGAAAAAGTAGTAGGCAGAAACAAAAATTCACTCACACAGCTGGGTCGAAAAGTTTTGCTTGTGTAGCTCAGGCCGAGGTATTTTGAAATTTTTAATACTGTCAGATATTTATTACTTTCTATCAAATAATATTTTTACTATCTGTATTGTAGGAATCAGCCTTGGTCAAAAGTTGGACGCCTTCAACTTTTGACATTACACATAGGAATAAAGATGGAAACCCTATGACTCCTGAAGCTGCAGAAATTATGGTACGTTTGCTTAATACAATTTGACTTGTTTTAATTATTTATAGTGTTTATTTTCTAATGGTTTATTTCATTTCTTGTAATGCAAATATTGTTAACTTATGTTGCATTTGTTTTTTTAATATATATTGCGTTCCTAACTATGTGATTTCTTTATTAGGAAAAACTAAAGGAGAAAAAGGCGGAGTACGAAGCGATGCCTTCCAGTGATAATTCTGTTCATATTGACGACATTGATAACCGGATTATCACTAAAGTTTTGGGTCCTGAAAGGTATGGTCGGGTTCAATTTCAAGGATCTTTTGTTAACCCATCCCAATATTTTGGATCCAGCTCGCAACAATACATGCCTTCGGGGAGTCAGGCTCAAGCTAAAGTTTAGAGGTTAAAAGACCAGATCGCTCAGATGCAAGTGACAACAATTGAGCAAATTACACAACTTAAAGCTGAGGCAGCATCGAGAGAAGCTGAGGTTCAACGAAAGTATGAAGAACTCCAGCTGTAGCTTAAAGCAGATGCGGCAGCGAGAGAAGCAGAGCGGTGTAGAAAGTACGATGAACTCCAGCAGCAGCTTCAGAATATGATGAAGATGTTTTAGCAATCGCAAAGCCGCCGTCTTAAACTATCATGTAAGTATTTTTATCATTTTGACTTTTAATTATCATTTTAACTTTTAACATTTTTGTAAGAATAATACAAATTTTATTTTATTTACTGATATTTATTATATATTATTCGTTTAATTTTAAATATTATATAGATTTATTGCTTTCGGTTGGTTTAGATTTGGTTTCTTCTAATTTGTTTTTACAGGAGGGCTGAAAATATAGAAAATTTTCTTTTACAAATCTGCCAAAATTAGTGGCGTTTTTAAAAAAAACGCCACTAAAAGTCATGGTTTTTAGCGGCGTTTGTGGGAAAAGCGCCGCTAAAGGTCATGGTCTTTAGCGGCGTTTGTGGAAAAAACGCCGCTAAAGGTCATAGTCTTTAGCGGCGTTTGTGGTAAAAGCATCGCTAAAGATCGTGGTCTATAGCGGCGTTTGTGGTAAAAGCGCCATTAAAGGTCATGGTCTTTAGCGGCGTTTGTGGGAAAGGCGCCGCTAAAGGTCATGGTATTTAGCGGCAATTGTGGGAAAAGCACCGCTAAAGGTCTTGGTCTTTAGCGGCGTTTGTGGGAAAAGCACCGCTAAAGTTAGCGACGCTATCATTAGCGACGTTTTTTGCTGCGCTTCTCAAAGCGCCGCAAATACTTTTAGCGGCGCTTAAATGCGTCGCTAAAAGCCTGTTTTGGTGTAGTGTGTCTATTTCATGTTACAATAGTATTTTTAACTTTTTTTATGAACATACGAATTTATATTTTTTAAAATAATTTTAATATTATACATCTAAATTAATGAAAGAAACAAATTATGTTATTGTATCTTTTTACAAAATTTTAAGCAAACCGCTTCAATTTTAAAATTATTTTAATATATTTTAATTAATCCACATGATCAGCCATGTATCGTATTTAGTAAAAAAAACTAGTTCAATCTATAAACTTATATGTTTTTAGTATAAGTTTGTATTGGTTAAATTATTGAATTTGTTGATTTCATTTTTTTACGAGTAAAATGTGAAAGATAAGAAGATAAGGCAAAAAAAATGGAAGATTTTAGGGAATACATGTAATCAGGGGCGACGTCAGAAAATTTTTTTAGGGGGCCGGAATTAAATTGTAATTTTACGATAGTAAAAAATGCAATTTCATCATTTGAATAGTCTATATTTTTATAATTTTTAAAGGATTAAATCAGATTTTTATCATTATTAGGGGGGAAAGTGTAATTTTACCTTTACTAATTTAAAATTTTAAAAGATTTAAATGAAAAAAATTTATTTTAGGGGGGTCGGGGCCCCTACCAGCCCCCTAGATACGCCTATTCATGTAATGCGATAATAAAACAAAAAATTGGATTCAAAAGGAGTGAAGCAGAGAGTAGATAATGGATATGTGAACTTGCATATTTGTTTTTAGATTATGAATGTCCATGATGTTTGTGGGAGGAGTTGAGAGAAGGAAAGGGAATGAAAGTGGTGAAAAGTGAATAAATATGTAAAGGGTAAAGTCAACAATGAAAAACCCTAAAATTTATTTGGTAGGTAAATTAAGGTTAGTGTAAATTTTCAAATAAAACCCTTTTTTCTCAATATGTTTTTAAATAAGTCCCTAATTATATAGTTCACATATGAGAAAAGATTGTATGAAACAAAGACGCCACATTATCTTGTATCCCTTACCAATTATTTAATGCCATTTCAACATCTTTTTCTATGTCATTGACACATCATTTTGGTGATTTTTTTAACCTGAACCCTAAACTATGGATCCTGAACCTTGAACCCTAAACCATGGACCCTGGACCTAGGGACCCTGTACCTTGGACCCAAGGTTTAGGGTCGAGGTTGAGATTAGGGTTCAAAATCCAAAGTTTAGGATTTAACATCCAAGGTTCAAGGTTTGGGGTCCAAGGTCGAAGGTTTAAGATTCAGGGTCCAGAGTTCAAGGTCTAGAGTTCAAGGTCTAGGATCGATGTTTCAAGTTAAAAATTACCAAAATGATGTGTCAATGACATGGAAAAAGATGTTGAAATGGCATTAAATAATTGGTAAGGGATACAGGATGATGTGGCATTAAATAATTATATGAAATAGAGATGTCACATCATCTGTATCCCTTATCAATTATTTAATATCATTTCAGCATCTTTTTTCATGCCATTAACACATTATTTAGTAATATTTTTAACTTAAACCCTAAACCTTGGACCCTAGACCTTAGATCCGAAACCCTGAATTAATAATTAAATATAGTGTTTAAAAATTTTGTTATCTAAAAGGATATTGTTTAAAACACAAATTTTACAAAAATGTTTTTTAAAACTTTTATTAATTATATATTAAAATACTTTAAATACTTTTTTTACAAACATCCTATAGTTTGATAAACATGATTTTGTTATAATACAAAAACAAAATAGTTTAAGTTTCCAATAAATTTACCCATTTTATGTGTGATATTCAACCCACTTAATTAATGTAGACCTAACTGTACCGCCTCAAAATATTATACTAAATTGCGCTGAAATAAATATATTAAATGATTTAAAATAATGTGTAAAATATCTATTCCTATTTTAAAATATTTATATGAGGTTGGAGGAAAATTTAAAACAATATGGTTTCATATATAAATGTTGCGTTATTAATTGTTCATTAATATTACCCAAAATGCTTGACACGAACAAAATTACATGATTTGACTTCATTTCACATTATTAATGTTGAAATCTGCTGCTAAAGACATGAATCCTTATTATTATCATCGCCTTTCACATATTTTGACATACTATCTAAATAATATAAAATAATTAAATAAATACTGAAATACGATAAGGACCCTAATATTTATCAATTGGTGGCACCCCTCTCCTACTACCGATGACCTCACCTTTTAAAAAAATAAAAATTTGAGTGCCACCTAATCAATCAGTGGCACCAATATTGCACCGCCAATATACGTTGTATTTTATACGTTTGAAGCGAAAAAAAATATTTTTTTATTGGTGCCGCCGATGTGTCAGGCACACCTTAATATTTTATAATAAAGTAGGCGACACTAACTGACAGCCTACCGTCGATATGACTCGTTGGTCACGGTTCAAGTTTCAATACCCAATAAAATTAATTATATCAATGTTTTCTTCAAGCTTTCGGTTTAAAATATATATTATTTTTATTATTATAAAAGGGGTTGTTTTGTCCCCCACATTTGAATGAAGAAAAAAATTTTCAAGCAGCTCAAGAGTTGAAGCTTTCCCCTCACCGGAAATAAGAAAGAAAATTGATAAAGGATGAGAAGGATGAAAGCGAAAGCGGATCATAAAATTTGTCAAAGTCGCGGATTTGACTTAGGGTTCTAGACGTTCAAAAAGAAACTTGGATTTTGACATAGCCTGAAACGAAATTGAATACAAGTCAGATAAAATAATTAAAATAAATAACTAAAATAAAATAATAAATTAAAGATTAAGGAAGCGAATAAAAAAGATAAATGAAAAGATAGAACGTGGCGTGTAGAAGTCATAAAAAGCCTTGGAAACACGAAGAATCCACAACCCCCTTCAAGCGGCTCTAATTTCCCCTCCAAGATAGAAACCTTGAGAAGAAAAAGTTTGAAGATGATCCCCACAATCTAAAAAGATTGTTAAAACTCTTCTAAAAGAAACTCAAGAGAAATTCTTGAAAAGAAAAATTCAGAGAGAATTTATTAACTCAAAAGAGAAATAGAATAATAATTAATTGTCTGAATTGTGTACAATGCAAAGGCCTATATATAAGCTAACTAAATAATTCTAAATAAAACTCTTAAATATACTAGAACTCTAATTTAAGCTAAATAAGAAATAGTTTTAAACTAAATTTCTTGTTAACATAAAACTCCTAAATAACTTAAAATACTTAATAATTATAAACAATTCGGAATAAAATAATAATAAAATAATAAGAGAAGATAAATACAATATTGGACTCATATATAATAAAAATTAAGCCTAAAACCCAAACCCAATATGATTTAAATTCGAATTAAAAACTCGAAACTCGTAATTCCTGTCATAATCTCGTTCAGAAATTCTGCTTGCGTAATCTTCACTAAAACGGTCATAACTTAAGCTCCCGAACTCAAAATTAAGTTATTCAAAATGTTTTTCAAAGCGAAGAGATAGATCTTCAAATGTCATGAAGATATCTTAACCCAAAAATGCCAGGATCCCATCCAAAAGTCATCACAAGTCTACTGATTTCCCAAGCCTGAAAATTGGCAGTTTTGGTGATTGAAATTTAATAAATTTCACCCCATCTATGCATGTATAAAATATGTTAGTGTATTTAGTTAGTTTTAAGGTTATTTTTTATTAGTATAATTAGTTATTTTTTTGAGTAGTAGTTTATTTGTGTTAAAAGTGTATTTAGAGTTAAGATTAGTACTAAGATGTTTGGTTGTATTTTTGTAGTTTCAGAAAAAAAATGGAGAATCAATTTTTTGTAGCCATTCATTTCAATGGTGTTATTTTAGAAATAATCATTGGTTGTATTTTTGAAACTCGAAAGAAAATAGGAATGAGATTCGATAGGAATATATCCGTCGATGATATGAAAAAGAAGGTCAGTGAAAAATTTCTCGGCGTAATGGAAGGAGGATGATGAAACTATTCTACAAATTTTCAGTTTCGTCAATCCTATCAAATTTACCAAGATGGAACTTCTAAACGATGATGACGTTGAGACAATGGTCGCATTGTATTGCCTGCCAGGGAGGTTAAACATTGAACTGATTTAGTTATTTGCTGAAGACCCGCGTACAGAGGTTCCTATAGCATTCGTCGATAGGAGGTCGTGTGTGCACAGTCTTGACATCAATTTCAGCATTGGATGTTCAGATCAGTACGGTGGTGGATTATAGATACATCAAGTCGTTATTAAAACCTTTGCACTTGGTGAAGATGGATCCAATAATAATGATTGTTCTGATCATGAAGGTAAAGATTTTAGTGACCCTAATTTAGACGATGTCCTAGATAATATCAACATCGAAAGACCACATGATGGAAATGATCACACCCCTTCGGTCAGACACTCGAGTCGTGTCATCATCATACGCAATGATCCCGAGGCCCATATGTCGATTATCGATCCCGATGCTGTGCATGCTTCCGAGTACCCAGACAAAATACCTGCTCACCTGATGCTAGTAGATCCTTAATTGGAAAAGTTGTTTGTGGGTCAAAGATTTGCGAGCAAAGACGAGTGTGTCGATGTCGTCAAGCGCATACTTTATATGATTGTCTATGTGGTGTCTTCTGTTGGGCCTATGTAGCGTAAATTGTCAGAGATGTTTAGTAAGATCTGAATCTAAATGTCTATATCTATTGTAAGGTATGGGTAAATTCTTTTAGTTCTGCAATAAGTAAAGCTAAGGTGAAGTATTTATATGTTCTAGGTTATGAGGGACTAAGTCTTAAGGGTTTTCCATGAAAAAAAAGATGTGTATATGTATGTCAATAAAGGTATCTATTATGATGATCTGTAAATATGGAAAGTGAGGGGTATTGTATCTTCTTCTAAAATTATTCTAAACTAGAGTTAATGTTATCTTTATTTATGGGATTTTGATATATCATGTCATGGAATTCGTCAGATTGGTCTACGCAATGATTTATTAGTAAGGATATGTGTGGTACTAAATCGGGATATGGCTAAGTATGAATTTATAGTATTATATTATACATAAGTATTCGCCAAACATATATAAGTATCCACTCGTGATAAATGTCGGTGAACAATTATTGAGATAAGAATATGGGTTAAGGCATGGATTGTTGGAAGTGTTTTTTTTTTAAGAGTATATTTTGTTAAGAAAGTATTATGGGACAAGAGATTTATGAAACAATTGGAAGGATTCTCCAATTAATTAGATATGAAAGATTGAGTATAACAAGGGTATCATAATTAACATATACGGGAGTGATAAGACCATATGGTATTACCAGAAGTAAATGATACATACTAGTAGTTGACTCATAGAAATTCCTACAATATTGTAAAGCATCCATCAAGGTATGGTTCATGAGCTCACTAAGTACTCTTGTACTTGCAATATGTGTTATTTCTTTTCAGGAGATTGAAGAGATTTTGCTTGGAGGGACAACGCCAGGAGTACGCGCCGAGTTGGTAGCGATGAGGGCTATTATGCATATAGTGGAATTGTGGTGTAGTATTGGAATATGCCCTTCTAATTTGTTTTTGATAAACTTCTATTTTGTAAAATATATTTGATTCGAGTCTGTTGTAATTAAATATATTTTAAACACATCCATTGTTTTGTTGTAATAAGCATTTAATTAAAATGTCACATTACATGCTTTAAAGAAATAGGCAATTTGTAAATTATTTTTGTTAGTGTTTGAGTTTTGTGTGGTAACACTCGAATCCGAACCTAGTGAATCAGGTCGGGTTTGGGGAGTTACATAACACATGCTTAATAAGGTACCAATTTTGGCGTTGTGAGAGTGTTAAACCTTCCTTGTGTGTAACCGACTCCCGAACCAAAATTCTCTTTGGACTTTAACGTAGATTCATAATTGTTTTTTTTTTAAAAGAACTTTAATTTTTTTTCCTAAAGATGATTTTACTAGTATCCAATCACACTTAGCTAAAGATGATTTTACTAGTATCCAATCACACTTAGCTAAAAAAAAGTTCGATGACGATTTTTTTTTAATTTAAAGTCTTCGTTTTTTATAAAACCTCTTGTTTTCTCTAAATCAAAATTTCTATAATTTATTAATAATTTTTAAGTTGATTATTTCAACTAGAAAATTGGTCAAGACAAGTTAATTTTAAAATAGAGTTATTACTTGAATAGAACTCTAAGTATAAAATGTAGGGCAAATGTTGTGATTATAATTTACCATTATTAGTTTAAAAGTTGGCATAAACAAAAGTTGTGCTAATTCTAATTATGTAAAATAGAGTTATTATTTGAATAAAATTTTAAGCATCTTAATTATCATTTTATTAAATTTAGAGTTAATTATGAAAATTAGTTATCATTTTTAATAATGTTACTTTGCATTAAATATATAAAGTTCTACAATAAATTATCGACGAAATAAAATTACTGAAATTTTTTTATTGGTTCTTCTTAGAGAGAAAATGCTCTGTTTTGTTTGACCCATGCGTCCAACAAAACAAGCTATTACACAATTAAAATTCCAATTAAATTAATATTTTTACTATTTAAATATTCAAATTAATTAGAAAATATAATTTAATAATTTAAATGATATAGTAATTATTTAATTAAATTAAATAGTAATATTAAATGGAGTTAATATAAATTTAATAGAATAAGGATAAAATTTAATAGTAATAAAATTTTGAATCCTAAAATAATAATAATAATAATAAATAAACAGATAGCTCCATTGATTATTTAATTGAAGCAGTTGCTTAAGCTCTTTGATCTTGATCAACATATTGAGAGCTTTAAATATCTCTAGGAATTGATCATGCCCGAGCCAACCAGTCAAGTCTGAAGGCCAGAAAAATGGGTTGAAATAAAATAATGAGGCACATTTTCTAAACGGACTAGGCCTCACGTAACTTTTTTGGTCTAAATTCAGCCCGACATGAATTTGCAAAAAATAAAATAAAATAAAATCTCTTGCTTGTTGTTGTTGTTTTCACTACTTTTGCTACAGTTTTGTCACTATTTTGGTGTCATTCGCTATTATATTGTTACTATTTTATTTTTATTGTTTGGATATTATATAACTCTTTTTATTGTTAATTTTGTTACTATTTAGAGGTATTTACTTGTTAAGTTGCACCTATCTTAATGTTATTTAATAGGAAAATTTTTATTTTAAAGTTTTTAGTGTATTTGATGTATTATTTTTTTAAACTTGTTTTTAATGTAAAATAATAATATAAAAAATTTAACACGTGTAGGTCAGGCCGGACTCAAATTTTAACATTTTTATCTAGGTTTAGTTTAAGTAAATTTTAGGCTCATTTTTTGAACCAAACTAGACCTAAAAACGAGCCTAAAATTCTATTGAGGCCTGGCCCAAACCTGACCCATAATCACCTCTAAATCTCTTATGTACGAGAATATATCGTAAAAGGACCCCAAACAAAACAAGAGCATCCCCCCCCCCCCCCCAAGAAGATGATGATATGGGGCATTGCAGTAGAAGAAAAAACCCATTTTATGTTTTGTCAATGCAGGTAAACCGTCTCTAACCACTTCTTCTTTCTCATTTTCTTTGGATGAGGATCAGCTTCACTTACAAGCTAAATTAGAGCGTGTAATAGGGTGACCTTAGGAGATTAGCAAGGCCTTCCCTCCCTAAGTATAACAATGTATGAAAATATTCATTCCTACTCCGATTACCATGACTCATTTTTTACATTGATTTCATTGGGTAAAATATTTAAAACCATTTATATCATTGTCATGGTTAACCGAGTTTGTACTTAATCATGGAGTCTGAAATTTTTTTTTGGACTGAAATTAAATTGTATATTTCGTAAAAAAATATAATTTTATCATTTTAATAGTTTATATTTTTATAAGTTTTAAAGAGTTAAATCAAATTTTATCATTTTAGGGGAGGGTAAAGCACAATTTTATTATTATTAATTTAAAATTTTATAAATTATAAAGAATCTAAATTAAAATTTATTATTTTAGGGGATCAAGATCCCTAAATCTCTATTAGGCTCCGCCACTGTGGTGCCATGACAAGAAAACTTGTTATTAAAATAAAATTTGGTTGACAACAAGTACTGTGCTTCATTTCTAGATAACCCATTTCCCCTTTCCTTATAGAAACAAACAAAAAAAAAAGTTTAAAATGAGAAGGAAAAAAAATTAGCCAATGAGGGTAGATAAATCAATAGAATAATAGCTAGCAAATGTAAGTCATTGCATGGTTTTCGTGTAAATTCTGTGGCATAAATAAATTCCTATCAACCGAAACAATAAATATTGCCATGAACGAACATTTCCCAACAACTCTTCCTACACCTTTCTAGTTTCATCACTTTAAAAATAACTTCATTTTTATTCATCCCTCTCATAAAACAATCTCAACTTCAACTGTGTCTACATCCAATACTGTTAATAGCAGTATGGAAACCTTTCCATTTGTCTTCAGCTTAGCTGCTGCAATATTTGCTTATGCACTTTGGTTCCATATCCTAGCCAGGAGGCTAACCGGTCCGAGAGTGTGGCCTCTAGTCGGTAGCCTACCATCTCTTTTCGAGAACCGGAGGCGGATCCATGATTGGATGGCTAGTAACCTTCGAGCAACTGGTGGCTTAGCCACGTATCAAACATGTACTATTGCTCTTCCTTTCTTGGCTTGGAAGCAAGGGCTCTATACTGTCACTTGTCACCCTAAAAACATTGAGCATATCCTCAAGACAAGGTTCGATAACTACCCAAAAGGGCCCAATTGGCAAGCTGCATTTCATGATCTTTTGGGGCAAGGGATCTTCAATAGTGATGGAGAGACATGGCTCATACAAAGGAAAACAGCAGCTCTTGAGTTCACAACCCGGACGCTCAGGCAAGCCATGGCTCGTTGGGTGAACCGGACCATCAAGGATCGGTTATGGCATATTTTGGATAGAGCATCCATTGAGAAGAAATCAGTGGACTTGCAGGACTTGTTGCTTCGGTTAACGTTTGACAATATTTGTGGCCTTACCTTTGGTAAGGACCCCGAAACACTCTCTCCTGAGTTACCTGAGAACTCATTTGCTGTTGCTTTCGATACAGCCACAGAAGCAACTCTCTATAGGTTTTTATACCCTGGTCTTCTATGGAGATTGGAGAAGATTTTGGGGATTGGAGTGGAGAAAAGATTGAAGCGTAGCCTCCAAATTGTCGAGAACTACATGAACGATGCCGTTGAAGCAAGAAAGGAAGCTCCATCAGATGATCTACTGTCCCGTTTTATGAAGAAGAGAGATGCTGAGGGCAACCTCTTTACAAGTGATGTTCTCCAACACATTGCTCTAAACTTCGTCCTGGCCGGTAGGGACACCTCTTCCGTGGCCCTCAGCTGGTTCTTCTGGCTCGTCATGAACCATCCGGAGATTGAGCAAAAGATCATCGACGAAATATCAACAGTTCTCCAGGAGTCACGTGGTGAAGATTGCAAGAAATGGCTTAAAGAGCCTCTGGTGTTCGATGAAGCAGACAAATTGATATATCTGAAAGCAGCACTAGCTGAAACACTGCGTTTATACCCCTCAGTTCCAGAGGACTTCAAGTATGTTGTTGAAGATGATGTCTTACCGGATGGCACGTTCGTGCCTGCCGGCTCAACTGTCACATATTCAATATATTCAGTTGGAAGAATGAAGACTATATGGGGAGAAGATTGCATGGAGTTCAGGCCTGAAAGGTGGATATCGCCAGAAGGTGACAAATTCAACACACCAAAGGATGGTTACAAATTTGTAGCATTCAATGCAGGACCACGGACTTGCTTGGGGAAAGACTTGGCTTACCTACAAATGAAGTCCGTGGCCTCCGCGGTTCTACTCCGTTACCGGCTTTCGCTGGTACCTGGACACAGGGTAGAGCAGAAGATGTCTCTCACTCTGTTCATGAAGCAAGGCCTTCGTGTTTACTTGCAGCCGCGTAAACTTCCATAGATGACGGGGGCTCATTTGTGTTACTAAATTTTATACTTTGTTCAAGTGGGGTTTTGGTGGTTTATACCTTTGTTATGTTACATTTTCATATCAGTTGATATATATTTTCATATGCTTATGTAATAACAAATCACAAAGTACAATCTATTGGACAAGTAGATTTGTTACAATGAAAATTTGATTTGTTAGGATTGAATATAACATTTAGAGAAATTACAGTGTGTGGTCTGTTTGCTATACAAATAAATTCTTCCGCCAGTAAGAAATCTACCAGCTTTGCAATTTTGAGAGCTATGCCTATTAACAGTGTTGGAATTTAAAATTTTCGGCTCCATTCTTGGCAATACGAAAATGGCCAGTAGCTCAAGTCCAAAAATGGGTATTTAGACCTCTCCTCCATAACCAATTCATGCTTTTCATCTTTGTTCCTCGTTCAATTAATTGACTCTTTCAATTAGCTCGAGCACATTGAGGCTTGAGCTAACTCATGCTAAACATCTAAATATCTGAGTCAGTCCAGTATTTTCTCACCAGTTGAAAAGAGGTTCCAGACCACGGTTCCAACCAAGTATAGCCCAACCGAAACCTCGAAGACATTGTCCCAAGAACCTGAGAATGTTCAATATTGAGAAATGTATAGATATTACCATATGTAAAGATTCAATCACCATTAATGGGGGGGAAGGCAATGTTCTATCTAACATAAAGTGCTCACACAAGCAGACATGGAATATGATTCTATCAGAAAAAATCCAACCGACCTCACTGGATGTTTGGAAAACAGTTTTATTTTATCACTCATTTTCCGGGTTAAAGCAAATACAGCATGATCAAGTTAAGAATCATGAGGGAAAAGGTATTGCATAGGAGCAACTCTACCATTTTTATTGTAAGATTTCATTAGTAGGTAAACTTACAAAGGTGAGTTAAATTTTTTGAGCAAATCCGATATCATATAAGCCATGATTCATTCACTTCCACTGGGCACATATTTCTACTTCATTACATATTATCCGCTAGAAAGATCAAGCAGTGACTTCTTACCATGTTGCAGAATGTAACCAGTTGCGGCTGTTCCAAAGACCCCAGCTAGTACTCCAGCAGTGTTGGACAAACCAAGTAATACACCCTGCAAAGAACATATAAAAATATAAGAATGGAGAACCGTCACTTCTCCAAGCAAGGTTAAGAGGAAAGCTATGTCGAGAATGGAACATAACACACTCCTTTAGCAGTGTTTTGAGTTTAAAATGCCAATGCAACAGCAAACATTGGTGGTTAGGGGAAAGCTTATTTAGATGATAAAATCTATTCCCAGCCATTGGAGTAACCTTCCTTGTTTATTGAAGCATACTTTTGGAGAACAAACCTAGGACATCAAAAATAGAAAAGAAGTAAAACTTACTGAATATCGAGGGGCAATATCTTGATGGTTTGAATAAAGGCCAGACTGTGAAAATGCATCAGTTCCCTATTCAAGAAAACAAAATTGAAATTAGATCCGCCAGTTGCACATAGTTGATTCACGCAAATAGTTTTATTTCAATTACAATGGGGGAAAACAGTAGTAGGCATAGAGCTATTAGCGTAAACCAGAACTAGCTGAGAACAAACTGGAGAGAGGGATGTGTTTCATAAAATGAAAACTGTTGGTAGAGTAACTAAGCTACCAATGCCTAAGTCGAAATTTGAGGAATATAGAAGGCAGGATAGCTAAACAAAAGCAACATTAAAGCTACGTCTCAAAGTTTCATAAGAGACAAACCTGACTGCATGCCATACACAAAACTGCCATAGCAGGAGAATTGACATGGCTCAACTGAGTTAGGAAGAAAGCAGGGCCAAGAAACCCAATGGATTGCATAATCTGTAATACATGGTAACAATAAACTTAAACAGACTGTTTAATTTAGGGGGAAAAAATTCAACTGAACTTTATAGCAACGGAAAAATTGGGCAGAAGAAGAAGAAAGAGCATGCATATACATATATAGGCATGTGAGAGAGAGTATTAAATATGCAAGAGAATCAACGTCATTGGTTGACTGAAATTTTTTAAAAAAATTGCATCATGTGGGTTGCTCTTGACGAATGCATAAAGGACTATTAAGGAAAACATATTTAAAGAAAATTGCATTATCAAAGAAGAACAATGAAAACTTCATAATAGGCATCATGGCAATTTGTTTGAGGAAAATGAAAATTAACAATACCTTGCGAACAGTTGTCACAGATAAGCCTTTGCTCACAAGTGTATCTGCAATCCATCCTCCAAGATTTGCAGAAAATGCCATCGTAAGCCAGGGTAAAACGCAAATGAGCCCTGAATCTGTGAGGTTGAACTTCAGGACCTATAGATATGTAACAAAATAATTTCTTAAAACCATGATTGGAAGGAGAAACATTTCTTCTTTAACAATTGTCAAAAGAAGCATCAGGACATAATGCCATCGGCGCTTCAGTTCAGGTTTCAAAAAATGGGAAAGAAAAAAAGGTTCTTTCATAGATTTTCCAACAAGCCACAATGTAGTTAAGATACAAAGATAGTAGATTTCAATTTTTTGAGGATGCTTATTAAGCATGTTGAATGCTATGCTTGCAAGAACAACAACAGTGTCCATCATAAAGATGAAAACACTTACTTGATGATAGTACGTAGGCATCCATGTTAAGAGAATAAACGTTCCCCAGTTGTGACAGAAATGGGACACTATAAGGGCCCATACAGGTGGTTTTGACAAGATTAACTTCCAAGGTATTGTTTTAACTGGCTGCTTGGAAATACAGTTGGTAACAATAAGCTTTTTCTCTTGGGGCAGAAGTTCAGGATCCTCAATAGGTGAACTGTAAGCCTGCAGAACAAAGAAGAAAATTATGGCATTGGGAAGATATTTTCAATTAAAATAAAACACTCCCCCCCCCCCAAAAAAAAAAAATTGTATTTAAATTGTGTGCTTCATTTTCATATAATACTAATTAATTTAGAATTTGAGAAACATTAGCATCTGTAACCAACCATGTCAAAGGCAGCATTTACCTTATTTAGCCATAAAGCAAACCAGACTGTCCCCAAAGAGCCGAAGGAGTAAAACACCGACGGCCATCCAAACTGATGTATCAAGAATGGTGAAAATGCCAAACCAGTAACTGAGCCAAGATACATTCCACTATACACCAATGCTAATGATCTACTCCTTTCAGCAACAGGAACCCATTTGGATAAAATATTATTCATGGCAGGCATGGCAACACCCTGAGAACAAAACCAGACTAAATCAATACCTTGGCCATATACAGCAGCAAAAATTTAAAAATTCTTAGTTAAAATTTCAATGAGTTGATTAATTTTTTCTAGAATACTAGTAGTAAAAGAAGCAACCTCGCCAATTCCCATGAAAGCACGAACGACAAGTAGAAATGGCAACCCCAATTTAGCTGCAACAGGAGTAAGAGCAGTAGCAATGGACCACCAAACTACACCAAAGCCTAAAACCGTCTTCCCACCTACAGTGTCTGCCCATATGCCACCAGCAATCTGTCATTAATTACAACATAATTAGCAAGAAAAACCCACAAAATTTTATACTTCAGTTTAACTGAAAACCAAGATTTCATCTCATAAATAAACCATTAAAAAGGGTTTTTTTTTAAAAAAGGTAATACCTGAGTGAGGAGATAACCCCAGAAAAAGGATGACTGTATTAAACCAACAGTTGCTGGGTTCCAATTGAACTCAGCTGACATGGGAAGTATAGCAATGCTCATATTTACCTGCCAATCAAGAGCTGTTTAAGGTTGATAGTGCAAAGAATAACAAACCTTTAGCAGAATTAAATCACTCCTAATTATTATTATTATAGTAACTATGAAACTAATGGTCATTTTCAAAGCTATTGCCTTTCCTCCAAGAACCAAAGCAAAGAAAAAAAAGGCTTACTCGATCCATATTACACAGCAAAAAGGCTGAAAAACACAAAATAACGATGACCCAACGTTTGGGGAACTGTTCCCACCAAGGAACTGCACTATCCAAATCATCCTCACTCGCAACGGCATCGCTTAATGAATCTCCGAACTTAACCAATTCTCTGAGGGAGTCGGCGATTTCTCGGACGTCCGCGTATACTTTCCCGCTTCTTCTCCTTCCTTCAGTAGCTGAAAGACGGGAAAGGCGGCAGCCATGGGGAGAGTTGACGGGGGACCGGATCAGACATCTGGTCGGGTTGGGCTTGGCCCTGGTAGAGATGGTTTCGGGTGGGGATTTGGGGAAGTTAGAGGAGGAGAGAAGAGCTCTGAAGCTCATGGCAACCTTTTGAGTTTCACCACTTCACAAAGAGAGGGAAGGGACTGATTTTTTATGGTTGATTGGAGAGAGAACAGGGAGCGATATTTAAGGGGAATGGTCGGAGATTTGACACGTGTACTTTTGTTGGATTAACTGAAAACGGCTTTGGGATTTTATTTTTCATCTTAGACTTGGATTGGGCTTTTAAAAAAGTGAAACTACAATAGGCTATTTAAGAATAGGAAACCCAGATCCAACATCATTAGGGCAAGTTTGGTTCGTCGTAATAAATTAAAATTGTAATATAATAGAGTTGTAATGAAATAGAGCTATAATAGAATAAAATTGTAATAAATAATTCAATTATTTAGTTGAATAGAATAGATTATTTTAGAATAGAACTGTAATAAATAATTCAATTATTGTTATTAAATTTTACTAAGATTATTATTAAAATAATAAATAATTTAATCATATTTTAATATAATTTTATTAAAATATGAATTAATAAAAATCATAACATAATCTCATGGGATCATAGTTGCCACAATTACAAATATTGATCCAAAAGCAATAATTATTCTCATTTTTATATATATGAAAAATATCAAATATTTATACACCAAACAAACCCATGTTTTAACTTCTCTATGAGACTACCCTAACCAACCAAAATTTTGTAGACCAAATAAAAAGCCATGCAAAATGGATTCCACCATAAAGTGTTGGAGACATTGGAGATATAAATTACATTGGCAGCCAACCAAGTCATCACCAAAGTTAGATCAACCAATGTGTCAATGAACAATAACAAAGCATAATAAAAGGTAGTATACCACATAAGGAATAGGAGGATATGGGAGAATTCCTTTTTAAAGTTTCAGCAGTGGATAAATATTTGAATTATTGAACAACAGTGGATTAATTTACACAAACATCCATGGAAAGTAATGACAAAAAGGGGTAAGTAGGAATTTTTCCACATGTTCCCCGGCTCTGTCGTAGCAAGTATGCAGGGCATAATATGTGCCTAAAGATCTGCTTTTTCGGCGATTTCCTCATCATCCGAGGCAGCATATTCATCTTCACTCAGTTTTTTGTCACTTGACTTCACTTCTTCTGTTCCTACAACATATTCAGACTTGACATATTTCTCACAGTATTCTGGTACACGAAAAGATTCATAACTTATAAGCATTCTAGGAATAAGAAAAAAAAAAGGCATCCTTAAAATGCCATTACAAAAAGAAGACATGAAATGTATGCTGCAGATTGATTAGAACCAGATTTTGAAAGTGCATCAACCATAACTTGATCTAATGTTTCCTTGGCCACAGTATCTATAATGTATAGAAAATTGACATCTAGAACAATGGCATAAACTAACAGTATGCTGCAGATCGATTGCAAAAAAAAAAAGACATGAAATGTATGCTGCAGATCGATTAAAACCAGATTTTGAAAGTGCATCAGCCATAACTTGATCTAATGTTTCCCTGGCCATAGTATCTGTAATGTACAGAAAATTGACATCTAAAACAATGGCATGAACTAACAATATGTCTATTTTAGAGCCAAAAATAGAAGAAATAAACAACAAAAACTAAAAAGCGATCTCAACAAGATTAAAGAATGAGCACCAGGAAGTGCAAATGGTCGTGTGCACGAGTAGAAAGGAGCAAGCTCCCTCAAAATCTGATCAAATTAAAGCTTTAATAAAACACCTAATCTAGTTCCAATCAATTTGCAACTTCATCAAAACATCATAAACATCGTAAACTGGCAACTTCATCAAACAAACACAGACAGTTCAATTCCACATCCACTTCCCATATATATATATATATAAGTTTTCTTTATTTTCAGGGGAAAAATAAAACTAATTAGTGTCCAAAAGTAAACCTAAAAGCTAAACCATACAAAACCATAATTTAGTTTTATTCCATTATTTCATAATCATAGCTTAAATCATTATTCATATCTAATTATTATTCTAATTCGCTTTGCAAGTACCATATTTTAAGAGTTATAGTTTGATTAAATTTTATATATTATAACTTTTATTTTCCATAAATTATGAAATTGGCTTTCATGGGAGCCATTAACGCTCTTTCCCATCGCTTCCTTTCTGCCACATTCTAACCATATTAAAAAAATAAACAACAAAAACTAGATGTTAAAGTGCTGCTTTTATCTTATCCAGCAAATGAATGATAATTCGTGTAACCACAATCAAATATCAAAATGCATTTCATGCACTATCTAATCCTCTTTTTCACTAGTTCTTTAGAAGTTTCTAATGAAGAGACAACTTCAGTATTTTCACATAATCATGTTGCCAATAAAAGCAAAATACTGCTTTTTTTTTTCTTCACAAAATGTTAATCTTCGTTGCTTTAATTATTTGAATATGAAACTATTTCTGTTAAATGCATGAAAATTTTATTGTCTTTGACTTCCAACTAAGAAAAATAAAGATGAGAACCTAAAGCTTAAAAATAACAATAAATAGAAAAAATTCAGAGAGAGTGAGTGAAATTATCGTCGACGTTGTGACGATTGGAGTAGCCAGCGATGGCATGGGCGAGAACAGGAAGAGGGTCGGGAAGGGCTTTGGAGAAAGGCATAATTGACATACAAATGTAGACAGTACAAGTGGTTCCACCATCCAATCTTAAAATAACCAGCAAGTTTGTTGCCACTGCCACTTCGTACTCGAAGTCCCAGATTTCCCCATTCTGATATCTCTTGATTCCTTTTTGATGACTCTAACTACCAAAAAGTTCAAATAGGGGAAATCAAAAATGCTGTGAAAAATCCAAAAAAGAAAAGAAGAAGAAAGAAAAAAAAAAGGTTGCAACCCTGCAACCAAAGGGTTTTATTGACTTAAAAGGTGAAGAAAAAGAAGAAAGAATGAAGAATAGTTTGACCTAGGTCTTTTCTTCAATCAAAGGGAAAAAGGGAAACATAGAGATGAGAAAAAAGAAAGTTACCCGTGAACCGGGGGAGAAGATGATGGTTCTAGTGCTTCTTTATTCTTTAGGTAGAGGTGAGGGCAAAAATTGAAGATGGGGAAAAATTTTACTTCGCGGGAATGAATGGCTATTCAACGGTGAAGGAAGGGAATAGATATTCAGCCTTTTCGTATAATACACCTTGAATAGATTCGGGCTATAATAGCATTACAGCCAACAAAACTAATGTTTGGTGGTGGGCCCGTCGAATTGGGCTGAAATCTATTCATAAGCCCCCAACCAAACATGCTCTTAGTTTTTGCACCAATTTTGGTTTGCTATTTAAACTTCAAAATATTTTAATTAAATTCTCTACATATTAATATTGTATCAATTAGGTTATTCTATTAATTTAACTACCGAGTTAAGTGTCCATTTAAATCTGACATGGATTATACTTTGTTATTCAGTAATAGTCACTAACCCAAGATCTAGATATGCGTCGAGTCACCAACCTGCGACCCGACCAAACCCTATCAAATAGATGCATATGAGACATGCAGCTAGGGGAGCTCACGATATTAGCTCACGAGAGTTATAGGGAGCTCGAGGCATCGACTCACATGAGTTAAAGAGAGCTCGCAGGAGTCAAAAGGAGTTCACGATCCCAACTCTCATACACTCAAGGAGTTTGCATGGAAAGGACCATGAACTCTAGCATACAACTTGAAATGATACACATGTCCAACATGCTCGAAGCCTGCTCAGAGTGTCAGTCCTATGTATAGTGGGGTTAAGTCATGAATAGTAGAGTCAAATCATGAACAGTGATAATATGTATAAATAGACAAATGTTTCTTTTAATGAGACACTTAGAAAATTACTCAACAATTGGTGCGATAAGCGTGGATGAACTTCTAATTATCAATTTTTCAGTTTTCCAGTTTTCTATAATTTCAAAGTAGAAAATGGCTCACCCAAACGAGAACTTTCCCCTCCATCTCTCGTCTGGACAACCTGGAGTATCAGGTTTAGGCAGTCAACCTAACAAGGCAGACTTTTTCGCCCGATGGTTTGCCAATAGACCGAAAAACTTTGCAATGTGGCTCATCAAGGAGTTTCCGGTCCTTTAAACTTGAATGTATCCACCAATCAAGGGTTGCCACCTCCCCCTAACTAGGAGGCACCTCTGCAACAATTTTTTAGGAGGTTCATGATGGAGCAAATGGATGCACAAGAGGCACAGTTTGAGCAGTAGCTGATTTTTAATAGGAAACGAGAGGTAGTATGAGCTCTCTTTTGGATTTCAGACGTCTAATAATATTATAGAGTACAAGGTATTAGTATTAGGGTTGCAGTTAGCTCGCCAGCTTAGAGCGAGAGGGCTTATTGTTCATACAAATTCCTAGTTGGTCACTAAAAAATTGAATGATGAATATGAGGTCAAGGAGTCAGGATTGAAGAAATACCACTCAATTGCAACCCAGTTGCTAGCAGGGTTTAATAAGATACAAGTAAAACAAGTCCCAAGGAGCAATAACACACGAGTAGATGTTTTATCCAAGCTAGCATCTTCTATTGTCATCGAGTAAAGGGGAAAGATTTTGTTAGAGCACAAGGAAGCCCCAAGTTACGATACACTTCAAGTATATGTTGTAGATCAAGAAGACATATGGAAAACTCCTATAGTTCGCGTGTTATAGGGGATAAATGACTACTCAAATAAAAAAGAGCTCGCAAAATTACAACGCAAAGCCGCGAGGTATGTATATCCATGTTATGTGTTACACATATCATAATAATTTAAGTCCGCGAACTAGATAGCTGGATAATGAATGATTAGCCATTAAACTATTTGATTGTATAGCAACTTAAAGCGATTTATTTTGTTCTACAATTGCTAGGTATACCCTTTTAGAGGGTGTACTGTATAAAAAAATATTCTCACAGCCACTGCTGCAATGTCTAACACCGTCGGAAGTTGAGTATATGATGCGAAAGATTCACAAAGGCATTTGTGGCTAACACTTGGGTGGAAGATTGCTCACCCGAAAATTCTTTAGGCAGGGATATTACTGGCCTATAGTTCAGAAAGATGCACATGAGTTAGGTCACACATGCGATTCTTGCCAAAAGTACGCCTAGGTATAACGACAACTAGCAGAACCTCTTCAAATCATGTCAAGCCTTGGCAGTTTGCAACTTGGGGAGTCGACATCCTCAGCCCATTCCCCATAGCCACAGCACAGAAGAAATTCATAGTGGTCGCGGTGGACCACTTCACCAAATGGATTAAAGCTAAGGCTCAACCTCAATCTCATTAATGAGGTTAGAGAAACAACAAAAATCAAGAACGCGATACGTGCTCAGCAAGTAGCTCGCTATTACAATTCTAAGGTAAAAAATAAACAATTTCAAGTTGATGACCTTGTGCTCATAAACACTAAAGCCAGCCTCCCAGCTTCGTAATAATGAAAGATGGCTTTAAGATGAAAGAGACCATACAAAGTTATGGAAAAAATAGGCTACGGAGCGTACAAATTGGCGAGATTGGAGGGTGCAACTCAACTGCGCACATGAAATGCGCGCCATCTTAAAAAGTATTATGTGTAAATTCTGATGTTTTAATGAAAATATGTTCTTTTAATAGTATATTTACTTTATATAATCCTCTAAAAGAAAATAGTTAGCGAAAGCTAAAGCTCCCAGTTGTAATCTTAGGGCTCACATGTTCAATACCACAGCCCTCAAAAAATTTAGCGAAAGCTAATGCTCTCATTTGTGATCTTAAGGCTTGCAAGTTCAATACCATAGCCTCTAAAATAGATACAGAGAAATAAGTCTCCAGCTATGATCTTATGGCTCACAGTTTCAATACCACAACCTCTAAAATAGTTAGCAAGAGCTCAAGCTCTAAGCTATGATCTTAGGGCTTGCAGTTTTAATATCGTAGTCCCAAAAAAAGTTAACGAAAGCTAAAGCTCCCAGCTATGATATTAATACTTGTAAGTTCAATACCACAACCTTTAAAATAGTTAGCGAGAGCTAACCTCCCAACTATAATCTTAGGGCTCGCAGGTTCAATATCACAACCCCCAAAAATAGTTAGCGAGGGCTAAAGCTCTCAACTGCGATCTTAATGCTAGCAGGTTCAATACCGCAGTCCCCAAAAATAGTTAGCGAGAGCTAAGGCTCCTAGTTTTGATCTTAAAGTTCGCAGGTTCAATACTGTATCCTCTAAAATAGTTAGCGAGAGTTAAGGCTCTCAGCTCTGATCTTAAGGCTCGCAGGTTCAATATCGCTGCCTCTAAAATAGTTAGCGAGAGCTAAGCTCCAAGTTGTGATCCTAAGGCTCGCAAGACCGATGTCACAGCCTCTAAAACTGTTAGCGAGAGCTCAAGCTCTTATTTGTGATCTTAAGGCTCATAGGTTCAACACCGCAGCCTCCAAAACAGTTAATGCGAGCTGAAGCTCCCAATTATAGCTTTAAGGCTCGTAGATTCAACATCGCAGCCTCCAAAACAGTTGAAGCTCATAGTTTAAGTTTGTTTAAGTTAAAATTTTGTCAAGTTCGTGGAAAGGTGAAACATTATGACATTAACAAATAAACTTGAAAATTTCAATTCTTTCATTTATGAAGAAGAGAAATACAAAGTTATAAAATTGAAGATAATTAAACTTCAGTTACTCTATCAAGATCACTACAAACTTCATCCTCCCTCAACAACTCCAGTATTGTCGATAGTAAGGCCAGCAACGATGTCGTCACCGGTAAGCACAATAGTTTGTTCAGAAGGACTCTCTTCGAGGTAAAAATCCTCTAAATTTTTCCACTTGGATGCAAACTCATCCCAAGCGGCTCCTAAAGGACAGCAAACATTAAAGTCAAGCTGGTTCATCTCTACCTCAGCGAGAGCATCGAAATCTACCTTACGAACATCAAAAGGCCCAATAGCAACTTGAGCATGCAAAAGAATATTAGATTTGAGCTCTGTGGTGACATCATTAAACATCCCCAAAGTGTTCTTCTTAAACCCCTTAAAAGCCTATTCTTATTTTCATTTTAACTCCACCGTTGTAGCCTCATGCTTTGCAATGATTCAGTTCACAACTGCTTTATGCTCTGCTACAACCCTTCTCAGCTTAGCACCAATGCCAGGACCTCAATAGATAGCGTATCATTTTTCACTTGTTCAACACTAACTTCCCAACGAGCTCCTCATTTTGTTTGTAGAGGACCTCATTCTTAGTCATCATCTTAAAACCATCGCTCTTGATTGCTCTTAAGATTTCTTTCAAGCTCCCTTTGAGTAGCCTCTGTCTTAATATTTTTCTCTTCAATGCCTAGTCTGATCACGGATGCCCCAGTGAGGAAACTTTAGAAAGAGGAGCTGAGTGTTAACAACGTAAATTTATACGAACTCTCAGATAAGTCATAAGTACATATATTCCTCTTTGTAGCCTTTGGCACTGAAGCTCTTCACTTCTCTACTATACCTTACAACTCTTTACTATTTAAGTTCCGGTGACACAGAGCTAGCTTACCACTATTTTCAGCAACTAGCTCACCACTATTTTCAGTAGCTAGTTCCCTAGCGAGAGGTACAGTAGGGGGAAAGATATAGAGAGGAGGCGAGTTACCGCGAGCAATAACAAAAGAACTCTCATGAACCACAGTTTATGAGCTCATTGAGGGGGAAAAAGGGGTGATGGCCATCATAGTAGAAGTCTCAGTGCTATCTGCCCTCCTTTTGAGGCGAGACTCTATCCTACCACTATCTGTCTCTTCATTAATAACCACTACGGTAACAGTTCTTGTATCAATTCTGCGCCCCTTGCGCTGAGCTCTCAAAGTAGCTTACAGGTCCATTGCCCCGATAATTTCCATGGCTTGGTTAAGTTGCCACGAAGTGTTGGTAGTTTTCTCAGTATCACTTTCTAAACTACAAGTTGTGCCTACATCTCCAACAATCCTAACATTAGCAGTAGCAGTTATCAAATTAACGTAGGGACCACTTTCTGTCCGTGGTGAGCCCAACACCACCTAAGGATGTAATAGAAATTTATCGATTCTTCTTTCAATCTCATTAGAATTCGGTCCAAATGCTCGTCGTCACCATAGAGCATATGTAACCATGATCGCCCCTCAGAGACCGCACCTAATGCCTCAGCAACTTCTCTACTACCACCCTGCTTATATCCATTAGGGCTATGACCCTCCAAATAGTATAACAAAATGTTTCCCACGGTTATGACATCTTCAATAACTAGGGAATTTCCAACGCGAAGCCTTCTCAACTGGGCCTCACCTCTATCTATCCTAATAGTTCGCTGGAATGAGCACACATACCTACTCAGCACGGACTATTCTGCAGGAAAGCCAAACCCATCTGCGAGCTTGCATTTCACCCTAATATACTTCCTCTAGTTCAACCGAAGGTTGGGACATCAGTTTACAATTATGGTTGGACCTTTTTCACGAGGAGAGAAGTAATGAAAACCCACTAAATCCGTTCAGTTCTAGAATTTTAATAGATACAAACTCTGGAAAACTACGAGCTGTGGTACTTCATTGAGAGGGTAACAGTCAATAAAGTAGGCTTCCGTGATCCACCATGAAAATTCATAGAGTCGACTAAGGGAAATCTGGTAATCATCAAGAAGATGGTAGAAGAACGAGTTTAAAGGCAGGTGAAACCTAACTTTCAAGGCGTAGAGGGGGAGCAAGAAATTACCATCGCTGGTGTCACTGAGCCTGTGCGAACCCTTAAAAATAGAGAATTCGTAAGCGAAATCAGGAATCTCAATTCCTTACGCATGTAAGGCCTAATGTATCTCTTCATATTTTGTAGTGTAAGGGAAAAAGTTGGCTTCGATAAGGGTTTTGGAAGCACGCACTCGTGGTGGGAAATGTGGAACTAATTGACCATAAACTCCTTTCATTCTCGACATGTTTTTGTCACAAAAAGAAGAAGAAAAGAATATAGGAAATTTAGAACCTAAAACAAGAAGTTACTGAGATTTACCTTGAAGGAAAGCTTCATCCGATTCAAGTTATAAAAAAAATTAAGAGCGTGAGTTTTAGGGTTTTAGAAAACCCCATTTTAAGGAAATCTCTTCCCTATATGTTCTAACAGTTAAAATAAATGAGGGTCACCAATAGTTAGATACATATGGGCACGATTTGTCCCTACACGCTGTGAAGCTAACATAAGGTCATAATAGACGCTGCGTATTCTATAGGTTGTAATAAACGCGAAGTGATGACCCTAATAAGTGCCACTTTAGAGCCCTCCTTAGGCCCACTAGGGGGACTAGATTGCCATACAGTAACAGTCACGACTCGATACCCAAATAAGCTTCAGATCACTGACTCACGACCCGGCTAGACCCTACCAGATGGATGCACACGAAACGAACAGCGAGAGGACAGTTAGGGGAGCTTAGGATATCGGCTCGTGGGAGTTGAAGGGAGCTTGCGGTGTCGGTTCGCAGGAGTTGAAGGGAGCTCATAGGATCAGCTTGCAGGAGCTAAAAGGAGTTCGCGGTCCCAGCTCGCATACACCCAAGGAGTTCGCATGGAGGGGACCGTGAACTCCAACATGTGAATTAAAATGATACATGTGTCTAACATGCCTGAGCCCAGGTCAGAGTTTTAGTCCTATAAATAGTGGAGTTAAGTTATGAATAATAGAGTCAAATCATGAACAATGATAATATGTACAAATACTCGAATGTTTCTTTTAATGAGACACACAAAAAATTACTCAACATACTTAAAACAAGTGGACCAAATTAGACTCAACAGTATACCCACAGTTACAATGTACTTTTTTATTAGACAATATACTTTACGTAAGTTGTGGATTTAATCTTTGTATTTAAATATGGTCAATTTTAGTCCATTAGTCTTTGTATTTAAGCTTTGCAAGGAAATAAGGGAAGGAAAGAAGAAATGACACAACCAATCTTTATTTACATAGTTCAGACTCAACGATCTTACATCTGCGAAGCCTCGCTTAAGATATACTCTTATTCAACCAATCAAATCAATTATTCGTAACAGTTTATCTCTAATTGCTAAAGCCCATAACCCATTACAAGCTAAGTTCATGCAACCCTAATAGAAAACAATACCACAATCAACATACACTAAAGATAACTCTCAACTTCACTCAAAAGGGTTCATTAACAAACAAACAAGAGTATGAAATGTTCATCACAAGAAAAACAAACAGAGTTTGGTTACAAAGATATTTAAAAGTATTGTTGGTTTCCAGCTCTTAAGTTATGTAGTACCCTATTTGTAGTGTCAAATAATAGCTTGAGATTACAAGATAATCTCCTTTAAAACTATAGATAATTCACTTGGAAAATCCCTTGGGAAAATCTGATAAATATCCCTTAATTCGCTCTTCATTTAACCAAAGTGATAAAGATAAGAACTCAATAAATATCCATTAGACTCATGGCCCTTATCAATAGTATTAGTTGAAGCATTTAAGAGTCCTAGCGAAACACCAATTGTTTTTTTATCAAACATGTCACAAATTTTTAGGCTATAAACATCAAACATCAAAGAGGTCGAAAACCTTCCCATGGCCCAAGCAGAAATATGTTTTCATTATAACAGAATATGGAACGAGCAGTATGGAAAACTCCAACAGTTAGATACTTCTATTAGCCTTGTATTATGCATAAAATTTTAGATTTAGTCCATGTTCTTCAACTAAATCATTTTTATCTCTATGTTTTTCGAATTTTGAAATTTTAGTCCAAAATGTAAATTACATTTGTCAAATCTATCAACTTTTTTTTATGAGTAATATGTGGAAAATAGCAAATTGGCATGGCATTACACATGCGATAATATATTTTTCGTATCAAATTTTAAAAATAACAAAACTTAACTTAATAATTTAATAGCTCCCATTTAATCATGACTAAAATTTGAAATTCTAAAAGTACAAGAATTGAAAATGATTAAATTAAAATAGGACTAAATCTACAACTTTCACATAGTACAAGGACTAATAGTAAAATTTAACCTTTTATTTTGTTTTTAAGTTTATGTAATTTAATTTACTTTATATGTATATATTATATAAAACATTAAAATTACAACAATTTAAAAAGCTTTTAAAAAGTTTAATAATTAGAAGGACAACAATAATTGCAATGAGAATAATGAATAACATATTACAAATGATATGAATCCCAAAATCTAAGATAAGCACACAGAATTAAAAAAAATTGAATATCTAAAAAGGAAAGAAAATAAAAGGAAATAAGCTTATGGATGTAGTAATTGACGAAGGAACGGAAAAGCTGTGTCAAATTGAATGCGAGTCGAAATCAAATGATTCAAATATGGAAAAAAATAGGGTAAATTAATAGCAAACTATATTTCAATATAGAAAATAAAAAAATAAATTACATTAAAAGGAACTAAATAGAAATTTAAAGGATAGAATTTCCCTATGGAATCCTTAGAAGATTTACTCCTCAAAATCAATGATCGAATGAATTATTCCTTACAAAACCTCTAAGAGGACCTTAAAAATATAGATAATCGAGATTTAAGTGTTGAAAATTTTACAACTATGGTATGCTTGGAAGGTAATAAACGTCAGTAATCAGGATTTGACAATTGTAACCACCCAATTTTCACCCGTGTCTGAAAATCAGGTTCAAGGTTGAATTCTTTAGATCAAATTGTTTAAAATTTTCAAACTGAGAAATTAATGAGTCAAATAGATTAGTAAATAGAATTGAATGGTAATTAAATAGCTTATATTATTTATAAACAATACATGGGCCAAGTTGTGAAACAATTAGAAAGGAATATTGTAATTAGCAATAACTCTATGTCCTTATTAAGCTATTAAGCCAAGGAAGAAAGAGTTAACAAACCATTGGTAAAATGAGCTTAATGCTCATGAATGATCATAACAATTAAATGTCATTAACCATTATCATATTAGATAATAACCCTTGATTTAGTTTAATGAATAAAATTAATAGTATATATACATGAATTAGTGGAAAGAGAAACTTATTATCTCTTTCCCCCGTGTTCGTCTTTACCAAAGAAAAAAAGAAAAGGAAATTGCTTTGGTCCTTCTTCCATTGCCGTAAGTTTCCAAGCCATCTTAAGTAAGTTGACAGGTACGTATATGTATATGTTGGCTTATACATATACAGGTATATATTTTCATAATATTCTAGTGATACAAAATTACAAATTGTGTTTGAATATATCGGATTATATGTTGGCTTAAAGGTAAGTTGACAGGTACGTATATGTATATGAAAATATTCCTTACGGTGCTAAAATGATTAACTACTTTGTTGTAATAATGAGAAATATGTGATAATGCATGAGTTGATATTCCAAAAGTATGAGATTGTCTTATTAAACAATGTTAGACATAGTTAGGATATAGTTGTTATGCCATAGGATTTGTATATATTATTGGTGGGAGCATTTTAGCACTACAGTGAAATTCATTTTGGCACTATAGTACAATTTATTCTGTCACTTTGATGCGTTACATTCTGTGGAGTGTTCAAGGGATCAATGCCTTTATGCTTTATCAACATTTTGGTGCTTATTGTGGAGTGTTATGGGTTAAATCTGTAGTGTCTGCATCTAGTTAATAAAGGCTGATGGAAAATGTTTAATATGTCATTCTAATTCTTGAAATGATGTTATATCCTGATTCGTTGATAAAAATATCATTTTGAACTTGATAATCAAATACTATGTTGATTTCGTTTACGAAAGATCATTCTAAGTATAATATTTTATGATGATCCTATTGAGATGATGTTTTGAGATTCTTAACATTAGATGTAACGTATTCATTGTGTGTTCTTGACTTAATATTTTTATATTTGAATTCAATTTAGTTAGTACTATTGGATCTGGTGCCCTAAATGTAGTATATTCGTTTGTAGATTTGTATTTTTTCGCACAAATTGGTTTAATAAAATTTTCTATGAATTAAATTAATACCCTTTATACATTGTCCTCAATAGTTTTTGCACGCAAAGCAGAATGAAAGCAAATATTAGCTCACTAGTTATCTAACGTTTAACTAATACTAAGTAGTATTACATGGTCGGATCAAAATACAGAAAGACAACTTGTATTAGTAGATGAACCTAAACATATCCTTAGTCTAATCGGAAATAAGCAAACCCTTTGAAAGACTAATATGTCATCTATAAAATCCAATTGGATAGATGCTTTGTCTTGAGCACCGGAGCAGATGACTCCCAAAAGATAAAGACATAGATGTGACTGACATGACTGACATTACATCGGGCAAGACCCAAGTAGAATAGATCTTGAATTAGTTTATAAATTTATTCACTTGTGACGTTCTAAGTGTTGCATACCTTAATCCTGAGTGGATGGTGGACTACATATGCGCGACTCGTATACTTTGATGTAAGTAAAAGCTTGAGTTCAAATAGATAAAAAAAACTAAAAGTTGGTGCGTTGGATATACGACTTCTACAGTATGTAGCATTATTCACAATAGTGGAATTCATAGCCCAAGAAATGGGTAAATGATAATTATATACACTTATTAGCCTTACATGATAGATGGAAAGTAAATGTGGCCACTAGTCGTTTGTTTGTGATAAATGACTTAATTACTATTTTATAGTAATTGACTTTTCATTCATGAAGAAATGTGTAATGGTTAGCATGAGATCAAACTGGATCATATTGGGAGAACATATTTATCCCAAAGAGATTAATGATGTCCTATGAGAGTAACACACTTATGACAATGTCATTGGACAAACATTGATTTAGTAGCTTTCGTAATGGTATGTAACTAGGGAGAGCTCAGTCACGATACTATAGTGGAATGACTTCGTGATTAAATGAGTTTATAATTAATAGGCAAAAAGATGAAACTTAATTATAAATCATTTGAGCCCTAATTACATATGTTCAATAGGTCCCTCCGCTAGCTCATTGAAACAAAAAAAAAAAGAATTTCATTTAGAACCAAATGAACAAAAATGGATAAATTTGATAGAATTAGAGAAACGGTTTACATTCGGGAATGAATGTGGTTTCTCACTAAGTATGAAAATGACCTGAGAATTAATTTAAGTTTTTCAAATTATTATTTAATTAAACAATTGAAGTTCGAAAATAGAATTAAATTAATTGGTCATTGTGAATCCGTTGAATATGGAAATTAATTATATTTTCTCATTGAATCTTTTATGGTAAAGTTGTTACGACTTTAACAGAACTAGAATTGGGTTGAGAAAATTATTTAATTGAAAAATTAATTTATTTAAATTAATTTAATAAATAATATGTATTTTGAGAAATAGAAAAAAATGTATTGGGTTGGAATAAATTATAAAGTGTTAGGTTAAAAGTTTAGGGTTAAAAGTTCAAGAAGCACATACAATTGGACCCGATATAAAAGAGGCCCAAAATCCCTCATAATATGCCTGAAGGGTGACTAACCTAGTATAATTAACTAGTGTTACCCGTCCTTCTCCCCTAGTAAAACTAGGAGACTTGTTTTTCTATCAAATTAGTATTATTTGTATTCTACCAATTGAATCAGATTCTTCTATCTATTCCTATAAATAGATGACATTGATAAAGATATTTACACATAAGTTTTCAATATTATTATTCTTCCTGAAAATATTCATAATTTATTTTCTAAGTAAAAGTTCAATTTTCTGGGAATAACAATTATATCAGTTTCTATAGAGAGGGATTTACTTTGCTACTTGAAAAAGAAAATTATATTTAGTTTTGTGTTTGATTCATGATTGTTTGAGCCTATGCTTGAAACGATTCATGGTACAATAATAGAAAAGAAGGTTGTTCCATTGAAAGCTAGAAGCATTTAAGATCCGTCTTACATAAAGCACGGGTACTTTTCGGGAAAATTATATTTCTATAAATATCACAAACCATCTTGGTGTTCAAATTTTTAAATTTCTTCCGTGACAAAAAACCATTTTTAAATCGAACTTTTTCCAACAAGTACCACTAAATATTCAATACTCAACGTACAGTTTTATTTGTTTCAGTGCGCAAACCTATCTTGTGTTTGTGATCTTGTTAGCATCCAAGCCATCAATACTCTGCTCAACCATCAATTGTAATGTTTTCCTATGTTTAATTATAAGTGGCATGTACCTAAGTCGTAATATCCTCAAAACCCCCTTGGCTAAAAATAATATGAGATAGATTCTTAGTGAAATAATATATAAAGAAAGTAAAGGATAATGGATGTTAGAGAAAATTGAAATAATAAGTATGTTGTGAAATATTAATTTGAGAAGGAATAAATTGTAAAGGATATAAAAGTTTTGTGGTCCAAGTGTAAATATTTAAAATGTGAGGTGTTAAAGTATAAATACAAAAAGTTGAAGGGCCAATAATGAAAATATATTAAGGGTGGAAGAGTCTTGAAAATAAGAAAAATGGATGAATAAGGACTAAATTGAATAAATAGAGAATTATGAGAGATTAAATCGCAATTTTACCAAATTAAATGATGATTCAATAATGGAATTTTAAGGATTATAAAGAGAAAAGATAAATTAAATTTCTAGAAAATATGTTCATCAATTTAGAAGCAAGAAAATAGTAGATGAAAGTGAAGAAAATGAGAAAAAAAAGTGGGGGTAAGGAAAGTGGTGAAGATGAGAAAGGAATGGAAATGAAGAAGAAAAGAAAGGAATTCTTGACAAATGAGGTAAGGTTCATACTAACCCTACTTGTATTTCAATAGGTTGAGTTAAATATGTTTGGAATTAGATGTATGAAACATGTCTTTTAATCTAAATACTAGAAATAGAAAGTATTTGACAAAGTATAGAGACTTAAAACACTAAATTGATAAGTAGGAGAGAATGTGATTTGTATTATGAAAAGTACTAAGATTAAGAAATGAATATGTAATTTACATATAAACATAAGTGATTAGATTGAATAGTAATCAAAAGTATGGTGATTATGTATGATTGAATGAATGATAGTTCAACGAACCATGGAAAGAAAATATTTTCATTAAAAAGTTTGGATAGTAGCAGTAGTTTAACTTTGAAAATTCACCTAAAATCATATAAATTTATTTAGAGGTTGAATTAAATATGAAATTAAATCCCATTGAATCTAGTTTCAGTATTGAAGAAACGGTGTAAGCAACGAAATTGTACATTTTAGATATATTAGTTTTTGTACAACAAAGTCAAAATGGATTTGGGTTCCCTATTTTGAATTTGGAAAATCATAAAAATTGTACAAAAATTTTAGGATATAAAATTTATATTCCAAAAATCTTAATGAGTCTATTTTCAATTGAAAAAACTTTAAAACGATATGAATCTGAACTAAAAGATAATTAATTTTAGTGATTGTTAAGCAATAGAATAGGGAAATTTTGAAAAATAAACTGTATTAATTGGCTTATGTGGAAATTTCAAATTTTATGGTCAAAATTTAATTGATTTTAATTTCAAATACAACAAGCGGATCCAACTTTCAATTAGTTATCTTAAGTTATAAATAATTTAATGAATATGACACAAGTGAACGACTTTGATATGAACACATAAGTAAATAATGGAATTATAGTTAATGTTACATATAAGCATGTCATACTAAAAGCTAAATATTGTAATATATATACATAAAGGATGTGAAATGGAGAGGATAAGGAGGAGGAAAAAATAGTAGATGAATTTGAAATGTTACAAAATGATTATAAATGATGGAATGATTAATACATGTGAGAATGTTTAAACGAATTGATAAAATAATAAGTGAATACTTGTTAGTTGATGTGATTTTGGAATCTTGGCTAAAAGTTGATGAATAATTAAATTAATCGGCACAATTTAGAAATAAATATGAAATATACTTTAGAAAGTGCAAGTCCTCCAATGGATTTATTTGTAAAACTTTAATAATTGTGTTAATTTTATAAACTTTTTTTTTATCTTTGATTGAATATCATGTTTTAATGAGCTCCTTTAACTCATCAAATAATATGATAAATCGATCTGAAATTTTTGTAGTTGCTTCGACAACGAATATGACCTCCTGGTACCTTAACTCAACGAACGGGTCAGGTATAGGGGTGTTACATAAGTCATTAGGAAGTCTTTTGATTTCATTGTCATTTTGGTCTGTAAATATGTTAATGAAGCATGCTTTTTTGATTGGTTGAGTGATTTTGGATTTTACATATCTTTTGGTGTATATATATATTTGATGGAGTAATTTTGGTTGAATGGCTAATTGTGAATAAGTTAGTAGTTAGTTTAATTAGGCTAGCTATGTTGGAACAAATGTTATGATCTTTAGGTGTTGAATACAATTATCAAGTTAATACGTGTGCACAAGATTGATATAGGCTGATATGGTTGTTGTGTTGATAGTTGTTGGAATTCTACTTGGTTAAAATAGTTAAAGTATGTATTGAGTTAGTTTCAACTATCCTTTTACCAGTATTGAAATAGGGTATATGAAATGCCATAACTTTAAGGTATTGATTATGTTCTTATATGTCAATTGAATATGTTTTAGTTTGGTACAGCTTTGGTATGACTTAGGAAGTGTTTTGACATCAATTACTTGTTGGAAAGTTTGCATTTTTGACATTTTGACAAGATGGTCTCGAGACACATTTGTTATATCTCGAGACAATATGAATAAAATGACAAAATGGTATATTTTTGGGTGATTGTCTCTGGACATGTTGATCAGGTATCAAGACAACAAATTGTAGACCTTGAGACATTTACTCTATGATCTTGGGATGAGTAAACATCAAACCTAAATAATATTTGCTCTGTTTTAGGTCTAGAGACAAGAACTCTTTATCTCGAGACATCTAAACATCGAAGCTAAAATAGTGAAATAGGGGAGGACTATCTCAAGACTCAGTCTCGAGACTTGAAAAGTTATGTCTTGAGACATGTATTTCAATGTCTCGAGACATGTTAACATTGAAGCAAAATTTCTAAAATAATTTGTAGTCTGTCTCGAAACATGGGGAACCCTGTCTTGAGACTTAATGCTGAAATTTTATGAATAGAGTTTTTATTTGAATATTAACCCTATTTTTTATCAAATGTAAACTTGTAACCTTATTTATAGGATTTAAGTAGTTGTGATGATTAGGTTATGTTAAGTGGTTAATTATATTGAAATTTAAAGTGTTAATGGTAAAAATATCTCTATTAAAAGATATTGGATAGTTCTTGAGTATAGTTGGCATGCCATAGTATAAGTAGAGCTCATTAGAGATATTGTGTATACGGGTTTTCCTAGTGCGTCCAGGAGATTAATTTTGTAATTTTTTGTGCATTCTCATTAAAGATAGTTCTTATTTTACATGTACTAGAGATTTGTTATTGTGTATTGTATACTTTAGGTATTATACTCCGGGAATTGGTTGAATATACGCATGTCTCTTTATGACTCCATGTTTGGTTAATTGGGGTAAATGCCTTGATACAAAATGTGATAATTTCATGTTGCTCTAGTACAGATGTTATTATAGTACTACTCTAATTTGTATCCTCAAGTGTGTTATTTTGTTGTTGTAATGAAGCATGTTATGAAGAGTTAGTATGCCTTTAATTGTACATTTGTATATAGTATCACTGGAATTTGTATGAGTACCATTGAGCTTTGAGGAAAGTTGAGTCTACGGATTTTTGTTTGACGCACAAGTTCAATCGTTTTGGGAGTGAGTTTTGTGGTTGTGCAGCATTTATCTCCAAATTCTTGGTGGATCAAATACTTGTTGTAATAACACTTTTGCTTTCTAGTGAATCTTAGCATGTACCTAGGTCTTGATGCGTCTATTATGGGATAATTTCTTAAGGTTTATATTGTTTAGATACTTGACATATTGGTATATATTTTAGTAATATTGAATTATACTTTACAAGGTTTCCAAAATTGGATTAGTGGTCAAACCGGTCAGACTACTAGTTCTCGATCCTATCAATTTGACTAATTTGTCTAGTTCAATTGAAAATAGTAAACATAGTAAAACTGATTCAGCCAATTCGATCGCTAGTTCAACCAATCCAACCGGTTCATAGGTTAATTGGCTCAACCTCTTATTCGAGACTAACATCTCAACCCAGTCAGTCTAACCAACTAGTCTAGTTTAGTTTTAAAATCAATGATATTGTATGCTCTTATTTCATTTTTGAAATAAGGATTTTATTAAATGCATTATTGCTTAAGTTGTTTTACTATTACCTATCTAATCAAATTTTGATGTGCAATACTTATGTTCATGAAATTATATGTCTTGAACTTGTTTATTATTATTTTTGTTCAAATGAAAATATTCATTAAAAAGAACCAAAGATAAATAAGGGGCCCTAAACCCAAAGAACACAATAGCTAAACTCATAGTTAAGCCTAAACCAACCCTAAGGGAACCTTAGGATTGTTCGCAGCCACCACCCAAGCATAGAGGAGGGAAAAGCATCAAGCTCTGGTGAAGGCACTGCACTTGGCAAACGACACCCAAAGAAGGTCATACCATTGTGAAAACCCTGAAAAAAAAACCCAAGGTCATCGTCAACTCTACCATGTACTCCAGACGAAGAGGAGCCAAAGTTGAACAAAAAAGAAAACACAATAGCCAACCACCAAATATTAGATCTAGTGTGATGACACCAAACGCCATAAAAAAATAGATCCAACAAAAACTTGGATGGGTGTTGATGAAGAAAGCATAGAAAACAACGGGTTTCATTAGAACGAAAGAGAGGAAATCGTCGTCCTTCACCAAAAGGAAACTGCGAACAAGAGAAAGAAAGGTCTAGAATGGTAGAGGGGAGGACCTCCTATAATAGAACCCACTACTTTTTTGCTGACAACCTAAAACGATGAACAAAGAGAGTAAAGCTTGGATTATCATGCCGAAAAGAAAATAAATGAATGAACACCTAAGATCTATGGTGGAAGGGTGAGCAACATCGACCCAGAGGCTCGTCGACACCTCACAGAGAGACCAAAGCTAAAGCTTGGAGAAGTGAGAGAACTTTTTCTAGATATTTCTAGAAAGAAGGAAGAGGATTTCACTTAGAAAGAGAAAATGATATAGTTTATAATTCTTTTTAGTTGAGTTTAAACTTGTTTTATTATGTATAACTTGTTTAAAAATTGTTGAAGTATCTTTGATTTAGTATCTAACATGTTAAGAAGCATTTACGAGCATGATTGCATGACTTGAGTTGTCATTTTTTTTTTTGCATTTCTAGGCTTTTGTCTGGAGATAGAACAAACTTGTCTCGAGATAAATAAAGCATTTTTGCTTGAACATGAATTTTCTATGTCCATGCCTCGAGACATGAAGGGACAAGTCTCGAGGCAGTGTAAGTTAGTATCTAAAATTTGGTTTCAAGTAAGCTTCTCAAAATCAGACTAATGGTCGAATGGATCAGGCCATGGTTCACCAGTCCAATCGATTTGACTAGTTTCATTGATCTAAATGGTTTGATTAAGTAAATCATTAAAATTATTAACAAACAAAATAATATTACAAATTGGTTCAATCTATTCAACTTCCTGTTTAATTTATTTTTGGCCTAGTTGAACCAATCCATATCGATTCTTGACTCAATTGGTCCAAAGCCTTTCTCTAGACCGATTGCCCAACCAATTCTCAATCCAATCGGTTTGATTCTGGTTCAGATAACATTGGTTCCAAGGATCACAAGTCTTGAGACATGGACCCTATGCCTTGAGACATCATGCCCTTTTTCGATACTTTGGCCCAATGATTGAGATTGGCTCATTGCTTGACCAAATTTAACCCCATAACATTGTATGATGGCCAATTTAAGCTCATATATTGTTTGTAATGATCATTGATGCATGAATACGATATTTGTATATTTTATAACTCATTTTTAAAATATATTTTATTTGTATGATGGATCAACTAGATAGCGTTAGCAACGAATGTGACGTTCTTTAGCTGACCAGGCTTCCAGACCAAGTAAGTAATGTTATATAATATATATTAAAATTTGATAGTAATTAGAATATAAAATATCACACAATTAATAGAAACTCAATAAAAATAATTAATTATTAAAACTAAAAACATGTTCAACATCGATACTCAAGAACATAGATTATAGTTTATATGTGTTAATGGTTATAGAGAAAAATTTCTATTTGTTGATAACTATGTGTAGGTGTCACGGGGCTAGGACTTTAGTCTCAATCTATAAACGAAAAAATATATAGGATTTTTCCTACGTAATTTATCACCTTTTAATTAAACCCGTTGTTAAAACTAAGTAATTATTTAATAAATTAATGAAATATGTGAAAATATGAAATTAGGACATAAAATTATTAAAATGTGATTTTATGCTTTATTATATAGTAAATTATTAAAATGTGATTTTATACTTTATTATATAGTTTTCATGCAATAAATGACTTATTTTATAGTAATTTGAATATATTATATTTTTTAAGACATAAAGTGGGCCATGCATGATTAAATTAAATAATAAAATATAAAATTATATTTAAGAATTCATTTTAAAATATTTCATTAATAATTTGGGTTTTCATTAATTAATTAAATTAGATAAATTTAATTTTTTGGTCCTCTAACTTGTTGATTTATTTTGGACAGGTCTGATAGCTTTGCTGGATTACAAAACCGTCCAAATTGGAGACCAAGTCAACCCAAAATTCGACTACACATGGCTATCCATAAACCACTTTTTGGTTTAATTGCACAAGGTCCTTGAAGAGTTGAAGAAATTAAAGATTTACCTGAAGATTCGCACTTGACCGGGTCTCAATCCTGAGTTGTTGTGGCACTCAAATTGACCACAAATCAAGGAAACATCAGCTCAACTTACTAAAATTATGGCCGACCACCCATGGAAGATGCTTCAAAAGATGGAAACTCCTATTTTTAGCAAACTATCTCTCTCTCCTCACCTATAAATAAGACACTCTCATTCCTTCATTCATCATCCCTCAAGCATCCCTCAAGCATTCATCAAGCATCATTCTCTCTTTTTCTCTTATTCTTTTCCATTCCCACACCTAGCATCATCTCTTCATAGAGATTTTAGCAATTAAGCCTCTTAAAGAACCCTTGGTCGGCAACCTTGGAGAACCATCAACAAAGGAGCAAAGCAAAGGAACGAAAGAGTCTCTTCAGTCAGAGTCTTAGGTGATAGCCACTCTGAATTGTGTTTAATCTTTCTTTTCTTTAACTTAATATAAAGATGTTTGCTATGTGTTATTTATTCTTGTTTACAACAATGTTAACTTAATTTTATTTAAGCTAGGATGATTGCTTGGATTAAATAATATTTATTTGATTCATACTTATAATGTTTGTGCCTCAATTGATCATGTTTTCAATTAAAATCAAGTCTGTATTTCATTCATTTGTGATTGAAATGCACCTGAATTAGTTGAGCGATCCTAACCAGACGATGGCTAATGGACGCATAATTGAAATGTGTATGCTCAATTTAGATCCTAATACGATTAAATTGTAGGTTTCATAACAACTCTAACCAAGCTCTGTTATCTGCATAGTTTTTAGATTTGTGTGATTAAATTATTTCAAACTTAACACGTCCCTGTTACCTCACACGAATGCTAAGAAACCCTTAGTAAATAAGAATCAGTAAAATGTGTATTTACTAAGTAAAGGATTCCGAAAGGACCTAATGTGGTTTCCAAACTCATGAAAGATCGAGTTGCCATGGAATGTTTTTTCGAATGTTATTAAGCATGTTGATAATAAATTGAGTTTAATTAAAGTAATTGTCCTATTTTATTTATGTTATAATTATTGCAAATTGTGTTTAATTTTACTAAAATCTATTTCAATCGTATAGTTTGCATACTTAGGATAATTGGCATTAGGGATCATTGCATTTAGTTTAATATATTTTAATCACCACTTCTCTACTATATTGTGTTTTTATTTACCAAATTGTTAATATAATTTTACAAATTAAGTGACTTAGCACAAATACAATCCCTGTGGAGACGATAACTCGATACTTACTTATTACTTGATAACGACTGTGTACACTTACACAAACCTAAGCGTTACACAATCCATGCAACCTTAGGTGGTTCTCTCGTTTCAAACACGCCTAAGTCATCCTAACCACCAACAACTGGAGATTCACACAGAATTCCTCTAAGGCACCAATTTGTATAGCAGAAGCAACACAAAGCTAAAAGAGTGCTCAATGAATAGAATAGCCACAGAAAAACTATGCATAAGAGGTGTTTGAGTAGATGCTCTCAATTGTATTCACTCTTAAAGAATACAGAAACAATGGATTAATGGATGATTTACAACTGAGGAGAGGCTCTCTATTTATAGTTAAGCTCCCCCAAAATTGATGATATAGATCGAATTACATCGACGAACGAGATGAAATCTATCCCTACAATCAAGGGATTTACAAGATTATATAATCAAATCTAATCTTACAAGATGTTATTCTATTCAATCTTCTATGATCAGTTTCCCTATTTACCAAGGTAACCTAACTTTCCATATCCGCATCATTGGGCCACCCAGGCTTCAAATGGATAGGCTTCTTCAACAGTTCTTTGAATCGGGTTAGTTCTCGTGGGTTAAATGATCCCCATCTAAACGATAAACCTTCATGGGATTCATTTTGTACGATGGTCACAGGCTTTGAATTGCGGCCGGTAACATATGTTCAAACCTTATTATTTTATCATGTCGACAGCATGTTATAGAATAATCAAAATAAATAAAATACTAACAAGTAAAAACTAAACAGCAAGCAAAAGAAACTAGAGAACTTGCTCGTATATTTCTTTTCACTTACAAGAGGCTCATTTTTAAGCCTTCTAACATTTAGTTAAGTTCATATAAATGAAGGCTTAATTTTTTCATTGAAACATCCACTTTAGTCTTGCATTTTCCAATCTCGTGAATGAATGGGAAGAGTTTTCTCTCATAATTTAATAGAGGGTTTTAAGAGGTTATGGACATCAAATTTTAATATATTTATAACAAAAATTTTATTTAAACTTCATAAAATTATATATATATATATATATATATATACAAACTCTAAAAATTTTGCAATAATTTAAAAATATTTTTTCAATAAACTCAAAAATATACTAAAAATTCAAAAATAGTTAAGTATTTGAAAATTACTAATTACGAAAGCTTAAAATTCATATATATTATATTAGAGAAATTTTAATAACTTTTAAAAAAATTCAAAAACTTAAAAATAAAATATATAATTTCTAAAAAATCTATTTTTTTTAAATTCAGCCAATACCAATCAACAACCTGTCAAATTCAATCAAGAATTAGTCATCCTCAATCAACAACCAATCAACTAGAGTTACTTAAAGTCAATTGGGTCAAAATCAACAAAGTTTTCTAAAATATTTAATTATTTAAATATTTTATTTCTTTCAATTTATATATATTAGAATTATTTAGAAATTATATATATTTAATTTCAATATACATGGGTGCCACATGTCGTGTTTTAATTGACCTTAGGTATCACATAACACATTCTAATAGGAGCCACGTGCCAACAAATTGGGTAATAAAATATAACTTTAGTTATCAACCCAAACTAAAAAATGTTTAGCTAGCAAAGTGATAAAATGGTATAATTTTATAGTCAAATCATGCATTAAGCCTTATAATAATATTGAGTTGATCGACGTTATTAATTTGAGTCAAACTTATGAATTGGAAACAAAAATATATTAAGACTATATATAAACTTTGGTTCAATGTGTAATTTGATACAAAAACTTTGATTTGGTACAATTATACACAATAAACTTTGAATGTGGTTCAAATTAATAAATGAAATTTTGATTTTGATACAATTATATATATATTTTTTGAAAAAATACACCAATTTATTTTATATTAGATAAGTATAATTATTTGTGTATGCAATATATAAATAAAAGTGATGTTATATAGAGAATGATGTTAGTAGTTTCTAAAAACTGAATCAAATCCTAGAAGGAGAAAACAATACATAAAAATAATGTTTATCTAATTAGGTGTTGGTTCTTATCTGTCGTTTGGAATGTTTTTTCAACTACTGATTGGCACGTTTTTAGTCTTCCTCAATAAGAGAATAATGAAGGAAGAGTTGGCAAATCTGTAAATAATTGATGGTGAGGAGGAACCTTTCCAGATCTAGGGAGAAGTACATGCGCTAGTTGAGAACTATAAACTATGTTTGGTGGTAAGCTATTTGACGGTAAGCATAGTGCATTTTCCTTCAATGAAGAACGAAATGGCTAATTTATGGCACCCTTTAGGGGGCATCTCCATTACAGATATTGGTGACAAGCGATGTTTGTTTCGATTTTTCTATGAGGTGGATATGAATCAGCTACTGAAGGGGACACCATGGTTTTTTAATAACCATTTGCTTATTCTACACAAGTTTCAACTAGGGGAGGACTCGTTTATGGCCCCGTTGATTTATGCGAAGTTTTGCGTTTAGGTACATGACTTGCCTCTAGGACTTATGTCGGAGTCAATGGCGCGGAAGTTTGGGATTTTCTTAGAGACATTTCTTGACTATGATGCGAAAATGGTGGTGTCAGAAATGAAAAGGTTTATAAGGATTAAATCCAGACTGGATGTTCGGGCACAATCGGGCACAATGAAAACCTTAAACTGGAATGTTCGTGGTCTAAAGAAATCACGGGCTGTGAATCGTCTCAAGAATAAACTGAGAGATATTCGTTCCCAAATTTTGTTTCTTATGGAAACAAAAATCAACGCGATAAGAATGGAAAGAGTTTAACGTAAATGTGGTTTTGTTAATGGAATTGACGTTGGTGCTATTGGTTCTAGAGGTGGATTGTCTTTAGGATGGACCTAAGATTGTGTGGTGAGCTTAAAAAGTTATTAAAATACCACATTGATGCGGTAATTCATAAGGATGATGGTGAGTTAGTGTGACAATTCATTGGATTCTACGGACTTCTTGAGGATCAGTTGCGTAGTGATTCTTGGAATTTACTTAGACATTTAGGTCAAGATCATTCATTACCATGGTTGGTAACAGGCAACTTCAATGAGATAACGTATTCTTTTCAAAACAGAGGTGGTCATCTTCGATCGAAACGAAATATGGAGGCTTTTAGATCAACATTATAGGATTTTGGTCTGAGTGACTTGGGGTTCTCGGGTTGTTGGTTCACTTGGAAAAGAGGCCGGTTGTTAGAAAACAACATTCAAGAAAGACTAGATAGATGACTGGCTAATACGGCTTGGTGGAATACCTTTCCTAATTATTGAGTTCTGCATTGGACTCACTCTTTTTCTTATCATTGCCCGATGTTAATGGACAGGTTAGGTCAAAAGTGTACCATGAATAAGATGGGTCAAATTCAATTTAGATTCGATGCCAATTGGTGTTTGGAAGGGTCTTGTGAAGAGGTAATTAGACAATTTTGGTTATAATCTTCGGAAGCATTACTATTAAAATTAGACGAGCTAGGTGAAAATCTGCGAAATTTGTGCAAGACAATTAAAAGAGACTGGGATGTTCGAAAGGATAAATTGGACGCTCGAATAAAGGAATAAGTGTGAACCTGATAAAAACATTCTTGTTAAACTATTAGAAGTCCAAATTGGCTTAAATTTAAAAGCTAATAAGGAGGAATTATTTTGTAAGCAGAGGATGCAAATCAACTGGCTTACAAAAGGAGATAAAAACACTATTTTCTTTCAATTTTGCATCAACTCAAAAAAAGAAAAAATAAAATTTTGGGTATTGAGAATGAGCATGGTCGCTGGGTGTCGAATGAAGAAGAACTTATGAAGGTTACCTTGAGTTATTTTACAAGTTTGTTTACAGCTTCAACTTTGGGGGATGCATCGTGTATTTATGCTAATATCCAACGGTGTGTTCCCCTGGAAATGAATAAGGATTTGTTGACACCCTTTCAAACGAAGGAAGTGCGGGCTGCTATCAAAACTATGGCGCCTCTCAAGGCTTCAGGTATTGATGGTTTTCCTGCTATATTTTATAAAAAAAAATTTGGCATATTTTAGGGAATAAGATTACTACCTATTTCTTGGTTATGCTAAATGGTAAGATCGATTTAGAAGATATTAATAAGACCATATTGTTTGAATTCTGAAAGTCAGTAAACTGAAAAACATGTCTTAATTTTGGCCAATCAATTTGTGTAATGTGTTGTACAAAATTATTGCTAAAATTCTTGTTTACAAAATGTAGGGTGCTTTGGAGATTTACATTGATGAAGCCTAAGGGGCTTTCATCATTGGTAGGTAGATATCTGATAATATACTTATTGCTTATGAGGTTTTTTATTCTTTTAAGATGAAGCGTTCAGGAGCATCGGGCACTTTTGCGCTTAAGCTCAATATGAGCAAAGCGAATGTTAGGGTAAAATAGAATTTTTTATCTGGAATGATCGCAAGGTTGGGTTTCATGATCATTGAATTTCATTGATGATGAGATGTGTAACTTCAGTCTCTTATACAGTAAGCATTAATGAAGAAGTCAGCGACAAGTTCCTACCTTTCAAGAGGCCACGACAAAGGGACCCACCTAATCCCTATTTATTTATATTGCGTGTTGAGGGCTTTTCTACCATTCTTAATGAGGCTATGGGTGTAAAAGAACAGAACGTTCGATTAATTGTTCGTGAACCGTTCGTATAATGTTCGTTTATTAAGCTAAATAAAGGAGTATGAACAAAATTTTTATGTTCATTTAATAAATGAACAAACACAAATAGATGTATGTTCAGTTCGTTTATGTTCACGAACAAGCTCGTTTATTGACTCATTTATTTATTAATGTTTTTCTTATAAAAATTCCATTAGTATATATTAATAAAATTATCTTAAAACTCGTTTATTGTTCCATTAGTATATATTAATAAAACTATATTGGTTTGTATTTTTTCATTTATAATATAATTATTAATATTTATATTTGACTATTTTATATTTAAATAATATATGTGTGTGTGTATTTATTGTTTGTTTGTTTATTATTTATTAACATTACTCATGAACATGTTCAATTAAGTTAAATGAACATGTTTGTGAACATTAAACAAACGAACATGAACATACATAATTTTAAATAAACGAACATGAACAAAAATTTGAAATTCTTAAAGAACACAAACTGAACACGAACAAGCTTAAAAATAAACAAACAAACATGAACAAAGGTTTTTTCATTCAAGCTCGATTCATTTACAGCCCTAAATGAGGCTAGTAGATCTAGTTTGATAAAAAGGGCTTGGATTGGAATAGGAAGGTTGGCAATCAACCATCTATTTTTTGCGAATGATTGCATACTGTTTAGAGATGCTTCAATTATTGGTGCAAAGATAATACGACAAATTATTACAGAGTACGAAAATGCTTCTGGCCAAAAGGTTAACTATGATAAATCCCTAATTTATGTCAGTTTGAATATGGAAAGTTCAATTTGGGACCTCATAGGTGGTGTTTCGGGAGTATGAGTGTCGACTAATCCGGAGAAATACTTAGGTTTACCTACGATGGTTGGCAACGTAAGAAAGAGGCCTTTCACCATTATCTGGATCGATTTAGCAAGAAAGTTGAATGTTGTAGTATAAGATATCTATCTATGGGTAGCAAAGAGGTGTTTATTAAGGCGATACTACAAGCTATACCTCTATATACAATGCAATGTTTTCTTCTACCTAAAATTATGTGTAGTAAACTAGAAAGCATTCTCAACAAATTTTGGTGGAGAAACAACAAATCATCTAATGGTATTCATTGGAGTACATGGCATTCATTTTTTTTTATTTACGAAAATATACCAAAAAAAACCTGCAAAAGCCTGCAAAGAGCTGGAAAAAGCTGAAAAACTGGGTCAGGCCAATGCCATTGGCGTCACCAAAGGTGCCAATGCCATTGGCGGCACCAATGGTGCCAATGCCATTGGCGGCACTACTCGTATTATAAATACGAGCTCTGTCCAGCTGAAGGGAGAAAAATCAGAAGAAAAAAAAAAGAAGAATAAGAGGTGCTGCAAAAAAGAAGAGAAAAAGAAGGTATTTTTTAAAAAATAATTGATTATATTATTGTTATTGTTTTGTATATTTTGTAATATTTTTTTGTTTTAGTTTAGTTATTAAGATTAATAAAACTCAATTTGATAGTTTTAGTTATTATTATTATTTATTATTATTATTGTTGTTGTTGTTAGTATTAAGATGTTATTAATGTATTAAGATGTAACTTAGTAGTATTATTGTTAGTAAAAACTAGTATTATTATTATGGTTATTTATTATTTTTATTTACCAAAATAAACTAGTTAGTAAAAACTAGTATTATTATTCTATTTTAGTAAAACCTTAATTATTAATTTTAGTGTGTATTATTTTGAGTATAAAATTATTAATATTATTATTGTGTTAGTTATTAGGATTAGTGGTTAAACTGTTTTCATGTACAAAATTGCATATTGAAACATTAAATTTTTTAAGTAATTTATTTACCGTTCGAGAATTTTTATGAGATTTTGTTTATTTCTTGACAGATTAAATATTGAAGATGGATGCTAAGTTTCTTGTATGCGTTTATTTCGATGGAGTCATCTTGACAACAAGTGTTGGATGTGTATTTGAATGTCGGCAACAAGTAGCAATGAAATTTAATAGAAATGTATCGTTCGATAAAATGAAGGCAATGATTAATGCAAAAATTCTTAGACGTTGTGGGAGAAGGATATCAAAAATTTTCTACAAGTTTCCAGTTTCGACAAATCCGGTCAAATTCATCGAAATGGAACTTGTAGATGACGAAGACGTGGAGACAATGGTCGATCTGTACTGTGGGAATGGGAGTGAGAAGAATGCACCGATTCACTTATTTGCTGAGTTAGTCGGTATGGAGCAAAATGAAGATGTCAATGCATCTGATGAAGGAGACGGAGCTGAAGAACCGTGGATGGTGGCTCCAATATCATACGTTGATAGTGAATCGACTATGGGTGGGATGGGTATCGACCTGAATTTTACACCCGATGTTGATATGGTTGGTGGTGAAGAAGAAGGTGCTGGCAAAGAAGAATGTGGTGGCGATCATTGGGATGAAGATGTCGATAGTGATGGTGATCCCGATGTGGATGATGTACCTGATGATATTGACGATGAAGATGTCAACAACGATGAAGGCATTAACGCTTCTTCGGTCGGGGAGCAGATGCGGCATATTTTGGTACACAATAATCCTGGGCCACACATGTCGCTCATAGGCCCTGGCGCAGCGTATGTAGCTGAGTTTCCGGAGTACCCTGAAATAGTTCATTCTCATGGGCTGGCCGTAACATCTGATGATGAGGAGTTATTCATAGGCCAGAGATTCAGGTGTAAAGAAGAATGCATATATGCCATTAAACGGTACAACATGAAGATATCGGTGGATTATAAAATCTTTGTGTCTACTCCGACAATATATGTTGGGGAGTGTTGGAAGGCAGCGGAAGGCTGCAATTGGTAGGTACGAGCTACATTTATTAGAAGTTCTCATATGTGGGAGATACGAAAATTTGTTAGTCCTCATACATGCACATCAACACGTATGACAGAAGATCATGGAAAACTTGATTCGAAAACTATCTTTACGTGTATCATGCCAATGGTTAAGGACATGCCGACCATTAAAGTTTCGGTACTGATTGTCGAAATGCAAGCACGATTTCAGTATCGAGTCTCATATCGGAAGGCATGGATAGCTAAACAGATGGTGATGGAGCAACTGTATCGGGATTACGATTCGTCGTATAACGAGCTTCAAGGTTGGATAGTTGCTATGCGGGAGTACGTACCAAGGACTGTGATTGAGTTGCAGACAAGGCCATATTACGGCCCGGATGACCAGTTACAGCCGACAAAAAGAATTTTCCATCGGATGTTTTGGACATTCGATCCATGTGTGCGGGCATTTCCCCACTGCAAGCCACTTGTGCAGGTGGATAGGACCTGGCTGTATGGAAAATATACACAGATCTTACTTATTGCAGTTGCTCAAGACGATAACGGAAACGTGCTCCCGATAGCATTTGCTATCGTAGATAAAGAGAACATGGAGTCTTAGGAATTCTTCTTCACAAATCTGCGGAGGTATGTTATTAGGAACGATAACATTTGCATCATCTTCGATAGAGGGAAGGGTTTAATTGCAGCTATTAGGCATTCCGGTGTGCCGTGGAGATCCATTTACTGTATCCGTCACATGATGCTGTGGATACAGGTTGGATCCGGAATGAGTGCCATGATGCTGTAGATACGGGTTGGACGGGCCGGGCATGCCGTACTGCGGCGGGTGGGATCCGAACTGTTCAAAGTCGTAGGCGCATTCGCCCCCTGCGAAGCTCGAAAAATAGAGGCCGGCCGCCAAATTCGGACGATAGCCATGTGAATCTGTGGATTGTTCGGGATCTGGCTGGGGCTCCTGCTCGGGCTCTGCTGGTTGCAGAACGTACATCGCCACCGGATCCGGATCTATCAGGCCCGCTGCGTCCAATCCCCCAAGTTGCTGCACGTGCGGGGGGATTATAGTCGACTGGCCTCCAAGTAAATATGGCTTCCCGCAACTATAGTACCATCGTATATACTCTAATGATGGTTGTAGGTCGGTAGCCATAACCATCTGAGGTATTCGGCGCGATCGATGGTTCCACAGTGCCACAAATTTCCTGTGCTTAACTCCCCAATCCAATTGAAATTTTCTTCTTTTACTCATGCCCTGAACTTCCCCCAGCTGGCACGGCGGATCCGGGATAGGTTGGATGTAGCCAAACTATAGTAGCACCCTATCTCCGTGATATCACTCGACTACGTTGAAATTGATAATTGGTGCGTTAGTGCACCATATGTGGGAATTAACGTATGAGGACGAGGGTACAATGTTTGTGATTTCCGGCCTACGGTATGGCATCCATATAAACTGCATGATTAATAACATTGTAACGAGTTAGAGCCATAACGTGTGAGTAAGATATAGAAATAGAATAGATGTCATGAATATTAGAATAGCAGCTTACCCCTTCCCAGGTATGTTGTTCAATCATCATGCGGTATATCGGGACATCATATGACTTCCCGATGCCTGGACGAATAGTCCACCTACAAAAAATAATATAGGGTTTAAGGTGGGTAACATTAGTCAATATATTATGACTATAAAATAATGACAATTTATATTTTATCACCTGAGTGGCAGTGGATACAGATACGGTTGGTGACTAACGGATGCCAAAAACAGCATCCGATAAAGCGCCCAGGACTGCAGCAGTATGAGGCATCCGCCAATGTCGTGGACTTTCGGCTTTGTCGCCCGACAAAGCTCACGGTACAACATTGCTAGAACGGTGGAACCCCAGCTGTACGATCTAGTAGTGGACAAATCAGCTAGCAGGGGCAAGTACATCAAATGCACATTGTTGTCGTTTGTATCAGGCATGAGTATTGCCCCTACCATATGCATGATGTATGCTCGAGCAGCGCACATCAACTCACTTTCAGTGGCATTCGCTGATAATTGTCCAATTTTGGCTTTCAGCCATGTAAATTGTATGCTGGAAAAATATGACTCACTGTCCCCTGGCGAGTCTCCTAGGAGCTGATAACAAAGTGCAGCCGGATCGGTAAATGAAGATACTCCCGTTACGGGACTCCCGTCAATTGGGAGCCCAAGCTGCAATGCAACATCCTCCAAGGTCACTGTGCACTCCCCGCACGAAAAATGAAAAGTGTGGGTCTCCGGGCGCCACTGCTCCACTAGCGCAGATATTACATCAAAGCGCAAGTCGGAGGACCGGATCAATGCTACTGACCCAAATCCGGCTAGCTCCAAGTACGGCGTGCATCCGGAGCTTTCTTTAAAACACTCACACGGCCCCTTAATACTCGAAACGAGTCCTGACAGTGTTAAATTACAGAAAAAAATATTACGATAACATAATTTATTTGTATATACTGCGTATATCCTTTTTAAATAAATAGAACTCGTGATTAACAAATAATAAATCATACCGCGTTATTAGCCGCATCAGATATGTGTTCATCGTTTCCAATCAATCGAGCCATTGCGATGCCTGCAAGTTGAAAAAAAAGTTAGTAAAAAAATTGAGCCATTTATTTATTTTTTTCTCCGCATTTTATTCCTTTAAAAAATATCATAATTTCTAATTTTATAATTTTACATTATTTCAGTGCATAATGTTTGAAATTTATTAAATTTGTGTGTTATTTAAATTAATTTTGTGTAAGAAAATAACCTTTACCCCTGCCATTTGCTCGTATTATTTTTTCGATTTTATTACTTTTAATAAAAATATATTATTTTCGTATTTTATTATTTTATATTATTTCATATATTTTCTTTGAAATATTTTGTATTAATTATTTCGAATTTTAAAAAAGTTAGTATTACTACACTCTTACTTCCGCCATTTGTTCGTATTTTTGGTAAATCAAAAAAACATTTTCCCCGCCCTTTGCTCGTATTATTATTTTCCCGTTTTATTACTTTGAATAAAAATATATTATTTTCGTATTTTATTATTTTATATTATTTCAGTACATTTTGTTTCAATTATTTGTATTGATTATTTCTGAATTTTTTAAAATTTACTAATACACTCTTACTTGACCATTTGTTCAGTATATTTTTATCCGTATTTTATTATTTTAAAAATATCGTCATTTTTAATTTTTATTTTAAATTATTTCAATGCATTATGTTTGAGATTTATTACATATACAATTTTTTTCGCATTTTATTATTTTCGTGAATATAGAATTTCCGTTTTTCTTTTCGTATTTAATGTTTTCTTAAACATATTTCTTTATCATTTTACTTTTAATGCTATTTTCCTAAAATAACTAATTTTAACTTCCTAAGTAAAATTCATAAAAAAACCCTAATCAACATACAATGTACATACCATAATATAAATACGTATAATGTACATAACATCAAAATATATATGCTAAATAAAATATTAAAATATTATAATGTACATAACATATATTTTAACATACAAATATTACAAAAAATAAATTTATAAAAAAATTGCCTTTTTTCCCTTCCTTCCTCTTCTTCTTCTTCTTCTTTTTTTTTCTCTTCTCCTTTCCTTTTCTTTCCTTCTTTTTCTTTCTTTTTTCTTCTCCTTTCCTCTTCTTCTTCTTTCTTTTTTTTTTCTCCTTTCATTTCCTTCTTTTTCTTTCTTTCCTCTCCTTCCTTCCTTTCTTTCTTTCTTTCTTTCTTTCTTTCCGTCTCCTTCTCCCCCCCCCAGCACCGAACGGCTGCCTAAATAAGGCTTTGGTGCCGCCAATGGCATTGGCCTGACCCAGTTTTTTCAGCTTTTTCCAGCTTTTTCCAGGCTTTTGCAGGTTTTTTTTAGTAAATAAAAATAATAATATTTTGGTAAATAAAAAAAGATAATATTTTGATAAATTTTTATTTTTTTATAATATTTTTGTAAAAAACCCTCAAATCAATATTTCTTGTAAAAAAAAAACTACACAAAAATAAAAATCTTGTATAACATTACACTTATCTGTAAATTTTTCTCCTCCCTTCTCTTTATAAGGTCCTTCACTCCTAAGTTTTCTTTGGTTTTTTAGCTTCCTATGAGCAACCACTCGACCTCCGGGTTGGCACCACTCACATTTTTATTTCAATTTTTTTCTTTTTTTTTTATTTATGTCATTCAGCATAATGATTTCAAGATCTATCCTCCTTTCTAACGGTTTGTGATCGTTGGTGAGAGGTTGTTGTCTATTTGCTCCATAGGTTCTCCCATGTTTGGTTGTTTATCCCTCTTGTCTTTGGTAAGGCCTTGCATTTGACAAACTTTGCTTCTTCTTTGGCACTGTTTTGAAGTCCAGCTGTCACGGTGTCATTGCACAAGATCTGCTTGTGGTGGTTGTCTTGCCAGTGCTTGGCTTTGGCTTCTCCATTTGGTGTCCTTGTCGATCCTGTGGTGGTTGTCAACGTCTTTTTTAAGGTTTCACAGTGGCATTGCTTCCACTAGAGGCATGCCCAATTACAGTAACCTTCGTTTGTTTCTCGGAGCATTTTTCTTCTCTTCCCCATGCATGACAGAAGCGTTCTACTAAGGTTCTTTGAGAACCTATTTGTTTAGTTGGGCTCAACTCATGGGCTTTGTATTGCTTGGTAACTTGTTTTTTTTATGAATGAATCTCATCACTTTGGGCGTCCAATGCTATAACGTCGCTACTCCAAGTTTAGGGCTTTTTTCTTCGGGGCAAAAAGATGAAGCATTAAAGCTCAAATTAGTTTGTTGATGGGCTTTAAAGTCCTCCATTTTCGTACCAAAAAGAAAGGCATATATTCCGCTGGAAACTCATCAAAAGAGGGGAATCCATGTGTCTGTCACCCAACACCTTCAACCCTTGAATTAAAATACAAATAAATCCATAATCGGAAAAAGAGGACTGAGTTGCTTGTTCAGTTTACAATGGCGAAATTCAGACAACATTTGACTTTGTGGCAACCTCGGGAGTTGCTCCAAGATCCATTATTCAAATTCCCTTACTTGCCTGGAATCTCGCTCTCCATTTCGCTTTTTTCACGCTCATTCCACTACGCATTTAAAGTTTTATACTTCAAACTTGTCTTTCTCCATACTTCTGGATCTCTCATTTTTCTTCCCCTTTGCGTGCCATTTCAAAAGAGTTTTTCACATTCAGTTTTCACGTCTTTTGCATGTTCCTTTGCCTCTGCCGGTTCAGTTTCCTCTTTCATTTCCAACGCCTTTGATTGGACTCTCATCCTTTCATTTTTCCCCCTCTATAACCTGACAGGGTGGGAGGTTACTGAATTTGAAGCTTGAAGGGAACCAATCAAATTGGTAATTTCTTCAAATCCTTGGGTTATGTTTAAATTTTTTAATTTTGTTTTTATGTTTGCCAAATGTTTGATAAAATCTTGGCATTGCTGACAAGGGTTTTCAATTGAATTGACTATATTGCTTTAAATTTCCCTTAGTGGCAATTTTTTTTCTTTTTTTGGGATGGTCAAAATTAGAGTGACAAAAGCAGGGCAACTTCTTGTTTCTCAAATTCACAACTTATGAATCTGAATATGGATAGAGATAACAATATAATTTGCTTCGAAAGCTTCTACTTGTGGCATTATTGCTTCATTGAAGTTGTCTACTAGCTTGTTTTCATGCTTTAGAAATTAGAATTCTTTCACTTCCTTGGCAAGTTCTCATTTGAAGTTTTGGCAATGGCAATTTGGAGCTGATAGTTCCAAATCTCATGTTTCTTTTTTCTCATATGCAGGTCAGTGACATGTCGAGTATCAAGTTAGATGAGGTTGTTTGCCGTGATTCTGAGGAATCAGAATTAAGCTCTTGGAATGAGAAAGTGACTTCAGATGAAAAGGTTAATAGAGTATATGAGATCCTAAATGGCATCCATAAGCAAGGGCAGAGGTCACTTGGCAGTATCACCACAAATGTTGAGAATGGAACACTGACTGATAGGTAGATTTACCAACAAGTTTCGACTTCTAACGGTTTATTTTTCATTCATCTCTATGAGTTCTATCTTTTTATGTGTGCTTCGTTGTAATGTATGTTTGTTTTATTAATTTGATTTCAATACGAATCTAATTTATATACACTACATGTCCAAGCTTGAAAGACAAGAAATTGGCTGGTTATGAATTGCACAACAATGAGATGAGCCAATGATCACAGTTGATATACTCCTTGTCCTATTGTCTTTGAATATTTTAAACTTCGATTACCTCTGCTTGACAAAGAATTTTGATCGGAGATCAAGTTGTTGCTTTTTCCATATTTAAAATTTTGAGTTTCTGGATTTCTCCTAATGTATATACAGTACTAAACTACTAACTAATTTGTTTGCATTCATGTTGTATAAAGTAATATGATCATTCAGAACTATATGATCAAATTTTCCACTTTAAAAGTGAGTTTTGTCGGGTCAATTTGATGTATATATCACTCTTTCATCAGGTTATTTAAAGGGAATAAAGCAGCAATTGGTGACAGTTTCAATCTTCCATTTGATCGGAGTGAAAAACATGCACATGTAATTGGAAGAAGATCTGGACCTCTTATATCCGGAACAGCATACTGCATTTCTTCGTGCAGCATGATATTACTGAATAAAGTTGTTCTCTCAAGTTATAATTTTAATGCAGGAATATCATTGATGTTTTATCAGGTATGTAACTACACCTCAATAGCTTTATAGCATTTGAAGTAAGCAAAATGTCTTGTCATGAGTATCATAAGCAAGTTTCTCTCAGCTGTATTATGTCTTTAAAATGAAACTGAAAAGCATGCAGAATTCTTAGCATCTTTGAACATTAGTCCTATCTGTGACCACCTTTCAATGCCTCATTTTATGCGAACTGTTAAAAATTTGTGAGGGTGGAATTTCATTCTTTTTCCTGTATTGCACTGCAGAATCTGATAAGTTGTGTAGTTGTTGCCATATTGGGACTGTGTGGAGCAGTTTCAGTCGAAAAGCTGAATTGGAAGCTGATCAGGGTTTGGCTCCCTGTAAATATAATCTTTGTTGGCATGCTTGTGTCGGGAATGTATAGGTATGTTACAGACTGCACCTCCAGCGCATTCCTCATATATTATTTACCCAAAAAGTGAAGTAAAGTGGACTCCAACTCTCAATTTTCTGTGTTTTTCATTTCAGTTTGAAATACATAAATATAGCAATGGTGACCATCCTAAAGAACATGACGAATATTTTAACAGCAATTGGAGAATATTATGTTTTCCGAAAGCATCAAAATCAGAAAGTGTGGACGGCAATGTTTATGATGGTAAATTTACTACTTGTGGTTATCTGATTCAGGAAAACTAATTCTCTACTTCTGTATGAACTGTATGCTACTGTCTCCAGAAATTGTTTGCTTCTCTTGTTCAAGGAGCAGGAACCACCTTGAGTACTGATTTGTTCTCAGAATCTTAAAAGTTAATAGTGGGAAAATATCCGGTTAGAAGTTAAAAAAAAATTCTTTTTCAGCAGTTCTTACTGTTGATTTTGTTTGGGGAACACAAATCAAAGTCAAAACTCTTCAACAAATATGAACTCCCCTGAAAAAAGTCACTCTCTCACAGTGATGAATGCAAATTTTCCCTTTTTTCAAAACTTTTAAAATTTTGATTACAAAGACTGTCATTTTGCTGCAGATTATCTCTGCTGTCACTGGTGGTATTACAGATCTCTCATTTGATGCCAAAGGGTATACATGGCAGATTTTGAATTGCATCTTAACAGCTGCCTATTCGGTATGCCTTGAATATTTTCTTTATTTAGTCAACTCATGATTTTGAGATCTGTCATCTCTAGCTTAGACTATGGGAAGTATGGTTTTTGTGCAAATCTATTTGTACTTTTATGATTACCTAATGAGCTACATTTGCAATTTGTGACAGCTTACTTTGCGGCTTGTCATGGATAAAGCTAAGCAGGCAACCAAATCAGGATCACTTAATAACATGTCCATGGTTTTACTGAATAATTTGTTGTCTCTGCCCTTTGCAATCTTCCTGATTTTCGTTTTGAATGAATGGGAATATGTAATAACTACGTGCGTAAACACCTTAAATTACAGTTTGTCACAGTTATATAAGTTCTCCATCATGGAAATATCATCTTTCGCATTCTGACAATTGCCGTTTTGATTTTCCAGCAATGTGATTAAATTGCCAGTGTTTTGGGTTGTTGCAACAGCTAGTGGGTTGCTTGGACTTGCCATTAGCTTCACATCCATGTGGTTTTTGCATCAAACTGGACCAACCACTTACAGGTATTTAGTTTTGTGTATGATTAAACTCGATAGTGTTACACAGCTACTCCTCGAAAGGCCTATGCCTCTTACTTATTGTTAGAAAGAGTGGCTCTTGGAAATTTATGAACCACTGATAATCTTTATGCTCGTATATATAATTAGATATCAATCTACTTTCAGGGAACATTTGTGTACTTTGTTAACAAAGCAAATAAGTGCTATCTGTGTTAATCCATTCTTCTAGCAGAGATTTCTTTTCGAGTAATGCTTGATATGGAGTACATTATAGTTTTCATATTACTTGTGTCTATAGATGTCGTAGTATATTAGTCTCCAATTCCCATGCTGCTCTAATCTTTTTAATCATGTATTGTGCAGTATATCCTTCGTTCGTGCCTGAATGTGATGACTACATGACAATAACACTGACATCATATCCTTGTTTCAGTCTTGTAGGTTCCTTGAACAAGGTTCCCATCTCTATAGCCGGACTCATGCTGTTCAAAGTTCCACTCAGTGTACCAAACATGTTCAGCATACTTTTTGGTAATGAAATGACTTGACCCCGCATTTACTATGAACAAAATGCCTACACTCAGATTTTCATCTTATGTTCGATCAATGCATGCTTCTTCCAGGTTTATTTGCTGGAATATTGTTTGCCAGAGCCAAAATGTCATGATCGAAGAACAGGACAATGCGCAGACAAGATATAGTAAACATTGCTTCTCCTTGTGTAAGGATCATCAATGTCTGGGGAAAAGAAACACAGAAGATTACATAAAACTTTTCGAAGTTCTAGGAAACAAAATTTGATTGCAATATGAAGGATTAAGCATACATAATACCACTGCCTTAAAAATACAACTTCCTATACACAACTCGGAAAGGTCATTAGTCAACAGAATAATCGCATGTTTTGCATTCTTCTTTTCTTTTTGAGGAAACAACCTAGCGAAAGGGGTTGTATGTAATTCCCTTGATATGTAGCTGTAACTTTATTATTTTTCTCGTAAAACTTCTTTCCCTTGTTTTGGGTATTGATAGACATACAAATGCAAGCAAAAGAGGAGCTGTCAAGTTGTTAGCTTGATTCTCTACGTTTGTAAAATTGTTTAATTTTAAAGCTTTTAATTCCAAATATTTTAGTTTCATTTTGCATTTGTACATGTGTGTATACAGATGGCTGGATTACTTCTTCCCCCTCTTTGGTACTTTTGAAGGGAATGAAAGAGAGAAGGGCGTGGGGCAGTACTAAGAGGATAGATATGGGATTGTTTTACACCTGTAAATTTGGACTAAAACTCGAAAACCTATATCGATCGATTTGAACTAAAAAATATGGTCTTGAGTAAATTATCAATTCAAATGTATAATGACCCAGACTTTTAAACTCAAACCGCGTAAATCCAAATCAACTTAAATCCGAATTGAATAAACCTAGATTTATTCGATACAAAATCAAACTGACAAGCCGAAGAAGAATTTACCTGTTTAGATTATATTTTTTAGTAAGTAGGAGAAGAGAAGCTAAGTATCACCATCACTGCAGTATTGTCTGATTGTGTTTGGCAGGAGGGAGAATGGAGGAAAAACAAAAGGAAAGAGTTTCCTTCCAATATTAATTGATTTGGTAGGTGTTGGGTGGATGATGTTTTTGAGCAGAGAATAACAAAGAAACGACAATAACAACGTTACAGCCTCACCCTCCTCCTACGGGTTAATTCACTGATTTGAATATACACAATTGCATGTGCATGTGCATGTGCATGTGCATGTGCCTGGCCTTAATCTCAATTTGTCACCTTTTTTACTTCAAATCAAAATCAACACTAAAAGGGTTGTCATTGTTTTGTGGAGGTTCTATTTGTTTTTGTCTACTTGACTACTTTAATGGTACCAGTGTTTGGGTTAACATCAATCAGCATTTATACAACTATTTTAAGCTATGTTACCATAATTTCAAGTAAATAACAATAAAATAAGAAACTTTTCAAACTAAATTATCTTATTAAATTAGAACTTTAATCCAAGTTAAAATGCCAAATTTTATAGCTTTTAGATTTTGCAAATGTAATGTTGGCTCCTAGCTATTATTCCTTAACACCCATTAGAATGCATAGCATTATATACTTCAATTTGTAATGTTTACATTTGTACGTGATTTTATTATCTAAAATATAATTTATATATTTAAAGTATTATTGATATTGGATATCAGCATGGGTAACATACAAGGAGATGGCGGTGGTGACAAGAAGGTTAATTCACCTGTGATAGGCAAAAAGCCGAAATTCTTAAGGAGGAAAAGTAGAAACAGGAGATGAGGAGAATGAGTAGGAGGACATGTGCTGTTGTAATCCAGGGTTACTAAGAAAGAGGAAGGACACCTCTCTATGTCGTGCCCTAGGATATTTATATGCGAGGCGTCTCCTTCCTAGCTACATTATGTCACCAAAAATCTAAGGATAAGGTTCCTTGTCGTGTATAGCTCCAGTGGCGGAGCCAGAAAATTTTTTGAGGGGCCCGAAATTAAATTGTATATTTTTACGATGGTAAAAATACAATTTCACTATTTTAATAATCTATATCTTTATAATTTTTAAAGGACTAAATCAATTTTTTTATCATTTTGAGGGGTCAAAGTGTAATTTTACCATTACTAATTTAAAATTTTATAAATTATAAATAGCCTAAATGAAAATTTTTATTTTAGGGGGGTCGAGGCCCTTGCCAGTCCCCTAACTCCGCCACTGTACGGCTCTGATATTCCATTTAATGAGGTAGTACGAGGTTGTTAGACCTCAGTTGTCCCATAGAGGGTTCAACTAGGTAGCTAAGGATGGATGATCTCCCCACGAGTGGTAAGGGGCATGCGAATGGCTGGTCATTGAGTAGCCATTTGGACAATATAAGGCGGAGGGCCATTTGTATTTGTCTCTCTAGTTGCTTCCCAAATTCTCACTTGCCCAAGTCAAGATAGGAGTATAACAAGTATAATTTGGGCACCTAAGACCTAAAAATTATGGTGGTAGGAGTATTATGAAGGAAATTTTCTTTTTAGTATTTTTATTATAATTTAAGTTTATATATTTTATTTATTATAATATTAATAAATTTGGATATAATTTAAATATATGTTTTTTACATTATAACATCATATCAAAAATATACATTTTATTCCCCAAATATAAGGCTATGCTACCTTTTGAATTGTTGTTAAATCAATAAGAAATGGAGAAAACGAAGTAAAATAAAAAAATGGTTGAAATGAAATAAATCAAACTCTAATCAAGGGCTTAGTGCTTAAGTGTGCCATCTTTTGAAAAAGAAAGGTTACCCAATTGTTTAGTTTGAAAGCAAACCTTTGAACTAAAATTTAAAGTGTTGGAATCATTAAGCCAACCACACTTTCTCTTTGGAAACGTAGCTCAAGGGAGTAGACAAGGATTTAGACCCCTTGGTTAAATAGACCCATAATGATTGTAATTCTTCCCAATTATTTAAATGTTCAATTTAACACTTTTTTTTTTTTTTTTTTACTTTCAACCTTTATACTTTAAATTTTTTATTTTAATCCATAAAATTAAATTTCATTGTAGGGGATAAACTTGATTAAACAACAAACAAAGTGAATAAAATTAAAATAAAAAAGATCAAACACGCAATTTTTAGGGCAAAATACAAAAAAAAGTCCTTTTTTTTTAATTACTGAAATGGGCCAGGTAAAAAATTAATTACCAGAATGGCCCTATTTCCCCAAAAACGCTTCCACGTCAGCGCGTTGTCAGGTGACGAAGCAGGAAAACGCTTCCTCAAGAAAGCGCTTTGTCCACGCGTGATAAGTAGCAACGGCTACTTTTTTGACCGTTGGTGACCCCCCAACAGTCAAAAAAAACTATAAAACCCCCTTTCATTTTTTTACACCTAAATCCTTTCTCTCAATTTCTCTCCAATATTCTCTCAAATTCCTCTCAAATTCCTTTCAAATTTCTCTCAAATTCCTCTCAATTTTCTCTCAATTTCCTCTTTAAAAAACCTTTAATTTTTTTAATTATTTTAAAAAAAGCTTTAATTTTATTTTTTTGAATTTTTTTAAATCATAAAAATTTGATCGTGTTAGTAATGGCCGGAGAATTAATTCGTCTCGATAACAAGCACATATCCGTCGACAAATGAAAATGGTAAGTGTTAAATTTAATTTTTAAATATTATTTAAGATTTTTTTGATTTATGCAATTTTAAATAATTTTAATTTTATTAGAAATTTCTTATAATTTTTAAATAATTTTTATTTTATTATTTCTTATAAAAGTCTGTAGATCGGATATTGCAATGCTATATCCGTAATATGCATGGTCATCAATCACCGTTGGTAGAGAATTACCTGCGGGAAGCGGGTTTTTGGCACGTGGCGACGGTAGGCCGGGGATGCAAGTTGGACCCGAAACTCATCAGTGCGTTGATTGAGAGGCGAAGACCCGAGACGCACACATTCCATCTTTCATGTGGAGAATGCACTATCAATTTAGAAGATGTAAATTTACAATTGGGATTGCCGGTGGACAAGTACGCAGTCACTGGGTCTGTTCAATTTGGTGATTGGGGAGCGGTATGCTACGAGCTTTTGGGCGATATTTCAAACAATATTAACGGAGGTCGGATCGAGATGGGCTGGTTACGAGACACATTCCCGGAGCCGGATGATGATTCTACCGAACTGGAAAGAATCCAATCTGCTCGAGCATACATTCTTCAGATAATTGGAGGTTATCTGATGTCGGACTTGTCACGGAACCTTGTACATCTAAGATGGCTGCTGAAACTCGTTGATTTTAAAGCAGCTGGTGAATTTAGTTGGGGATCTGCCGTGTTGGCAACATTGTACCGGGAGATGTGCGAGGCGACGCGACCGAATAAAGCGAAAATCAGAGGTTACCTATCACTACTGCAGTCATGGGCACGGTTTTGCTTTCTATTTTTACGTCCTCGAGTGGATCACTCGTATACATTCTCACTCATAACGAGGTAAATTTTATATTAGATTTTACAATTATTACGTAGATTTAAAATATAACCGAATGCTAAAAATTTATTTGATTAGGTGGAACCATTCGGCAAGTTATGCTCGATTACCTACATCTCTTAAATATATACGGCTTCTATTAGATCAACGGTCGGAAGCACAAGTAAATATTAAATAAAATAGATATTTCCATCATGAGATAGTCGATTGGTATTTAGTATTTAGTATTTAGTATTATGTATTATGTATATAACTAATATTTTCATCATTTTCATATAGTTTCAATGGACACCATACGAGGATTCGGCAATTCAGGCAGTAATTCTGGATGAGTACTTCCAAAATCCAAACGTTTGGCATGTGAAAGTCCCATTGGTCAACTTTGCGACTGTGGAGATGCACCAGTCAGACAGAGTATTACAGCAATTTGGATTCCAACAACCGATTCCCGTGGCACCTGAGGTGTTGGATGATCATCACAAAATTGACCTACAGTAATTGCATACGGATTGGCCGAGATTCTGGTCACACTACATCCAAATGTAGGAAGATCGGTATGATTATATACCTACTCGGGAACTGATTATCGTTCCAGAGTTAGCATGCGTGTCGGAATACATGCCATGGTTTAGGATCCATGGCAAGCCGTATTTACTGTCGGTAAATGAGAGGCAGCGGGAATTGCGTGTCCAAAGGGAACGACGTGGCCCTTTAAATCCAAAAAGAAGGGACGACGATGCAGGCCCATCACTAGGCCCAACAACAGCACCCACACAGTCACTGAGCCCAACACTTCAACCGACGACACCCATAGCACAGCCTTTTCAGATGATGCTAGGTGCGTATCCTAGGCCTTTTATGTATCCTAACCCTTATATGTTTCCTTTTTCTAGTCCTATGGTAGGTTAGAGTCAATGGCCCGGTTCATCTCCATTTTCGATTATGCCGAGTGGACCACCGATGTATATGCCACCGTCGCACGAGGAATCGCAGGAGGGGCCATCGGGGAGCTCTTCTTTTTACCAATCCTCATCACCATATGGGTTTCAAACAGCTTCGCCGTTGGTGATGCAAACACCTCCACAGTCACTATTCTATCAAAGTGGCGTATCGTCTCAACACCGACAACCAGATCCCCTACCAGAAAAACCAGAATCCCTGCCGGAATGACCACAACCCTTACCGGAAGCTAGACAAAGGAGGAATCCAGCGCGTAACCGTCGATGGCCGCAATGTGGCACTGAATCTGGCAAGCACGGAGATTGATTTTTTACTTTAATATATTTGTACAAACATTTTGAATATTTTGATATTATTTGATGTAATAAAATAGAAATTCTTCTATATTATTTCATGTAATAAAATAGAAATTTACTTTTACATTTTTAATATAATAGAAATTCTTTTAAATAACACAATATTTTGAATATTTCTATATTATTTCATTTAATAAAATAAAACATTGTTTTGAATAAAGTAATTGTAATTTACTTTAATATTTTTAATAAAATAGATTTTCTTTTAAATAAGTTAATATTCTGACTATTTTCATATTATTTGATTTAAAAATATAAATAATACAAAGTTTTTTACAAAAATGTTCAACTATTGCGATTTGGGCATGATCGGCTTATATGGCCTGGGTTCCTACACCATTCGCACAACTTCTGTTGACTGACTGTTTCTCAGATATCCATATTGTTACGTATTCTAGTCGAGCAAGGTCGACCCTTTGGTTTGCAACGCAATTCTCTATCCAGTAATAGCTTAAAGGGAGTAAGCGATACAGACGGCCACTTACGTTCATCTAGGACCGGTGGGAATACGTGTCTCCAGACGTTGTACATGTTTTCTAATTTGTACACTTCGTCGACATAACTCATCGGATCCAAACGGAGATTCTAATAAGTTGCAATTACATGAGCGCATGGATAACGAAGTGCGTCAAACATTCCACAGCTGCAAGTCCTATTTCGTAAGTGTACACGATATTGCCCGTCAATAACACTTTGGTGGAGTCTATCAAACTCTATCATGCAAAACCATAAGTTGTCTTGATCGTGACACGCTGTGTGCATGGTGTTCGCCCACGCCTTGGCCTTGTTAATTTCTTGCACTACCTTACTGCACCATACATGGCCTTCCTACATCTGGCCTGCATAACTCGCTGCTCGCTTTGGAAATAGCGCCGCTAAACGAAAATATGTCTCTCACACAACCGATGTTATCGGTAGATGGCGCGTTCCTTTTAGAACAGAATTTGTGCATTCAGCCAGGTTTGAGGTCATATGATCATATCGTAGGCCGTCGTCGTATGCTTGTGCCCATTGTTTGAAAGGTATGTTACAAAGGTAGTACGTGCCTTCACCGTTAATTGAACGCAAAACTGTCAACATCTCGTACGGAGTACATCATCCCTTCTTCTAGGCGTTTCATAACGTCTCCAATTAGATGTAGATTGTCAACTACTAGAAGTTGATGTTATTCTCCAATACATATTTCCAGCATCAAACATCGACCCACCGAGGTGCATGTCTCATCCACTGACAGAGTGTCGTGCAGGGGATGTGTATTCCATACCGCTACCAAACATAGGATGTTCCGTATTTTGTAACCCACTAACCGAGTGTCGGGCAGGGGTCGTGTATACCTCTCGAGCAGCAGTCACAAGTGCATCATTTGGCGATGTAAATTGTACATATAACTCAATATAGGGTGCTCTACTAGCAAGATGAGTTTGCACCATTGCCTCCAAGCTACGAGCACATTTTACGTCGAATGAGTCATATGTCACCGGATCAACAGAAGAAGAAAATCGATACGTAATAGACAGAACTTTCATTGGCGTCGTTCCAAATATTTTACGCCTAATTCTTTTACGAAGTTCTGTCAAATTTATGTTCTAGTTAAAAACCAGTCACACTATATTCTCCGATACAAAAACAACACCGCTCTCGGTGTGACAAACTTCACAATCATAGTAAATAACAGCACTAATACGTTCACTCATCTTCAATTTTTATCCTTCTTAGCCTCTCTAAAATTTTTTTGATGTAACTTATACAATCTGAGAAAAATTTTTGCCTCATTTATAGCCTCAGGCCAAACAGGAACTACTGTAGCAAAAGCGCGTCCACGTGGGAGCTTCTTTTAGTACTTTTGCTGACAAAGCATCCTACTTAAGGTGTTTTTGAAACTATTTGCTCAGAAATGTCTACTCGAAATTATTTTTTCAGGAGCTACTGTAGCAAAAGCGCGTCCACGTAGGAGCTTCTTTCAGTACTTTTGCTGACAAAGCATCCTACTTAAAGCTTTTTTGACACTATTTGCTCAGAAACATCTACTCGAAATTATTTTTTCAGGAGCTACTGTAGCAAAAGCGCGTCCACGTGGGAGCTTCTTTCAGTACTTTTGCTGACAAAGTATCCTGCTTAAAGTGTTTTTGACACTATTTGCTCAGAAACATCTTCTCGAAATTATTTTGTCAGGAGCTACTGTAGCAAAAGCGCGTCCACGTGGGAGCTTCTTTCAGTACTTTTGCTGACAAAGCATCCTACTTAAAGCGTTCTTGACACTATTTGCTTAGAAACGTCTTCTCGAAATTATTTTTTCAGGAGCTACTGTAGCAAAAAAGCGTCCACGTGGGAGTTTTTTTAAATTAACACTAAACCCTAATCTGATTTTTTTAAAAATTTTAATTAATTTACTCAAGTAACCCTAAACCATAATCTAATTGATTTTTTCTTTAAAAACCATAAACACGAAACCTAATCCCATTTTGAAAATTTTATAATTAATTTAATTAATAAACCCTAATCCCTAATCCCTTATTTACTTAATTTTTCTTTAAAACACTAGACCTAAAAACCTTAAAACCATAACCCTAAACCCTAAATTAAAAACCCAAAACCCTAACCAGCAAGAGACACGGGCAAAACACCTCCTTGAGGGCGCGCTTTCTGTCCACGTGGACAAAGCGCTCCCTTGAGCCAGCGCTTTCCTGTCTAGTCACCTGACAACGCGCTGACGTGGACGCATTTTCGGGGATTTGGGTCATTCCGGTAATTAATTTTTTACTGGGTCCATTTCAGTAATTTTTTTTAAAAAGGGCTTTTATTGGTATTTTTCCCTAATTTTTACGTGAAAAAATTCCTTAAGAGAGGATAAAAAAAACTACAGAAAAAGGGAGATTTAAACTAATAAATGAGAGTACAAAAGATGGAGAGAATTAAAAGAAAAACTCGAAGCCCCACAAGAAAAACCATTCGAAACAAAAATAAAATAAAATTCTCTCAATCTAAATATTTTTTGTATTGTGTAAAACCTAGAGTAACTAAGGCCTATTTAAAGGCTGAAATTCGTAGCATAAATAACTACAACAGCTCTGGGTTAATCAGAGTTTAAGTAAGAAACTAAAAATAAAGTTTAACTGGGAGAAGAAAAGTCAAAATAAACTTTCATCAAAATAAGAGGCATTTTCCTACAAATCTCTACCTTGACTCATATGTAGACCAACTCCCTTGCCGAGCCCTACAACGGGCTCAACTAATTCTTCGCCAGATACTTACCAAATCCAAGCAATGCTCGAACTTTGAAACTGAAAGGATATTTGTAAACATGTTGGTCAGATTGTGTTTTGTGCCAATTTTAAGAATCTGAACATCCCCTTAAATGATCATCTCTCAAACAAAATGATAACGAATGTTTACGTGCTTCTTTCTCTTGATACATTTGATCTTTAGTGAGATGTACGGCACTTCGACCATTATAATATACGATAGTTACCCCTTTTTCGCTTACCAGTTCACTGAACAGGCTCCTTAACCAAATTGTTTATTTTACTGCTTTTGTAATTGTCATGTATTCTGCTTCAGTAGTCGACAAAGCCACTGTAGCTTGAAGTGTCGCTTTCCAACTAATGACACAATTCCCAAAATCAAATAGGTAACCTGTTAGAGACCTTCTTCGATCTAAATCTCCTACATAATCAGAATCAACATATCTGACTAAACCCTTTTGAGTTCTTCCAAACTCTAAGCACATGTTAGAAGTACCTTGTAAATATCTGAAAATCCACTTAACTACATACCAGTGTAACTTACCAAGATTGGCCATGTATCGGCTAACGACACTAACAATATGTGAAATATCATAAAAATCAACTCCCTTCACTTGATTGCAGTTTTTTGCAACCAGTCTTGCCTTGTACCTAATGTCGTTAAGACCCGAACCTTCTTTCTTTTTAAACACTCATTTGCAACTAACGATTCTTTTACTGATGGGTGGTTTTATTTAAAAGTAATTTCATCTCTTCTTCCATTACAACGAGCCATTTGCTAGAATTAGAGGCTTGAATTGCATCATAATAACACGAATGATCGATTAAATCAATGCTCTTAACAATAATTGAAGCATAAGCCACGAGGTTTCCTTCATAATATTTCTGTGGTAGTCGAATTTCTCGCATTTTCCTATCATGAACTTATAATTAGTTTAATGAGATGATGAGGGTACCTAAGGGTTCGATGGAGCCCTTAACAGATCTGAAATAGCTTCAATCTTACATGAATCAAAATTTTGTCGTGTTGTGATGAAGTCGTGTGACTCTTCATCAGGACGAGACCTCTGTTCATCACGTCGTTAAAACGTTTGGCATTTTCTCATCGAGATGTGGCTCCTTATTTCGACTTTTGACTCTATCTTACTCAAAACACTTTGATTTATTATGTCTTTAAAAGTAGAAGTCTCATTTTCTAATTGAAATAGGCAGATTCATCAAACATAACATCTTTGCCAACAATTCTTTATTTATATTCCGAACACCACAACTTAAAACCTTTTGTACCGACAAAGTATCCCAGAAAAATACATTTAACGACCCTTGGTTTGAGCTTTTCTTGGCTAACTTAGTATAAACAAGACAACTGGAAATTCTAAAATTAGAATAATTAAGAGGATTACTTGACCATATCTCCTCTACAACTTTACCATTCAATGTTCGACGAGGAGAACGATTTACCAAATAACTTGTCAGGTCTACAGCTTCAGCCCAAAATTCCTTTCTTAAGCCTGCATTAGAAAGCATGCATCGAGCCTTTTCCAGCAAGGTTCTGTTCATTCTTTCTGCAACTCCATTCTACTGTAGAGTTCCAAAAACGGTTCGATGTCTTTCAATTCCTTCATATTTACAGAAATCATTAAATTCTGACGATCAGAACTCAAGACGATTATTAGTTCTCAATCGCATCATAGATTTTCTGATTTATTTTTCTAACAGTGTTTTTCACGGTTTGAAGATTTTGAAGACTTCGCTTTTTGTTTCAAGAAATAAACTAATCATTAATAAAAGCTGGGAAATATTTATTACCTCCTTTTGAGATGTCAGAAAATGTACTCCATAAATCAGAATTAATAGAATATAAAGTCCCTTTTTGTTCTGTGCATTGCTGAATTGAAACTAACTCAGGTTTGTTTCCCAAAAATACAATGCTCATAGAAACCTAACTTACCAACTCCAATGTCTTTGAGGAGACCTCTATTGCACAAGACTGTCATACCTCTCTTACTCATATAACTCAGTCGCATGTGCCAAAGTTTGGTTGAATTAGAATCGATGGAGAAAGAGTCATGTCATGTTGTCGCGACATCAGTTGATTCTCATCGCGATGTGGTGGCGATTTCAGCTTTTCTTCGGTAATCGCAGTCGCATCAGTAATTGTTGACCCTTGTAGAACGTATAAACTGCCATTTTTCTGTCCTCTCATCACAACAAGAACCCTATAAGAAACTTTTAAGCCATTTGACTCAATGACTATCCTGCAACCATTAGAATCTAAAATTCCCAATGAGAGAAGATTTTTCTTTAAATCAAGAACATACCTAACATCTGATAGTGTCTGAATAATTTCTTCGTGCATCCTAATTTGTACTATTCCGATTCTGAATATTTTACATGAAGAGTTATTCCCCATCAGTACAACTCCACCTTTAATTGAACTGTACATGGAGAACCAGTCTTTGTTGGGGCACATGTGATAGGAGCACCTTGAATCTAAGATCCTTTTGGAAGACAAGAGCTTTCGCTCATTGACATTAACAAGAAATCATCACATCTATCTTCGGGTATACCAGCATCAACAATTTTGACTTTCTATTTATCTTTCTTGTCGTTTTCGGCATCCCTTTTGATTTTAATTTGAAGTTTCCAACATTCTACATTAACGTGACTTACATTTTTACAATAGCTACAATATTTGTCACAATTTCTAGATTTGGATATTGCTTTAGATCTGTTTCGATCTGTCTTTCTGGTTTACTGTATGCCTTTTGTAACTAGAACTGAGGCTTGCCCGTCTGATTTTTTGTTTGGGCCTAACTCGTTGTTGAGTTTATCCTTACTCAAAGGATTCCCCTTCACATCCTCAAACGAGAGACGATCTCTCTCTTAAATCGGAGTTTCCCTAAAAGTTTAATAAGAATATGGAAAAGAGCATAACAACAACATAGTTTGATCCTCATCACTAATATCTGCTTCGAGATTCTTTAAGTCATTAAGAACGGTAACAAACTTGCTAATAGGAGTTCTAATGGACTCACATTTGGCCATTCTGAATGTGTAGAGACGTTGTTTTAATACTAACTTGTTGGCTAGAGATTTCGTCATATATAAGGCTTCTAGTTTCTTCCATAACGCGGATGTTATTTTCTCCATCAGAACCTCCTGTAACACATTATTCATGAGGCATAATTGAATAGCAGATAGAGTCTTCTCATCGAGCTCTTCTCATTCTGACTGATTCATATTTGCAGGTTTTTTCCTTGTAAAGACCTTTTTCAAACCGTTCTAAACCAGTATTGTCGTCATTTGAACTTACCACAAACTGAAATTTGCAATTTCGTCGAACTTCTCAATATCGAACCTTAATGTTGTCATCTCTGAACATGTTGATTACGAAAATTGAACTAGCTCTGATACCAATTTATAGGGAATAAACTCGATTAAACAACAAACAAAGTGAATAAAATAAGAATCGAAAAGATCAAACACACAAATTTTATGTGGAAAAACTTCTCAAAAGAGGATAAAAAACTACAGACAAAAGGAGATTTCACTATAATAAGTGAGAGAACAAAATATGGAGAGGATTAAAAGAAAAACTTGAAACCCCACAAGAAAAACCCTTCGAAACAAAGAACTCCTAAAGAGAGGATTAAAAACTATGGACAAAAGAAGATTTTGCTATAATAAATTAGAGTACAAAAGATGAAGAGAATTAAAAGAAAAACCCGAAGCCCCACAAGAAAAAACCCTTCAAAACAAAGAACAAAATTCTCTCAATCTAAATATTTTTTTTGTTGTGTAAAACCTAGAGTAACTAAGGCCTATTTATAGGCTGAAATTCGCAGCATAAATGACTACAACAACTCTAGGTTAATCAGAGTTTTAGTAGGAAACTAAAAATAGAATTTAATTGGGAGAAGAAAAGCCAAAATAAAATTTAGTCAAAATAAGAGGCATTCTCCTACACTGACTTGGCCTGTAATATTCTTTCTCTCATAAAGAAGTTTAGAAAATAATGGAGAATTGACATAGATAAAAAAATGAACATAAAAATGATTAACACTATCTATGAATAAATTATTTTATAGACCATTTCTATCATATCATTCATGATCCCTTTTCAATTATTTAATGATATTTCAACAATATTTTTTCATGTCATTAACACATAATTTTTGTAATTTTTTACCCTAAACCCTAAAAGGGTTCAGGATTCGAGGTTCAAGGTTTAAGGTTTAAGGCTCGAGTTCGAGGTAAAAAAATTATCAAAATTATATATCAATGACATGAAAAAAATTTGTTGAAATATCGTTAAATAATTTGAAAGGGACAATGGATGATGTGGTGGGACGGGTCCATAACATAATTTCTCCTATGTTAGTGTATTGCTAGTATATATTTTTTATTTGACAAGCAACCTTAAAAAATTGACACGCTTCTTTTTTTTTAATATTTATTTTTTAAATATCTTACTATACATCTATAGAACATTTGTCAACACCTAACTTTATGTCTTGTGATATATAGAGCATAAAAACTCGATAATACACCAAATAATTTCGAAAGCTGATTTATTTGCATTTAAAATATCTAAATTTAAAATCTACCATTTACAGTTCGCGTATACATGTAGTTTGTTATGTTATTATCTTATAAAAAAAATTTAAAAATAAAAATCCAAAATCCATCAAACAACAGTACCGTTATAGTAACGGGGTGTGATCAAAACTAATCAACAGGGGAGCCATTGGTGGGAAAATATATCTAATCTGACAAAAGGAATTGGTTTTTAATTTATTCTGCAATTGCTCCCTTTTTTGGGACCATTTTACTAAAAAAAAAAAAGTTAATTTTCTACTTTATTTATAGAAATGGACCACTTTAAATTTTATTTATCAAAATGGGTCAAAAAAACCCAAAACGCACCTACGTGGAAGTATTTTAAGGGAAATTTCATAAAAGCGCACTGACGGGATACTCTTTTGCCCATTCTAAAATTAAATTTTCAAAAAATGTCATTTTTAAATATTATAAAAATAGACCAATTTTTTTAAAAAATTTATGAGAATAAACATTTATAAAGGCTCAAAGTGGAAATAAAACTTACAATTCAAATTTTTAAATATTATTTTAAAGTGTCACCAATTAATATGGAAATAAAACTTACAGAGCAAATTTTTATATAGACCCAAAGTCTCATTTCCCTTATTTTCTTAAGCAATGTAGGATATGATATATATGTATATATAGACTCATGAATAGGTCTCAACTCATTCCTAAATAATGTGAGATTCCTTCTCTTTTAACTAACAACATGAGATTAAAGGCTACACTATATTTTATATTTTTTTACTTATAGAGTTTAAATTTTTACAAAAAGTAAACATTTGTTACATTATAAATAAAACTTTTAAACTCTATAAGTAAAAAAATTATAAAATATAAAATGAGTATGGTAAAATATTAAAAATAAATATTTAAAAATTACTAATAGTTGAGTGATCATTTTGTAAGTTTTTATAATTTGATAGCCAAAAATCATAGTTAAGTGACTACTAATGTAATTTAATCTAGATATAAAAATATGAAAAATAATTACTATATTTTATGTATATTATATATTTCTATAAAAAACTTATTTAACATAATTATAAACTATGTTAGATAGATTATCTATCTAATAAAAATACATCTGAAATAAATTTATCAACATTCATTAGGTGATGAAAATTAAATTAAAATTAGGATTAAAAATTAATGAGTATAGTAAAATATTAAAAATAAATAAATATTTAAAAAGATATATCAATTTTTAAAATTACAAAAATACTATTTAAGTACCAAATACTCACCATTTATTTATTAATCAAACATTCATAACATAACATAAAATAAAATAAATAATAATAATAATTAAAAGTATAAGTTCTAAATTTAAATAATGGAAAATTATTTTAAAAATTAGAATTGCATGGATATTAACTTCAAATATTTAAAATTAAATAGAAGATTATTGCATGTACAAGTTTCATATGTGTCATTTATTCTTTTTTTAATAGTCCTTTTGTATATGCTAACAATTTTAAATGCAACAAGATTAAATATCTCGAAAGATAATTTTATAATATGAGAAAATGTTAACAAAATATAAAAAATAGAAATTGTTTTGTAAAAAATATATATATAATATAGTGTAGCCTTTAATCTCATGTTGTTAGTTAAAATAGGAAGGAGGCCCACATTATTTAGAAACAAGCTGCAAACCTATTCATGGCTCTACATATACACATATCTCATATCCTACAAGGGAAACGAGACTTTAGGTCTATATAAAGATTTGCCTTGTAAGTTTTATTTTCATATTAATTGGTGAAACTTTAAAATAAAAAAATGGTTTTGTCAATTTGAACTTTTATAAAGGTTTCTTTGAACCTTTATAAAGGTTTATTCTCATAAATTTCTTTTAAAAAAATTAGTCTATTTTTATAATATTTAAAAAATAATTTTTTTTAAAAATTTAATTCGAGAACGGGCAAAAGCGCGTCTACGTCGGTGCGTTTTTGTTGACACAAGGAAAGAGTGTCCCTGTCAACGCGCTTTTATGAAAATTTCCCTTAAAACATTTTTATTTAGGCGCGTTTTGAATTTTTTGGCCCATCTTGATAAATAAAGTTTAAAATGATTCATTTTCGTAAATAAAGTAGAAAATAGGTATTTTTTAGTAAAATAATTTTTTGTCAAATAATTTATAATTACGAAAACAAAAACCATTAATTAGTCGACACAGACACACTGTATTCCATGATCACCAAAGATGAAAAGATGTGGTGGCATCCCATTTTGATATTTTGTACGTCAAATCCAACTTTTTTCTGAATGCAATTTAAAAGGAAACATACAATTAAAATTATTTTTATTTTGATCAAATATGAAACACTAATTATAATTGGTCGTGTGGCCTGGTGTGAACCTAACAAAGTGAACTTTTAAATTTAAAAAGAAAAAACCAGTTACTTTGGTATCAGATTAATTTAGATTTTTAAATGCAATTTCACGGTGTCTTTATTTTTAATAATGTAAGTTTAGATAGGCGATGCGGTGTATTTAGTTTACTTTTTGTTTCACGTTATATTATCTAATTTCACTGTTAGAGTTATTTTTATATTAATCGTAAGTAAATATACCGTCTAACTAAATCCACACTAAAAATAACAGTGACGGTAAAATTAATTACTGAAACAATAAGATTGAATATAAACAACAATAGGATATGTTTGAATTCAAATACAATTATAATAATGAGCTGAGAATAAAAAGATACTATTAATGATATTAGATTAGAAATAATATATATAAAGGAAAAATACTTCAAACGTGCCGCACTAACCCTAATCGGGTATCCATCATCAATTGCAGATACGAAGTGGCGATGCAGAGGGCACCGCACGGTGGTAAACAAGTATCCCATTGTCGCCAGCTTCCTTCCATTCCATGTCTCTTCCTCACGTGAATCCCTACTTCCATGCACCTCTATTAGCCCCCCCACCTTCCTATTCAAAACAATAACACTAGTTTCTATAACAACTAGCTACGACTTATTTCTGTGTACTTTCATATTTTAAGGAGACGGTACTATTAAATAAATATAAAAATATTTTTATTCTTTAAAAACCACTGAGATATTTTGGATTAAGTTAAATTCATATTTTTATGATGGAATTAAATTAGATTAAATTATCCTTTTAATTTTATAATGTGTCATTGTCATGTGTAGAGGTTTTAGTTTAGATTATACCGGTTCTTAATTCATTCATATTGTAATAATTTAATTTATATTTATACTTAAATTATATTATACTTAAAAGAATTATAAATTCAAAAGATATAAAAATGTTACATGAAAAGATACAAATGTTATTAAGATATTATAATATGAACAGGTTAAGAAAAGAAAGCAATTAGACCGTGAAATGCATGAGCATTTTAATATCTTTTCATGACTAGCTTTATTTTTTTTTCCTTGATTTGTAAACAAAAATGGGGAAGAAGAAAAGGTAGAATAAAAAACAAACAAATGAAGAAGAGAAAAGGTGGCCATAGGATTTACTCCACACTCCACAGGGTTATATTTCTAAAATATTTTTTATTTCCTTTTTTTTTTTTTTTGGGTTTAAGCGTCTTGGGTAGTGTCAAGAGGGAAACAGGTATCTTCCCCACCAGTGTTCCATAGAAAATGAGCATAATTCGCGGCGTAATAAGAGTTGCTCGGATCTGCTTCAATGGCTTCCAAGAAGGTTTCCTCAGCTGCCCACAAATCGTTCCTCGCTTTCCACAAAAAGCTTGCGTATTTACTGTACGCTTCCGCATCCACCGCCTCCACTGTTACCGCTTTCTTGAAGTACTCTTCCGCTCTGTTTTTTTTTTCAACGCTAAACATCGTTAGTCATAACAGCTGTAGTAAAGTTTAACTTAACTCACGCGTCTAATTGGGGAAAAAAATCCTTTTTTTTCAAGTCAAAAGTCAAATGTTCATTAACGACTACACATTAGCGCGTGAGGAAAAAAGGTATCATATTGGGATATTTTCGATTTTGCCATGGGGAAACATTACGATGCTGCTACAACCACCACGCATTCCTCTTTTATCAGATATTCAAGAAAGACCCATCCCGGTACAGTGGATCATAATAATTTCTGAAAAGGTCATTGTAAATTATTGATCAAATTTTAGATTTAGTCCTTCCATTATACTAAAATTTATGTCAAATTAAAAATAAGAACTAAATTCTAAATTTTAACATAATAAAGGGCCAAAACCAGAATTTGGCCTAAATGATTTCATACGTCGAAGAAAAAAATGATGTTATTGCAATTCCTATCAATCAACTCAGTAATTGAGTTTAATTGAAAAGAAAGGGAATTTGAATGGCATTGAATGAAAAGATGGGGAAGATTCTGTACCTCTCATAATCATGTGCAACAAGGTAGAGAAACTGAGCGTAATTGGCGAGGAGGAGGGAGTTAGTGGGGTCTTGAGATAACCCCGTTTGATAAAGAAGCTCAGTTCTTATATAATCTTCATAATCACCGTCGGGTTCGATGTTTGCCGTCACCGGAGAAACGAATCTCTGAATTGTTTCATGGTCGAGCGTCTCGTCTCTGTATGAAGCGAGCATTTTCGAAGCTTCATCGACGATTGAGTTCCAAAGAGTGAGCTCTTCTTCTCTGGTTGATTCGCTTTGTGTTTCTGCGGTTGTTCCGGGGGATGATAACTGGGAAGCACCATCGGGAAAGATGGTTCTGAACTGGTCTGCTTTGTTAAACCAACCGTCCCCGTCTGTTCCGTTGGCTACAGACCGGACTTTTCCACCGCCGCCGTTGTTCCCCCCGATGGAAGCGGTTTTCCCGCTCGATGACGACACTGAAAATGACTTTATCGACGAAGAATCGAACTTGGAATCCTTCTGATCTTGAACGTCAACCATACCAACATAAGACCCCGGCGTCGGATTCGCAGCGGCGGTTGCTGCCAGAGCGGCGTTGCTTCCCATTGAATGAACCGAATAATTTGCTAATAGGATCATCACGTAGACCATCAAAGTGGGTGTATGAGAAAAGACCTGTTGGAACAACCAAACGAATGAAGCGTGCATCTCTTTTTGAACTCTAACGAGAATCCCTTGTAAATCTTCATAAAACAAAAGCTCTCGCATTTGCAGAGTATAGCTATGGAGCTCCCGGATTATAAACACCATCGAGGAAAACGCCTTCTTCATCGAACAATACGCCGACTCCCCTGCCTCTCGAAACCCTTCTTGCCATTGTAATTTCCTCTTAATCATTCGCAGCGAAACCGGAAGATCAACGCTGTTGGCTTTACGTTCTATAGTTGATAACTGTTCACTAAATTCAAAAGATTCCGTTTCGAAATCGGGAACGGTTCCAGTTTCCGTTTCCCGTTCGGAAACTAAATCGTCTCCGTTAGTTTTGCTGTTGGTGGTTGTGCCGTCATTGTCTGATAACTGGAATCTGAGAGCCAATTCTTGGATTTTCTTGGAAAATTCTTCATCAGAAAAGGCATCTAAGCTTGCGCTGCAAGCTCGTCGTGAAGTTCCGGATCTCGGTTTGAGCAAATCGCAAGATCGGGACCCTTGGATATTGGTGGAGCTTGAACCGAACAGAGCCGACCGGTTCAGTCTTTGTACGGACTTGAGAACGAGAGCGCCGTCGCTGCGGCAACGCCGCGGAAGGGAAGGTGAAGAGATTGCTGAAGCTAAAGCTTGGGAAGAAGAAGGAGGCTGAGGAAGATTCGCCTGCGACCATTGTAAACGCGCCGACGTTGCCGCAACTTTCACTACCATTTGTAAAAGCTTTTGGCGGTATAAAGTTATAGCTTTCTAACCTTAAGCAAATTCAAAAAAGCTTGCTCTGCAAAATTGGAACCTCCACACCGTAAGCTTTACCCTTCACTGATAACCTGGAAAAAAATGAAAATAAAAATTAGAGGGAAAAAAGTATTTCTTAGAAATCACTCACTCTTAACTTGAAATTGCAAACACCATTCATCAAATAAAGAAAGAAATCCTCTTATGGGATCTATAAAACCACATTTGGTACCATGAAAATCGGATCTCGAAGCTCGAAAACTGTGAAAGTTCCGGACTTCCTAAGAAAAATTATTACACCATTTTTTTACAAGAAATTATTAGTTTGATGAAGAAAGTAACTTACTTCAGATCTCTTTTTGGTTCGGACTTCAAAGAAAGTGAAAAAATAAAATATAAATAATTGCTCGTTTTTCCTTTCTTTTCTGCCGCCGATTGAAAGCTCCGGCGAAGCTTGAAATCGAAGGTTATCAAAGAAGAAAAAGCACTTGAAGGGTTTTGCTTATTTATACAATGACCTCTTTGGCTCCTTCCCAATAAGTGTTTCTGAATAATTAAACGACGAAAATAATTTATTGAAAAAGGAGAAAATATCTAACGGACTAAGCCGGTTAAAACAGTGGAAAGAAATTGAGGCCTATGAACATAAACCACGATTGATGTGACTGGGAGTTCCGGTCACGGGTTGTTTTGAGTTTTTACTTTATGTCATTTTAATTTCATGATAAAAAAAAATCTAAATCCATTCATAAAACCACTTGCATTCGTTAGGGAACCTACTTATGTTCACATTTGTTTGAGGTTTTTTTTTTTTTTTTTTACGAGGGAAAATTTTTCTTTGAACAATGAGAAATTATTTTACTCTCTTAATTAATTAATGTAAAATATTTTAATCTCTTACTAAATTACTAAAAATGCCTTTTTTAATTATCAAATTAGATTTTTTAAAATTTACATAATTAAGTCGATTTTAGTGATTTGCAAGAAAACAATTTCAACTGGAAACACTTTCTACCACGTTAGCACTAAAAGTAATAACACCAATTTTTTATTTTTGATAACATCTATTAATGTAGAAATAAAATTTATAAAACATGTCTTTATATAGACCCCAAATCTTATTTTCCTTATTTTCTTAAGCGATGTGGGATGTAAAATATAGGTATATATAGACTCGTAATCTATTTGCAACTTGTTCCTAAACTATATGGGATATGGTGCTGCCACTTTTAGTACTGATGTGGTAGAAAGCTCTTCCAACTGAAAGTGTTTTTGTAAAATTGGCCTAGTTTCGTAATTTTTTTTAAAAATGGCCTAATCTAGTAATTTTAAAAAATAGCATTTTTTAGTAATTTAGTCTTAATCTCTAAACAAAAACCACGTATTCCGTACCAGAGTCGAAGCAGGGTGGTAGAAGCCTAGGACCCCTTAGATAAATATGAGAAAATTACATATTAATCCATTATAAAATGAGTAAACTACAGTTTTAATCATCCAATTATGAAAAGTTACAAAATGATCACTCAGTTATTCAATTCTTTCTTTCTGGTCGCCCAACTATATTGGATCTTTGAGTGTTTTCATTTTTACATTAGTGAGGTGATAACAAAAAAAAATTGAATAGTTAGGTGATTAAAAAAATATCTACTAATAGTTATATGATCTTTTTATAACTTTTCATGATTAAATGATAAATAATTATAATTGAATAACCTCTATTATAATTTATCCTATAAAAATTAATAATTCAATTTATGCTCTCTCTTTTTGTCTAATATTTTACCTTTTACCTCGAAAATTTTATAATTTAACTAAATAAAATTATTGACTACGCCTCTTTGCTCCCTACGAATATTCGGCTACCAAATGATTAGGTTCAGGTTTTTTTCATATTTTTACATTTAGTTTTCTTTTTCTTTTTCTTTTTTTAATTTTAGAGAGAAACTATTACAGAGATTTTTACAAAAAATAAAAAATAACCAAAATATTATATTTTTTACACATACACGTCATATTCCGATTGCATCTGTCTTTTCTGCTACATTCTACAGGCTGGCTACCTTGATGCCAAGAATGGGTCAGCAACAAGTCGAGCAGATGGAGGCGGGACACGTGTTTGTCGAACATGTCAGGGATGCAATGGTTGCAAACCGTCGGTTGGCGAGGTCAATGAATGTAGAAATATATTCACGACGACTAAAAACGTTTCGAGTTACTAAGACAATCAGTCGTCGACTTGGTATACCAACTAGGTCCTATGGAGTTAATCTCCAGAACAGACAGTGCGAGTGCAGGAGGTTCGAAACGCTTCATTATCCATGTGCGCATGTCGTGGCAGCGTGTGCTAAAGTGTACATTAATGTCGAACAATATATCGATGATGTGTACACGCTCGAGCGCATATTGTATTTTAAATACTTGAATTTTACACGTGTATGATAAGATTTCTAATTATGTGATATTTAACTATTTTTTAATGTTATTATATTTCAAAATAACTAATTAGTTTTGAAATGTTTCATTCTGGTTTCTCACGTGGAATAAGGAGGTGAAGAAATATTTTTAATGCGCCACGGGTCAAAACATTCACCATCATCTGAGAAATTTTGGTATGGTGAGACAGATCAAATAAATCGTGATGATTCTACCGACCTTTAACCGTTGCTTTGTAGACACGTGTCCTTATTTATATATATTTAAACTTCTTTTATTTCGGGATAAGAGATGTTAAGGTAGATAATGGTTAGATTTTTATGGTTTTCTGAAAATTTATGGTGTATGTTTATTTTAAAAAAATTAAAATTAGTGTGGTGAAAAAATTGTTAAAATGTAATTAAATAATTAAAAGAAACTTGTGAATGATTTAGTGGGAAAAGTCCATAAAATAATTTCTCTTCCTATAAGACACTTGTAAAATTTTGACTCTGCTTATAAAATTTAAAAACTCAAGTAACAGTGTCTTGAATATTTTGTTATTATATATATTATTTTTAAGGTAAATTAATTAATTCATTGAATGAATGGAACCATACAATTCAAAGAAAAATAACAAATACTATTCGTAGATGGTGAAGGACAAGCTCCATCAACATAACATAGGCTTTAGCCTCGGCATCAATAAAACATTATGACATGTTGACAATTGATTTTATCGCAACTCAAGCATGGCATATCTGGAATGATAAAAATTAGCCCCGGATGGTCTAAAGCAGTGAACAAAAAGACAAAAGAATTAAGCATTCACCAAACTAGAGAAGATGGCAACAAAATCATCCTTAAAATCACTTGTAAAACTAAGATTACATGCATAAGCAAGACTAAAAAATGTGCTACAAGAGTAGACAAAAATTTCTAAAACTGAGGGCTTATTAAACAATGAAAAACAAAAAACATATAAAACTTAATATAACACGGGTCCAAACCAACACGTGAAACCATTTATTATTTTAAAATACTCTCAAAAACAGAAACAGATTAAGAAGTTGATGAAGAGCCACCAACTTTCCAAGAAAAACTACTAGTGGCGGGTGGAGTTTTAACGAATGACAGGCACCGCCATCTATCCATCACAAGTTGTGAAGACAACAAAGATACCTACAAAATAGATCTGCAAACTAGAAAAGGAGAAAACATGTGTATTAAATGAGAAGAAAAAAGAAAGAAAAGATTGATGGGATGAAAAAGATGGGCGATAGCCAGCCCGAAGACTGACACTGCCGTTTGAGCAAAACAAAAAATAAGAAATAAAGGAAATTATAATTTTGAATATCAAAGAAATATATATCGTTAATTTGGCTTGTTTATATTATTATTGATTAACTTTGAAAAATTTTGACTTAAAACCTATTGTTGATGATAGTTCTTTTAATTTTGGAGTATCATATAATGACATGTGTGGCAGATATATTTTAAACAAATAAGTACATATTTTACTAAATAAAGTTAATAACGTACGTATTAAATAAAACTTAAAAGTTTATTCATGTGCAAATTATAAGTGTAAAGTTTAAGCTTTCTTTATTTTCAAAAGTTTCATTGTAAAGCAATTGCATTGCTTACCATTTTTAATTTATTGTGAATTATACTTTTTTAGCAAAAGACTTTATAATGAAATCCAACTTTTTACTAAAAAGATTGAATAAATTTTGGTAATAAATCCATAGTATTTTTTTTACTTATAAATTAGATTAGATAAATCTTATAGATGATATAAATATATACAATTAAGAAATATAATTAACAACAAGAGGTAACTACAACCAAATAGCAATTATGGAAAGTTTAGGGTAAATTATATAGTTTGGTCATCCAACTTTCATAAGGTATTTTAGATTTCATAAGCTTTTATCTTGGGTATCATACTGCCGTTAAAAACTGTTTTCATTTTGATCATTTGTTGCTAATTCAATGTTAATGTACACTCATTTTAGTCACCCAACTTTAATAAATTTTCATTTTGATCACTCATTTTATCTTTTTAATTTCTCTTTTTAAAATTAATTTTAATTATTCAAAAAAGGAAAACATCTTGGGGTTTTACTGAGAAAACCATTTTTTAATTTCCTTATTTTGTTTCTTTTTACAATTAATTTTAGTTTTCAATAAAAATAAAAAATAATCTAGGGTTTTACAAGGAATTACGTATGCTTTTATAGGAAAATTTTAAGTTTTACAGAAAAATCATTTTATATTTTTAATTTCTTTTTCATATAATTAATTTTAGTAAACTTACAACTTTACAGGGAAGAACCAAAGGTTTTATAGGAAACACATGGGTTTTACAATAAAAATCATTTTTATGCTTTTAATTTCTTTTCCCCTATTTTAGAACCAATTTTAGTTTTATTTCAAAGAAAGAGGAAAATATTAGGTTTTTTCAGTGAATTATATGCATTTTTGCAAGGAAAAAAATTGAGTTTTTATAGGAAATTGAGTTCCAGAGAAAAACTCGGGATCTCTACAACCGAATAACTTAACTCCCAATAAAGCTCCAAGGTTTTTTTTTTTTTAAATAAAATAGGTTATCAAAATGAAAACTTATTAAAGTTGGTGAAAAATGAGGGTAGAAAAGAATTAATAGAAATGACCAAAATGAAAAGGGTTTATAACGGTAGTACCTAAAATGTAAACTCTTTTATGCCTAAAATAAAACTTATGAAATTGGGTAACTAACTGTGTATTTTACTAAAAATTATTGTTAGACTAAATAAATAGGGTTAAAATTTGGTACAGTGCAAATTTTTTATTCATAAGCAGTTTTAAAAATTTCATATCGTTAATATTTATGTTTTAATATTTTACTATATCCATACTGGGCACTTGTCAACATTTTAATTTTGTTTGTAAAGTATAATATCTATATAGAACCAGAGATGTGCCCACCCATGCAAATTTCGCTTGTCCAAGCTTTTTTGTTTTTAACATGGCTCTCCTAGTGAAGAAACGAAAGGAGAGTAGGAAAAGAAACAAAAGAGAAGGAAAATGAAAGAAGAAAAAAAAAAAAGAAGTAAATATAATATAATATAATATAATATAATATTTTATATTATTTTAGATAATTTTGGATAAAAGTAAATATGATAATTTAAATATTTCATGTTAGAAAATAATAATTTATTTAAAATTTTAATAAAATAAAATTAACTTCATAAAATAATTATATACATTCAAACAAATTTAAAATATTTTTGGGGTTATTCCTCTCAACAATGTTGTTTTAGGGTTTAAACACGTATCTCCCTTAAGAGTACAATATGTCTTACTATTACACCCAACACTTATTGGTTAAAATTAATAATTTTAATTTTAATATGGTTAACATCTATTGTATCGTGAAAGAAACTAATGAGATCATCAATTGAATTGATAATAATATTAATACCAATACGAAATACGTAAGTTGAAACACAATACTCTATTATGCTCTCAACCCTTTTATTGATACTATTCTGTGACTCACAACATATGCTAAAAGAATATGAAAAGTTTTCAATTTAATCATCTTATAAATAGAGAATAAATTAATATATAGTGAAATTGCACTTTTACCTCTAAAATAAAAATTTTAAATTGGTCTTCTTATAAATGAAAGAATTATAAACTAATATATAGCAAAATTACACTTTAGCCCCTAAAAATAAAAAAAATGTTTAGCCCTTCAAAAATAATGAAATTGTAAATTAATACATAATAGTCTTATATTTTGGTCTATGAAAAATTATAATTAAATTCGACTCCTACTAAAAGATTTTTTAAATTAAGCCCTTGGTTATGGCCTATTGGTCGGATATTCATATTTCCTAAAATAGTCTAGATTTGAATCATTGTTGTAGGGTTTTTTACAAAATATTATAAAAAATAAAAATTTGCCAAAATATTATAACTTTTTTTATTTACCAAAAAAATATATTTTATTTACCAAAATATATAAAAAAACTAAAAAAAACTGCAAAAAAAAATCAGATCGATGTGACGGTTTACTGGTCACGCCAATGGGATTGGCGGCACCAATGGTGCCAATACCATTGGCGGAACCAATGGTGCCATACTAATTGGCGGCACTACTCGTATTATAAATACGACCTCTGTCCAGCTGAAGAGAGAAATCAAAAGAAAAAAAAGAAGAAGAAGAGTTGCTGCGGAAAAGAAGAGAAAAAGAGAGAAAAAGAGGAAAAAAAGAAGGTATTTTTTAAAAAATAATTGATTATATTGTTGTTATTATTTTGTATATTTTGTAATATTTTTTGTTTTAGTTTAGTTATTAAGATTAATAAAACTCAAAATAATAGTATTAGTTAGTATTATTATTATTATTATTATTGTTGTTGTTGTTGTTGTTGTTGTTGTTGTTGTTGTTGTTGTTGTTGTTAGTATTAAGATGTTATTAATGTATTAAGATGTAACTTAGTAATATTATTGTTAGCAAAAACTAGTATTATTATTATGGTTACTTATTATTTTTATTTACTGAAAATAAACTAGTTAGTAAAAACTAGTATTATTATTATAGTTAGTTAGTTAGTTATTATTTTTAGTAAAATTAATAATTTTAGTGTGTATTATTTTGAGTATAAAATTATTAATATTATTTTGAGTATAAAATTAATAATTTTAGCGTGTATTATTTTGAGTATAAAATATTTTTTAAGTAATTTAGTTACCGTTCGAGAATTTTTATGAGATTTTGTTTTTTTTTTGACAGATTAAATATTGAAGATGGATGCTAAGTTTCTTGTATGCGTTTATTGTGATGGAGTCATATTGACAACAAGTGTTGGATGTGTATTTGAATGTCGGCAACAAATAGCAATGAGATTTAATAGAAATGTATCGTTCGATGAAATGAAGGCAATGATTAATGCAAAAATCCATAGACGTTGTGGGAGAAGGATATCAAAAATTTTCTACAAGTTTCCAGTTTCGACAAATCCGGTCAAATTCGTCAAAATAGAACTTGTAGACGACGAAGACGTGGAGACAATGGTCGATCTCTACTGTGGGAATGAGAGTGAGAAGAATGCACCGATTCACTTATTTGCTGAGTTAGTCGGTGTGGAGCAAAATACATCTGATGAAGAAGACGGGGCTGAAGAACCGCGGATGGTGGCTCAAATATCATACGTTGATAGTGAATCAACTATGGGTGGGATCGGTATCAACCTGAATATTACACCCGATTTTGACATGGTTGGTGGTGAAGAAGAAGGTGTCGGCGAAGAAGGTGCCGGCGAAGAAGAAGGTGGTGGCGATCATTGGGATGAAGAGGTTGATAGTGACGCTGATCCCGATGTGGACGATGTACCTGATGATATTGACGTTGAAGATGTCAACAACGATGAAGGCATTAACGCTTCTTCGGTCGGGAAGCAGATGCGGCGTATTGTGATACACAATAATCCTGGGCCACACATGTCGCTCATAGACCCTGACGCAGCGTATGTATCTGAGTTTTCAGAGTACCCTGAAATAGTTCATTCTCACGGGCTGGCCGTAACATCTGATGATGATGAGTTTATTCATAGGCTAGAGATTCAGCTGTAAAGAAGAGTGCGTATATGTCATTAAACGGTACAGCATGAAGATATCGGTGGATTATAAAGTCTCCGTGTCTACTCCGACAATATATGTTGGGGAGTGTTGGAAGGCAGCGGAAGGTTGCAATTGGCGGGTACAAGCTGCATTCATTAGAAGTTCTCAGATGTGGGAGATACGAAAATTTGCTGGTCCTCATACATGCACATCAACACGTATGACAGAAGATCATGGAAAACTTGATTCGAAAACTATTTGTACGTGTATCATGCCAATGGTGAAGGACATGTCGACCATTAAAGTTTCGGTACTCATTGCAGAAATGCAAGCACGATTCCAGTATCGAGTCTCATATCGGAAGGCATGGATAGCTAAACAGATGGCGATGGAGCAACTGTATGGGGATTACGATTCGTCGTATAACGAGCTTTAAGGTTGGATAGCTGCTATGCGGGAGTACGTACAGGGGACTGTGATTGAGTTGTAGACAAGTCCATATTACGGCCCGAATGACCAAGTACAGCCGGCAAAAAGGACTTTCCATCGGATGTTCTAGATGTTCGATCCATGTGTGCGAGCATTTCCCCACTGCAAGCCACTTGTGCAGGTGGATGAGACCTGGCTGTATGGAAAATATACACATATACTGCTTCTTGCAATTGCTCAAGACGGTAACAGAAACGTGCTCCCGATAGCATTTGCTATCGTAGATAAAGAGAACATGGAGTCTTGGGAATTCTTCCTCACAAATCTTCGGAGGTATGTTATTAGGAACGATAACATTTGCATCATCTCCGATAGGGGGAAAGGTTTAATTGCAGCTATTAGGCGTTCCGGTGTGCCGTGGAGATCCGTTTACTGCATTCGTCACATTGCGTCTAACTTCCATAAAGATTATAAGAATGCAGACTGGAAGAGACAAGTCGTGGCAATGGGTAAATGATAACCTTATCTTTTCAATATAAGTTTTAATGTTTGATGTTATCGACTTACTAGAACTTATTTTTCGTATGCAGCGTACGAGTTAGAGCCACATATTTTCCGGCAAAGAATTATCCGACTTGAGAGTGACATGGAGGGGTAGACAAACACATCTTTCCGATAATGGTTGCGCACAATGGAGCCGTGCCAGTGGGCTCAAAGTTTTGACGAGGGCTTTCGTTATGGCCACATGACCACAAACTTACTGGAGGGGATCAACGCTGTCTTGTTGAAAACACGTCATCTTCCGATTGCATCGGTATTTTCTGCTACTTTCTACAAGCTAGCTACTTTGATGCCAAGAATGGGTCAGCAGCAAGTCGACCAGATTCAGGTGGGACGTGTGTTTGTCGAACATGTCCGGGATGCAATGGTCGTAAACCGTCGGTTGGCGAGGTCAATGAACGTGAAAATATATTCACGACGACTGGAAACGTTTCGAGTTATTGATAACATCGGTCGTCGACCTAGGTCCTAAGGAGTTGATCTTCGGAACAGACGGTGCGAGTGCAGGAAGTTCGAAACACTTCATTATCCCTGTGCGCATGTCGTCGCAGCTTGTGCTAAAGTCAACCTCGATGTTGAACAATATGTCGATGATGTGTACACGCTAGAGCGCACATTGCGTGTCTGGGAGAATGAGTTCCCCATCTTGCCGGACCTATCTACGTGGGAGGTTCCGCCGATCACTTTCGAGCTTGTCCCAGACAGAGGGCTACGGAGGAATCCAAGGGGTCGTCTGCAGTCAAGCAGAATCCGTAATGAGATGGACATTAGGGAGAAATCTGACGGAAAGCGTTATGGAATATACAGGTTAAGTGGTCATAGCCGGAACAAATGCCCTAACCGAAACTTTCATGTTGGGCAGTCGTCGGGATCGGGTCGAAATTGAGCTAATGCTGTAAAATTTTTATGTATATTGTTATAAAAGGTAATTTTATTAATAATAATTTTTTTATTCGGCTAATGCTTACGCTTAAATTGTATCCAAATTGTTTGCAGATTAAGTTATAAAATACCATGTGCGCATTTGGAATTATTAAGATTATATCGAAAATAGAGGCATTCATAATTCGATTGAGCTTTAATATAATGAAAAAATAGAATAATGGATATTTATACATAAAATTTAGAAGTAAGCAAAAACTAAAATACAAATATTAAATTTATACAAAAAGTACCCTAAACCCCTAAAATTGATGGTTCGATGGTGTTGTCCGGGGGGTATACCTACGCGGAGGTCGACGCTCACGGCCTGGGCGACGACTAACATCCTCATCGTCCGCAGGTGGGGGCGTGGAAAACATAGAGGAAAGGTCCTGTTGCTCATTCGCCGCCGACGAACTTGAACCATCATGAGTCCCATAATGCTGCGGATACGTGTCGGACGGGCCGAGCATGCCGTACTGCGGCTGGGGGGATACAAATAGTTCAAACTCGTAGGCGTATTCGCCCTCTGCGAAGCTCGGATAATATTCACCGTCCACCAAGTCCAGACGATAGCCATGTGAATCCACATTTGACTGTGATTGTCCGGGATCTGGCTGGGGGTCCTGATCGGGCTCTGCCTGTTGCGGAGAATAATATGCCGTTGGATCCGGATCCAGCGCGCTCGCTGCGTCCGATCCCCAAACTTGTTGCACGTAGGGAGGGATTACAGTCGATTGCCCTCCAAGTAAATACGGCTTCCCGCAGCTATGGTACCATTGTGTATACTCCAATGATGGTTGTAGGTCGGTAGTCATAACCATCTGAGGAATTCGGCGCAATCGATCATTTCACAGTGCGACGTAGTTCCGGTGCTTAATTCCCCAGTCCAATTGAACTCTTCCTCTCTTTGTCAAGCTGTGATCATCCCCCAACTGGCACGGCGGATCCGGGATAGGTTGGATGCAGCCAAACTGCCGAAGCACCCGATCGCCGTGATACCACTCGACGATGTTGAAATTTATAATTGGTGTGTTAGTACACCATATGTGGGAACCAACGAGTGCAGACGAGGGTACAATATCGTTTTTAAATAAATAGAACTCCTGATTAACAAATAATAAATCATACCTTGTTATTAGCCGCATCAGATATGTGTCTAATATCGCTTCGTATCAATCGAGCCATTGCGATGCCTGCAAGTTGAACAAAAAATTAGTAAAAAAATATTACTTCAGCCATTTATTCGTATTTTTTTCTCCGCATTTTATTACTTTAAAAAAATATCATAATTTCTAATTTTATAATTTTACATTATTTCAGTGCATAATGACTGAAATTTATTACTCTAGTGTGTTATTTAAATTAATTTGGTGTAAAAAAAACCATTACCCTTACCCCTGCCCTTTGCTCGTATTATTTTCTCAATTTTATCACTTTAAATAAAAATATATTATTCTCGTATTTTATTCTTTTATATTATTTCAAGACATTTTCTTTGAAATATTTTGTATTAATTATTTCGAATTACTTTAAAAATATCATAAACTTAGTCTTTTATAATTTTACATTATTTCATTGCATCATGTTTGAAATTTATTAATTTAGTGTGTTAAGTGGGAATAAAAGAAAATAATAAATAATGAGGGATTAAAAGGTAATTAGCCACATATTTGTGCTGTCTTTTTCCCCCTTCATCACCTTCTTTTTTTCCTCTATTATTTTGGTAAATAAAGAAAAATTTTATAATATTTTGGTTTTTTTTGTAATATTTTGCTAAAAACCATAATAAACCCTTTCCTCGCGCTTTGGTCGTATTATTATTTTCCGATTTTACTACTTTCAATAAAACTATATTATTTTCAGTATTTTATTATTTTATATTATTTTAGTACATTTTGTTTCAATTATTTGTATAAATTATTTCTGAATTTTTAAAAAATTTACTAATACACTCTTACTTTGCCATTTGTTCGTATTTTTATCCGCATTTTATTTTTTAAAATATCGTAAATTTTATTTTATAATTTTACATTATTTCAATTTATTATGTTTGAAATCTATTACATGTGCATTTTCGCATTTTTCCGCATTTTATTATTTTCGATAAATATACAATTCCGTTTTTTCTTTTCGGATTTTATGTTTTCTTAAACATACTTCTTTGTCATTTTACTTTTAATGCTATTTTCCTAAAATTTTAATTCCTAAGTAAATTTTATAAAAAATCTCTAATCAACATACAATGTACATACCATTATTTTTCATTCTAAATATATTTCATAAAATATATATGCTAAATAAAATAATAAAATAACTATAATGTACATAACATAAATTTTAAATACACAAATATTACAAAAAATTAAATTTATAAATAAAATTACCTTTTTTTTTCTTTTTTTTTCCTTCCTTCCCTCTTCTTCTTCTTTTTTTTTCTCTTCTCCTTTCCTTTTCTTTCCTTCTTTCTTTCTTTTTTCTTCTCTTTTCCTTTTCTTCTTATTCTTTCTTTCTTTCTTTTTTTCTCTTCTCCTTTCCTTTTCTTTCTTTCTTTTTCTTTCTTTCCTCTCCTTTCTTTCTTTCTTTCTTTCTTTCTCCTTCTGCCCCCCCACCACTGACCCCCCTATTATTAACTGGTGTCGCCAATGGTATTGGCACCATTGGTGCCGCCAATCCCATTGGCGTGACCAGTAAACCGTCACATAGATCTGATTTTTTTTGCAGGTTTTTTTTATTTTTTTTTATATATTTTGGTAAATAAAATATATATATTTTAGTAAATTTTATTTTTTATAATATTTTTGTAAAAAGCCCATTGTTGCAAGAAAATTATGCTTAAATTGTTAATTGAATTATATATATATATATATATATTTGTGGATGTGTGTTTTGAATTATTTTAGAATTATGGAAATTTAATTTCGTTTTTTAAAGAAAACACAAAAAAGCAACTAAATTAATCCCTCATATACGAGAAATTCATTTGCTTTATCACACAAAGATTAGCTCCGAGCTCCTCAAGAACGTTAACAAACACATGCACATCTTCTATCCTATCAGAAGTATCAACCACTTGGTTTTTCTCCCTTTAAACATGTCTGATACTCCACTGATCCATAGTCTGCAATATCAAATAAATCATTTCCACCAAAGTTGAGGTCGATTCGGCCGGATGCCTATTTTGAAAGGCATTGACCATCTCTAAACCGTCAGTATGGATGAATATTTTGTTGTACCCCGTATTTGAATAAGAACCGGACCGTCCAAAACACTTCAAAACTCAGCATAAAAAACTGAGCAGTCCCTAAAATAATGATTGAAACCAAATTGTTCGCGTAAATTAATCCAATTACCTGAAAGAGACCTACTTAGACTATTATAAATAATAGTTTAATTGACAAGTAGAATTAAAAGATTGTTTAAAAAAAGTAATGATTAACAGAATCCAGCTAGATAGAGAGCTGATTAAATTATAATATCACTGTTATTCGTCAAAGAAAACACATGTCTATCTCTTTTTTAAACAGAGGAAATTCCTCTACCGTCAAAAACTTATTTATTTCTACTTAATATATCATTTTGTTTTAATTTTCCCTAAATTCATCAATAACAAGCCACGTATCAGATGCGTTTTCTATACTTTTTGGTATATTAAAATAGTTAAGGTATAAAACTTATTTAAAAACGAGTTAACATATATTTTCCTCCTTCAAACGCGGTTAAAATGTGATGGCACGACATTAATAATCACTAATACAACTACATGTAACAAGCTTACATTATGACACGTGATAAGCATTAATAAAAAATACATATATATAAATTATTTTATGTCTAGGTTGAACCCAGACAAGTGGATGTCTAAACTCAGATACATCTAGAAGCCATCTTGTCCCTGTTCATTTTGGATGTACTTTTTAATTTTTATAAATCATAAACCTTATATTAAACCTAAACTCCAAACTCTTATTTAAAAATGGTTTAGTATCTACTTTACCTCACTTAATTGGTACATAAACTTTTTTGAGATCTAACTGATATCTAATTTTAATTCCGTCACACACTTTGGTACTATTTTCTATAGCGCTGTTAGAATGTGATGATGTCACACTAACAACCAAATAATACGCACAATTTACATGTTTGTTATGCTTATTTTTAATAAATTCTTGAATGAGATGTCACTAATTTTGAGTTTATCATTTGACTTTTTGATTAGATGCAAAAGTCAAACTCGAAAAGTCAAAAAAAGACGAAAATGTGGGCAACGGTAAAAGTTTTGTGTCAAAGAACAAAGTTGATGTACAAAAATCTATTTTGGAAGCTTTTATTTTACAATTTAATTGTAAAAATAATACTTTTAATTTTTATTAGGATAATACTTTTGTTGTCTAGTATTTTATCTTTTACTTCATTTTTTAGTTAACTCCACAATATTAAATTGACGAGTTTAAGTAGAATTAGGGGTTCATATTATATAAATAAAATATAAAACCCTGCGTGGTTGTGCACTACTATGCAACTCCTTTCTCACTATCTTATACATGTGAAAGGGGAGTTGCCACAATCACCAATTATTCCATTTTTTTAATTTCTATTTTTATTTTAATAATTTTTTTCTTCCCTTTTTCTTTAATTTATGAGTAGTTAGTTTGATTTAGCTTTAGGTCAAATTCTGATTTAGTTTTTGGGACCGTGAGTCCTCAACCCCATCTAAAAATCTTCATTTCGGTATTTGTTGTTTCTCCAGTTCAGGAGATAGACATCATCATTTCACAAATGTATATTGGCACTAAGTCAAAAAGAGCTTATTGATTCGGTGTTTATAGGTATATGATAGCCTGTCGTATTCGGTCTACTGAAGAACGTATTTGCATGTCTAATTAAGTGATTGGTTGGATCTATCAAGGAAAATAGTAATTGGATTTAAACGACCCGTGCAGTTGAGGTCGTTGGTTTGAGTTGGACTCTTCTAGTTCGCAAGGATATCAAAGAGCTAAATCGTGGACACGTGTTTCGTGGTTGTTTGTTTGGTAAAGGTTAGTTGTTGGGCATCCTCGCAATTAATTTACATATCCTCGCAATTAATTTACATATGGTAGGGTTGGTGGTCTGAGGCGTCATCAACCACTATAACTAATTTATCATTTGAAGGAGAAAATTTGTTTTCAATTATCAGTTCAAAATTAGAGCAAAATCGAACTTGAAGCTAGAATTTCGTCATATTGGTTTATTTAATTTAATTTCGTTTCTGCCTATTTTCACTGTTATTTCATTTTCAATTATTTTTCTTATTTTTACTTTTATTAGATTTAAATCTCCCCTTTTTTATTTTTGCATAGACCGCCACACGTCATGGGTACGATAACTGCCTAGACGTGCAATCTAGTTGAACCAAACAACAACTTTAGATTTTTCAGTCTCTGTGGGATTAACCCTACTCCCTATACTGCTATTTATTTACTGTTTAGGTGTAGGAATATTATTTTTGGTAGATTCAACACCCATCAGAACCAATAATACAAGTGGCCAAGTTTAGGGACATAATTTGCATCAACCCTTTAAAACTTAACACTTTAATTGGTCTATTTATGGCCTCAATCCCTATTCTCTTTTGGTTTTTAAAATTTAATCTCTCTACTTTCAGAACCAGAAATTTGGTACTCCTACTTACTTGATTAAAAAATTGAAGTTCATTTGATAATACTATTAAGTGACTTTTGTAAAATTTGAATATGTGTTGTCAATTGAAGTTTAATTTTTAAATTAAAATATCACATATTCAAATTTAACATAAGTTCATTAAAATGTGACCAATTGGACTTTAACTTTTAAATAAGGCAAATATATGATTAAATTATCGAATATAAAAGAAAAGAGATTGAATTTCAAAAGTCTGAAAGGTCCAGGGGCTGAAGGTAAGTTAAACCCTTTCAATTCTAAAAGTAAAAAAGACAAAAAAAAATAGAAAAAAATAAAATATCTTTGGGATGAGACTGGCTAAAGGTGACGAGATATCAACGGTCCAAAATGGAAACCTCACAAGGCAACTTGCTTCACGTTTACATCAGCATAAATACAAGTGCAAATTGTTGAAGATGACATCATAATGAGATCAACGGTTGCAAATTTACTTTGAAAATAATCTGAACAGTTCAGATTGATTCTTCTATACGTCCTTTTTTTTATAATATATATTTATATATATATTTTATAAATTAGTCCTTTTCGTTTAATGGTTTTCCATGATATATCATTGTCCTTTTTCGTACCAAAATGGTATAAAAATTATATATTATTAAAAATGAATGGTGTGTGTTAAAAATCCCAACAACATAAAGTTACTGTTACAAGTAATTTGAGATTTCATATTTGCATTGTATCTTACATTATCTCAAATTAAATTTTATTCTAACTTAAGTTTTATTATATATAAATTTTATTTTTATTTATTTAATCGTATTTTGTAATAATTAATCCATAATAATAATTACAATTATATATATATATATATGAGTGTTAGAATAACTCATTTACATTGAGTGGCCCTTCATGATTTGGATGATTAATATGATCCTATGTTATGTCAAATTGAGGTGATGATTACTTTTCTTTAGTTTTCCTTTTTAACTTTTAGGGTAAAAGTTGTGTGGGGTGTTTATTAGAGTTGTTTATAGATTAGGTTATTCGGCTCGACTTGACTCAAAGGTTCGTTTGAAAAATGAAAGAATTTGGGTAAAAATATAGACTCAAAAAATGGGCTTGGACAAAAAATAAGGCCCGTTTAGAAAATGAGCCGGGCCTCGAGTAAGGTTTTTGGCTCAACCCGAATTTACAATAAAAAAAAAAACCTGCTGTTTTGCCATCTTTTGTTGTTTTCTCACTTTTTGCGACTATTTTGCTACAATTTCACTATTATGTTGCTACTATTTTGTTGTTAATGTTTGAATATTGTATAACATTTATTTTATTATTAATTTTGCTAATATTTAGAGGCATTTGCTTGTTAAGTTTCATTTATCTTAGTGTTATTTAAGTATAAATTTTTTTTAAAAAAAATTCAAATTGTTGAGAAATATTTATTTTAATATTTTTAGTGTATTTGTGTATTATATATTTTTAAAATTTTTTATATAAAAAATAAAATTTAAAAAATTAATAAGGCCGGGTTCGAGTTTTAACATTTTTATCCAGGCCGGACTTGGAAAAAATTTTAGACCTATTTTTTGGACCAATCGAGCCCAGACCTGAAATTTTGTTAGGATTCAACCCAAATTTAACCCGACCCATGGACAACTCTAGATTGAAGGGATAAAATGTAAGTTTTAGATTTACCCGTGTCCACATTGCAATCTAATCCACACAAACTAGTGGGAACATTTCATCCATTCTATCTACCATCTTAAACTTATGTTTTGATTTGATATAATTTAATCATATGCTTTAATAATGTTATAAGTAGTATGATGTGTTTTTAAAACAATGCAAATTTATTATAATTAACATTGGTTAGTTGAATTTCTAATTATTTTTTATTGTGCGATCGAATAATAACAACAACGAATTATTATAAACCGTCGATGGAGCAGGGATTCTTACTGGTTGCAAGTTGCAGGCCTAAGCTGGCTCCGGTAGGCGAGGTTCGTTGGCACTGTTTTCATTGAGAAGCCAATCATCCCACGCCATGAATGGTGAGGCTGGGTGGATAGTGGCTACTGGCTATGGCTAAACGCTCGCCATGCACACGGCCTGCGCCATGGTTTGGTTCCTTAATTCCGATCTTTATCTCTAGAATCCACGTCAAGATGGTTAGTAGTGCATCGTTAGTTATAAAATGGCTATTTTCAAAGGACATTCTCAAATTATGTATTAGATTTTAAATTTATTTGAACTTCAAAAAATTGTAATCGAATTTTAAAAGTATTAATATTGTAAATTGTATCAGTAAAGTCTTATCAACCAGCTTGAACGTTAAATTTAACTCAAATTTAACTTTAGGTCAATTTAAACATATGGAGCGCAAAAGTTGAACGAAAAAGAAAGGGTAGTCCAGTGTGAAAACCCTAAAAGAAATCATGCAACATTAGTTAATGTTCGAGGGTAGATTAACAAAATGACTTAATTAATACGATGATGATGTTTTACTATCTTAGAGACTTAAATAAAACATTTTGAAGTTTGAGGACTAGTTTAAAATCTAGCTCGTCATATGTGGACATCAAGGATCAAATTATATGCCTAAATTTGAATGTTAGTTAACTTTGTAAGATGCAACCTTAGTTGCATGTTATGGCCAAAATCGTTTGGAATTTTGATTGATTATTTTTGAGGATTTTTAGTAGTCCTGAATGTAATTTGTTTCAAAATTAAGTCAAGAAATGAAATAAGAGATTTGATCTTTAAGAAATTTGACAACAACAAGATTCATAATTTGTGAAATTAAAGATTCATAATTGATTGTAATTTAAGAGGCCACATTGTACTTATTTCTAAATGGCTTATTTAGGTTATCATGTACCATTTAAAGCACTTTTATTTGTTCACTAAGAAACTATTTCAAGTGCATTATTTGTGTTAACTAAATTGAATCGTTTATCAGTTTGCAACTAAGTTTTCAGGATAAAGACTTAGTAAGAAAGGGATCTAGTTGGAAGTATAAGAGTGAAGCTGTAAGTTGGTGAATGACTTATTTGAGCAAGATGTCGAGCTACGTAATTCATCTCTATTTTATAATTAATAGCATCTTCCTCCGATTACAACTGAATAAATATTTGATAAACAAAATAAACAAGTTCATAGAATCCTAATCGATATTTGATAAGACATGCTGAAATTAAAATGATTTCAATTACAACATGTTGATACATGGAATTTAGTGGAGTATGAAACACGTTGTCGACAAAAGGGTGTCTGTAATTGGTGAAAGGCTATATTATAACCAAATCAATCAACTTCTGTTGCATATGCCAATGTCTAACCATGATAAGTACTTCATCTTCCATGTTGTAATAAGTAGAGGTTCGGTATTTATGACCCACAAATTAATCAACCGTTGATGATCCATCAAACAAACAATGAAATTGGCATCAATTATGGTGGGAACCCCACTTGACTGGTGGAAAAGAAAATCTCCAATTGACTGCTTTTATTTTGCAAACATGACTCGTACGACTTACTCGAATGTCAATACAGTTGGGATCAAATTAATTTACTCTTTTTATTAAATGGTTACTACTATTATTTTGATGTCATTTATATATATATTTTAAATAAAACAATAACAACAAAACATGCTCAAAGATTAAACACATGTTTAATGGATTTATAATAAGTTCATTATCTTGTACCAACAAAAAAATTCATTACCACTACACTAAAAATAATTTTTTTAAAAATTACAATAAATTATTTTTCTTTCACCTACATCGTGTATTTATACTAATTATTTAATCTCTGACTGAGTTGGTGTCACGAGTCAACCGGATACCAACTCAGTTAGAACAATTATGAAAATATCCTCCCGTATTTAAAATAATTTATATTATTCTAGGATACTATAGTCTTTTTATTTTAAAAAGTCAAATAAAAATAATTTGCATATGGTAAAATCTGTACCTATAACATTTAGGTCAACAAAACTTTAATTTTACCACTCAATCAAAGCTTTATCTTTAAATGCATTGTACCTTTTAATTTTATTATGCACACTTTATTACCTCCATTAATTGTATATATTAATAATGTTATTGAGTGAGTTGATGTCACAAGTTAACTCGACATCAACTCAAGATTGATGACAACACCATGGTAAATAATTGTAGCGCATTTAATATTCTTAATCTGATGTATTTACGTGTTTAAATTTCATTGTACTCATAATTTAATCTAATTTTTTGGTGAAAAATACAAGAAACAAACACAAAGAAAACTAGACCCTCAAAGGAGGACCTTCAAATAGTCCTAAACCTGGCTCTTTATCATAAATCGTTTTAACAATACTGTCTGCCAATGTGTTCTCCTCTCGGGGGATATGTTGGATCGTCCTCTGATGAATTCTTCTGAGTAAAGTTGAGTTTGAGGTACTAAAGACACCTTCCTGAATGGCATTAACAGCCTCAAGACTATCTATTTGACTTAAGATCCTTTCAAATCTTCTATCTAAGATAAGCTTTAACCCATCCAGGATGCCCCAAAGTTTAGCCTTCGTCATTGTATAATTCCCCAAGCATTTGCTAAATCCCATGATCCATCTACCATTTTGATCTTGTATGTATGAGTTTATTTGGTTTATGCTAAGTATTAAAGTCTTGAAATTTGATTTGATTAAAAAGGATGATATCTAGATATGTGTTTCAGCAAATAGGTTATTAATTTGGGTATGATCGGCTTTTTGGGTTGCTATTAAATTGATATTATAACATGCTTGTGTACTCGGATATGTGATGAATTATAATAGCTAAATATATGGCTTGGTTGTGTTGTATGTATTGTTATACTGCTGATTAATTAGAGTTGGTTTATAAAGACATGAATGTATATGTTTTGAATGCTATAAAATGAAAATGAAATAAATAAGTTTGGTATAAGATTCAAATTGTATACGTGGCTAGTTAGTAATTGGTTTATAATGGCATATAGATGAAATGAAGTTGATGTGGATTATTAATGTTTGAAGTTTAGTTTCTTTGACAATGTAAGTGGCTATATGTAACACCCCGGCCCGTGTCCGTCACCGAATTAGAGTTACGAGGTATTACTGATCAAAACCCAACTCAGAATTTTTTTTCATAAATTATACTAACTCAACCACAAAATTTCATTCCATATATATATATAAGCACATAACCATTTAAAATCAAACATGCATCATTAATCAACTTACATATACTAACCATGTTTCAAAATTTCAACCATATCATTATCATTTACCTAATCAAAATTTAATATCATTCAAATTCTTAAAACATTTCCAAACATATATGATTATATATCATAAATCAAACATATATCCAAACATTTATTTGTACACATATTTCATTTCAATTTACTAACTATACTACATATTACAACATAGGTAATCTACCCTGTTTGGACAGCTCTTATACATCAATTTGGACATCATTTATATACCAAACAAGACAGCATTTTCACACCAAAATTTGGACAGCATATATACAACAATTTGGGCAGCATATATACAACAAATTGAGCAGCATTTTTACACCAAAAATTGGACAGCATATATACAACGAATTGGGCAGCATTTATATACCAAATTGAGCAGCATTTTTACATCAAAATTGGACAGCATATATACAACAATTTGGGCAGCATAAAAACAACAAATTGAGCATCATTTTTACACCAAAAATTAGGCAGCATATATATAACACTTTGGGTAGCATAAATACAACAAATTGGGCAGCATTTAAGCATCAAAAATTGGACAGCATATATGCAACAAATTGAGCAGTATATATACAACAAATTGGGCAGCATTTAAGCATCAAAATAACATGAACATATACTATATTTTAAACCATTAAAACATATGCATTAATACCAAATTCAAACCAAAAGAGATAATGTAACGCTCCTAACCCGTATACGTCGATAAATTAGAGTTACGAAGCATTATCGATAAAATGCAACTTAATACGTACATTCAAGAGAATTCAAAAATTTTACATTTATGTTAAATTAGTCAAATAAGAAGTAATTATAATTATAAATTTTACTTTAAACTTTTATAACAAAACATAACGTTTCAGTTCAATTAAACCGTAAGAAAAATAATCTAGTTTCATATAGCTATTAATTATATATATACATTACATTGAAGTACGACTTCCAAAATATTATCTAGCCTATACATGCCATAAGTTAAAATTTAAACGTTTTAATACCGAGATAGTAGATCGAGTGATGATCTTCACTAACGATCCCCGAGTCTGCAGCTTGGTTTTTTTTTATCTATAAAACAAACGGACAAAAACAATCAAAGTAAGCTTTTATAGCTTAGTAAGTTTATAGCATATCTAAAATACATGTAAACAAACATATGTATAAACAATATATGCTTATAATCAAGTTCCAAACATAGTCATTAATAGCATATACTGATTTCTAATATACTTATCATTTGCATTTCATAGAATGCATATCTATGATCTTTCAAATACATATGTCAAAAACTTATATTTTGACTTATCAACTACATAAACCAAATGCACATCTATACTTTTAATCCACATGTGCGAATGCATACATGTATATTCAATAATTTTCATAACAACCAATATATGTGCCTATTCACTAAACACGAGATCCAAACCTTTATATGCTCATCAAATACATATAGACAAATGCTCATATACTTATCCATTATATATAACCCAAAATCATATATACATATCAAATGCGATAATCGCTTAATTTAACATATTCACTAAGCACTTAGCCTGCTAGGCTTATAGCTCGATTCGGATCACCCAAGACTTAGCACGCTAGATTTATAACTCGATTCAGATCACCGGCACTTAGCCTGCTAGGTTTATAACCTGATTCAGATCACCGGCACTTAGCCTGCTAGGTTTATAACCTGATTCAGATCACCGGCACTTAGCCTGCTAGGTTTGTAACCTGATTCAGATCACCAGCACTTAGCCTGCTAGACTTAAAGTCCAAATTATTTCACTGACAATAAACCTGATAGGCCCTGAGCCTGAAAATCTCAATTTACAGAAATTGTAACTCATATTCGAACTATATTTGTATATAATATCCATACATAAAAATTCAGCTAAATAATTTAATTATACATCCGAAAACTCACACACACACACACACATATATATATATATAACTTAATAAATTAAATTCTACTACTAAAATCTTATCATTTAACTTATATCATGCCTTAAGTAATATACATTTACTAATCGAATCACTTAAATACATATATATTTCATAACCTTAAAAATCAAATCAAAGAAAATATATCATACATTCGAACACCTTATAGATAATCTAAGCTAACAATTTCATACCTTTGATTCAAAACAAAACTTATACATGTATATACATACATATTCAAATTACATATACATACATAACATTCATACCTTTAAATATATTCAAGACTTATTTATGAGTATAAATATATGTTCCAACTCACATATACATATATATATAACATTCCTACCTTTAACCAAGTCCAAGGTTTTATACATGTATATGCTCATATATATATATTCGGACCTTATGTATACATATATATTATATATATACCTTTGATTAAAAAACAAGAATTTATACATATATATATTTTGAACATGATACATATATATATTTTTAACATGATACATATATATACATATCATTCATACTTAAACCAAATTCAATCCATATACTTTCAATTTCAGCTCATCAAAATACAATAGATATACATGCATATATACTGATTTAATAACATCAAATTGCTAATAGACTTACCTCGGATATCAACGGACAAGATCGACTATTCAATTACTTTCGTTTTCCCCCGATCCAAATCCGTTTTCTTCGTTTCTTGATCTAAACATAATAAAATTTAACCTTTTTATTCATCAAAACATTCAATTAAGTCCAAAAATACATAAATGGGTAAATTACCATTTTACCCCTAACATTTTACACTTTTTGCAATTTAATCCTTTTTGCACAAAACACAAAATACACAAAATTTGCCCACACTAAGCTAGGGCCGAATATTCCTTGTCTTCATACAAGTCTACACATTTCATTTATTTCACATTTTAATCCCTCAAGAATTCATTTTCACAATTTAGCTCTAATTTCTCAAATTCACTAAAAATTCAAAGACAAAATATGTTAATCTATCACATTTCTTTCATTTTTCATCATCAACTATCACAATTTTCATCATTCATCAATGGCACATTTCAAAATCATCAAAAATTCATAAAATTAAGGCATGGGTTTTGAAGTATTCAAAGCAACGATCTCAAAAACATAAAAATTATAAAAAACCGAACTAAATCCATACCTTAATCCAAACTTGAAAGTGCCGAACCCTTAAGAAGGTAAATGACTTTCTTTTCTTCTCACATTCAGCCAAAAAAATGAATAACATGGATGGCTTTTATTTTATGTTTTATTATATTAACATATTTAACTAATTTACAAAACTAACCTTAATGATTTTACTTTAATAATTAACTAACCATGTCCATAAAAGTCCACTCAAAATTTCAATGGTATAATATCAACATAAGGACCCCACATTATAAAATCCATGGCAATATAGCACTTTAACAAATTGCTAGCCACTTTTGCATTGTACGCGATTAAGTCCTTTTATAAAATCGAGCACACAAATGATAAAATTTTCACACGAATTTTTCACACAAGTAAATTCACACATAATAAACACATAAAATAATATTAAAATATTTTTCAGACTCGGATTTGTGGTCTCGAAACCACTGTTTCGATTAGGGTCAAAACCGGGTTGTTACAGATAAGCCATTTTTGCATGGCTATTAATTACACCTATATACATTGGTTCCAAAATCAACATTTCCACTATGCTATACATGCCATTTATTCGAAAACGACTTAGTAAAGTACCAAAATATAGACGATAGTGTGACAAGCTTCACAGACGATCCCCGAACACGTAGCGATCACCAAAATCTATACATCAAAACAATTATCCAACATATTGTAGGCTAATTTAGCTTAGTAAGTTACCAGCAAATAAACTTTACAATTTCACTTGATATCTCGAATAATATTTAACCAATTCATACTACTAAATCATCTTACCTTTAGCTTACCATATCATAAGATAATTATTAACTTAATACTATGATTTAACTAAAATCAATATAATTACTCAACCATAAACATTTCTTCAAATTTAAATACAAGGCCAAATACATTATGCATTTCATCATCATGTGATATAAAGAATCATCTTATATATTTGATTCCAAATATAATCACCACATAGGTTTAATACTTACAAAGCTCAACCTTGAATACAACCATAACGGTTATTACTCAAGAACTCCAAGTATTTACTCATTATATTAATCATGATTACTCAATAAGCCGAACACTCAATACTAATAGTTATTCGAAAATATTTAATAAGTTCGCACACTTAGTGCTTAATAATCAATCTCGCACACTTAGTGCTTTACAATTAAACTCGCACACTTAGTGCTAATCTCATTATCATAAATTTTTATACCCGCACACTTAGTGCCAAAAGTCAACAACTCAATACATCTTATTTCAATAATTTTATCACTACATGTATATATATACCATTCAATTCAACATAATTACATAGATACTAAGATGATTTAAAACAATACAAAATATATGCTTAATAACTTACCTCGGATGTCGTCAACTAATAGATCGACTACTCAACTACTTTCGATTTCCCCCGATCTAAATCCGATTTCTTGGTTTCTTGATCTAAACATATTCAAATAAATCTCATTTAAACATATTTTCATTTAATTTAGTCTAAGAACACATAAATGGGCAAATTACATTTTTTCCCCTGACATTTCACATTCTTCACAATTTAGTCCCTATTTCACAAAATACAAAATAAACAAACTTTCATTGCAAAATAACTTGGCCGAATATGCACTAAGCATGTCATTTATTTCACATTTTCGTCCCTCAATTCATTATTTTTTCAATTTAGCCCTAATTACTCAAAATCATCAAAAATTCAATTACAACATATGTTTATCCATTTCATATCTTTTATTTTCTATCATTTAACAACAAAATATCAAGATTTCAACAATGGCAAAATACAAAATCATCACCAAATTTAAAAATTCAAGCATGGGTCTAATAGTCTTCGAAGCAACGATCTCAAAAACATAAAAATCATCAAAAACCGAAACCAAAACATACCTCAAAACAAGTGCCGAATACATAGTTTCCTTATTTCTTTTTGTTTCGGTTTGAAGAAAGATAAAAGCATGGCTTTTTAAGTTATGTTTATTTAATATAACATTATATTATACTTTTATTATTTTAACTTTTATATTTAATATATAAAAACTATATATTAACCTTCATGCTGTCCACTACCTTTATTATTGGCTAAGTTACAACATAAAACCTCCAAATTATAAAGACAACAATAATTAGGCACTTTCATATTTAACCATCAAATTTTTATTTTACGCAATTAAACCTTTTTTTCTCAAATTAATCACACAAATAATAAAATTAAATCACAAAACTTTCACACAATTAAATTCACACATCATAAACACACAAAATAATATTAAAATATTTTCAGACTTGGATTTGTGGTCCCAAAACCACTGTTCCAATTAGGGTAAAAAATCAGGCTGTTATTTTGTATCTGGTTTACCGCTGACACCAAGTAAGAAAGATACAATCTGGGTTATTGTGGATAGATTGACCAACTCGACACACTTTATTCTGGTTCTTACAGATTATTCACTTGATAAGCTGGCTGAATTGTATGTTTTTCAGATAGTGAGGTTGCATGGAGTGCCTATTTCTATTATTTCGGACAAAGACCCAAGGTTCACATCGCGGTTTTGGAAGAAACTGCAAGATGCTTTAGGTACAAAAATACACTTCAGCACAGCTTTCCATCTACAAACAGATGGCCTTTCTGAACGAATCATTCAGATACTCGAGGATATATTGAGATGTTGTTGCATTCTCGAGTTTGAAGGTACATGGGAATGATGCTTACCTTTGATTGAGTTTGCTTATAATAATAGCTTTCAATCTAGTATCAAAATGGCACATTACGAGGCTTTGTACGGTCGTAAATGTCGTACACCATTGTATTGGACTGAGCTCAGTGAAAAGAAGATACACGGGGTCGATTTTGACCCTAATTGGACACAATGGTTTTGAGACCACGAATCCGAGTTAGAAAAATATTTTAAAATTATTTTCTGTGTTTATTATGTGTGGATTTCCTTGTGTGAAAATTCTGTGCTTTAATTTTGTCGTTTGAGTGTCCGATTAAATAAAAGGATTAAATCGCGTAAAATGAAAAATTAGGTGGTTATTTTTAAAAGGGTAGAATAGTGGTTGTCTTTATAAATAGGAGGTTCTATGATGCAAATAGCCCACTATGTAAGTTAGTGGGTGGCAAAGGACTAATGTAACCTTATTATATATGTTATCTTTATTAATTATTAAAGGTTAAAATAGTAAACTAATAATAATGTTAATATATGTTATAATACAATAAATTAAAAAGCCATTTTTCTTCATCTTTGAATGCTGAAACTTAGAAAATAGAAAGGGTTAGGAGCTTTGAAACATTCGGTCACCATTTAGCTTAATTCAAGGTATGTTTTACTTCGGTTTTTGATAATTTTTACGTTTTTGAGATCGTTGCTTCGAGTACTACAAAACCCATGCTTGAAATTTTGAAATTGATGATGATTTTGAGTTATGCCATTGATGAATAATTGTTTTTTGTGATGTTTAATGATGAATAATGAAATATATGTTTTAGATTAATACGTTTTGTATTGGAATTTTTGATGAAATTGAGTATTTAGGGCTAAATTGCAAAAATAATAATTTTAGGGACTAAAATGTGAAATAAATGAAACATATGGACTTGTATGGAGCCTATGAATATTCGGTCTTGGCATGATATATGCAAATTTTGTGTATTTTTGTGTTTTATGCAATAGGGACTAAATTGCAAAAAGTGTAAAATGTCAGGGAAAAATAGAAATTTGCCCATTTATGTGTGTTTAGACTAAATTAAGTAAAATTATGATTAAATAAATTTAATTTGAATATGTTTAGATCAAGAACGAAAGGAAACAAAATTAGATCGGGGGAAGTCAAAAATAGTTGAGTAATCGATTTCGTTCGCCGATATTCGAGGTAAGTCTTTAAACATATAAGTGTCGTTAAATTTGATAATAAATATATGTTAAATGAGGAATGGAATTTTTGTGAATCTAATTATGTATGGCCAAATGTATATTGGGTAAAAGAGATTTATTTTTAAGTTTGATCCAGTTGAGATCCAATGTCCGAAAGCCCTGTATGAACCCTAGGAATAGTTAGGATGCATATGTCATGACATAGGATCTTCGATATGTATTTTCGTATAAGACCACGTCTGGGACGTTGGCTTCGAATTGTATATACGTGTAAGACCCTGTTTGGGACAGTGTCATCAATATGTGATTACATGTAAGTCCACGTCAGGGACGTTGGCATTGTACGAGTTTTCCTACTATCTGCGTATCCTTTTTAATTCTGAACGGTACAACGAGCAATGTTAAATGAAGTCCAAATATGAAATTGAATTAAAAGACTCATGTATGTACTTATACTTATTTGTGAAAATTAGGTAAGTTGATTGTTAAATTGATTGTTTATGTGCCAAAGTTATAAATGTGAAATATGTGGACATATATGTGATTGTGTATAATCGGCCAAATATGGTATTTGTCATATTAATAATGAGAATTGAATAAGTTCATGTGTATTTGTACAATTAGCCATATAGTATAAGTATGTGAGATTATCATGTGATCTAGTAGTAAATGATAACTTGTATTTGATATTATGTAAATTTGACCTTGTTAACAAAATGTTAATATGTAATTTATGTTATATATATGTTTGTGTTTAAGACTTACTAAGCTTAAATAGCTTACTGTGTTTGTTTGTGTTTACATCTGTTTTATAGATTTTGGAGTCACGATACGAGCTCGGGGATCGTCAGCAAAGTCTATCATGCTATCGACATCTTTTGGTATTTTGATAAATTTTGAATTCGATATTGTGGCATGTATAGGCTTGCTTATGTTTTTGGTTAGTTTTGGATCATGTATATAAATGGCCATGCGAAAATGGCTTAACATCTCTGCTTGTGTTCGGTTTGGTTTTAAATTGGCTTATACATGATTGTTTTGTTTAATTTGGAATTTATGTGCTTTCGAGTAGGTGATTGAAGTGTTTAATTATTATGTTCTAATTTGATTATAGGTGATCATGTTTTGAGTTTGCATTCGAATGAGATAACCAAATTATATGTATGAGTTTATTTGGTTTATGCTAAGTATTAAAGTCTTGAAATCTGATTTGATTAAAAAGGATGATATCTAGATTTGTGTTTCGGCAAACAGATTATTAATTTGGGTGTGATTGGCTTTTTAGGTTGCTATTAAATTGATATTATAACATGCTTGTGTACTCGGATATGTGATGAATTATAATAGCTAAATATATGGCTTGGTTGTGTTGTATGTATTGTTATCTTGTTGATTAATTACGGTTGGTTTATAAAAACATGAATGTATATGTTTTGAATGCTATATAATGAAAATGAAATAAATAAGTTTGGTATAAGATTCAAATTGTATACGTGGCTAGTTAGTAATTGGTTTATAATGGCATATAGATGAAATGAAGTTGATGTGGATTATTAATGTTTGAAGTTTAGTTTCTTTGACAATGTAAGTGACTATAAGATTTGGTTTTGGTGTTTATATCATATTAGAAAACATGTATCGTGATTTAATAGATGTAAAGGTATATTCGGCTAAAGCTTGGGACTTTACAATGACATTTATGTGTTTTTGTTGATTATTATGAATATATAAATAGAAAGTAAATAAGGTTTCCTATATGACCGAATAGGTAATTAAATGTATTGGATAAGTATATGTATTTTAACTATGATATTTGGGCATGTGAAATAAGTGTAATATTAGTTATTATTTGTGTTCAAGATGATTTAATTTATTATGGTTCATGCGCATAATCTTGAAATAAATTATAACGGCTAAGTATATGATAAATTTGGTAATAGTTAAGCAAACGAAATTGAATTAATGGATGTTTAATGCATATTAGGTATAGATGATTATATGTTCAAATATACTTTGGTTATTTTGATTTGGTTGTAATAGCAAAGTATGCAACTTAGTATGCTTGAAATGTCTGGTACATGTATTTTGAATTGATTATAGAGCATGCTAATTCGGTATATTACGATTTGTTCTTTGTGTTCAATAAACCCTAATGTGACTATAGTGGTATGAGTATGATATAATAATATTAAAGTTATGTTCAACTATGATGATAATGTGATATGATTGAAGTATGTTTGATAATGTTTTAAACATTCGAAGGTCATGCATTTGATTTTCACACTGATCGAACTTTGTATTAATGACGCATGATTTATATATGTGAAATGATTAAATATATATATGAATTGAATTAGAAAATCTAAAAAAAATTATTATTATTTTGCCTAGTACTTGAATTCAATTGAGTGTCTGTTATGAGTTGTGTTTTGTTAGGTAATGCCTCATAACCATAATCTGGCAACGGATTCGGATTAAGGGGTGTTACACGTTTGGGTTCAAGGAACCCTTTTATATTTTAGCATAGGTGTTCTTGAGGGAGAAAGCGACAGATGAAGAATGCCCCCAAATGATTCTATCGGGGCCAGAAACAGGGTGAGGCGGTGGAACACTAACGATCTTGCTAATGACCTCTTCAAATAACCAAAGATGAAAAAGGTATAAATTCCACGAACCATCCTCGGTAGTCATTTCTTTAAGAGAACAATCCATGTTAAGAATAGAATTAGCAGGAATTTGATTAACCAAAGGCCCACAGTTTGGAATCCAAGGGTCCCCCAGCAGTTAATAGAATTTTCATTCCCAACAGACCATACTAGATTATCGCGAATAAGAGGCCATACCTTGGAAAGAAACCTCCATAAAAAGGGGCACCTTGCCCTGCAAAGACTTTCAGGAAAATCATTTGTAACCCCATACTTCGCCCGGTGAACCCGAACCTAGAGAGCCGTAGTATTTAAAATAATGCTAAATCTGACCTTCATCATGAAAGACGTGTTGTGATCCTTCAACTTCCTCAGGTTTAGACCACCATGAGATTTAGGCTAGCAAATCAAGTCCCAATTAACCAAAGCCATCTTATTATCCCCATTGTGTGACCCCCAAACAAACTTCCTAACAATGCATTCAATCTCATCACATAACCCTTTGGGAACCATCATAGTCTACATAACCCTAAATCCTAATTCATTCATTTTAGTATCACACATATTGCATATATTATTAATTAGTTTAAAATTATACATTTCATTATTTGTTGTATGTTATTTTTTTTGAAAATATTAAATAGTTTCCATTAATAATAAAGGATAAATACAAGTTGCATGAGTGGCACGTGCCCTAAGCTGTCCGTCACCATTAAACGATGAAGGATCCTAATTATTGAAAAATCTAACAAAAAATACATCCTGAATGACAGCAATCGTCAAAACCAAAGACCCATTTCTTAAAACAATCCAAGAAAACCCTAAAGACACTCATGCCTCAGTAAACCAAAAGACGAAATGAAAACATATTATCCCTCTCCTAATTTCTAAGGACAATCCTTACATAACACAATTTGCAGGCAACCTACCCATGGTTCTACTTCCATTATCATCTCTTTCGGCAGATCTATAACAGAAGAGCCCTCAATGGAATATTCGTAGAAAAGAAATCGTGGGAATTAAACATACCTCTATGTTTTAAATATGTCTATTTTAATCAGCTACAAAACTAACAATTAAAGGAATTTGAGTCGAATTTTGCTATAACTTGAAAATAACCATGCATGAGACGGAATGTATCAATATTCAAAATAATCTTTACAATAATTGTAAACACAGTACATTCATTATAGATTTATAATTAATTAAATGCAATCTTCCCAATATAAAAGAAATTAGACCGATTATCAAACATTATATTATTTTACTTGCAATGAAAGAAACTCTTGTAACTGAGCACGTAAATGGAAAACCCTAAACGTTAATTCTAAAATTAAAGTGGGCCTAGAAAAAAAATCCCCACTTAATAATCAATCATTGCTTTTCGGAACTAAAATGGAAATGATAGCAACTTTCACCATCACTTACCACTTAAAACAATGTGGTCAGTCACCCTAAGGTCCAATGGCAAGAACAATCTAGGAGATTAATATTGCTTCATGTGGTGTTAAAATTAATCTATACATATACAGATATTCCCAAGATTAGGGCATTGTTTTGGTGCTATGAAAATTGTGGTCCAAGTTCCACACCCAATCACCAAACTCATAAAGATATGTATTTAATGCATAAAATTCACCTTATTCTTTCGGCAAATGCTCAGATAACTTCCCAAAAGATAGTTTTCTCTTTGTGGTTTTTATCATTCTATGTAAAACTCTCAGGTTGATTGTGTATTGATCAATTTGGGTGAGGTTGGTTTTGGCTTTAAAATTTGACTTTGTATCATTTAGGGTTTTATTATTATAAATTTGAGTTTATTTCAGATTTCAGATTCAGATTATTTTGGGTCACAATCTTTTGAATTTGAATTATTTTAAAGTTTAGGTTATTTTGGTTTGTCAATCATGGTTTTTAGGTTTGATCGTTTTAAGTTTAGGTCATTTCAAATAATTATGAGTTTGAGTTAAACGTGTCAATCTAATAAAATTGAGTTGAATCAAATTTAAATGTGAATTAATTAAATACATAACAAAGTCTACGTACAAATTGTAAAGGATATGAATGCATAGTCAATCTACAAGCCATATATCTCAAACCTTCTTATCTTTCCATATTCTTGAACAAATAGTATGCATAAAAAAAAAGATTGTTTCTCTAAGATACGTGGACCTCTTGATAGGGACAGGGTTTTGGAATTTGACAAAAATCTAGCTATTCACAATGAATAATATCAAATTGTTTGTTTTCAACAAGATGAATAAAAATTTCAAGGATTAGCTAGAGAAGGTTGAAGATAAAATGAAAGAGCATGCATGCGATGGAAATTGGAAGGGTTATCCATATAATTAGGCAAAGGGGAAGAAAACGGGCGCATGCATTGATGTAGAATTGTCTATTATCGCCGGAGACTTCATTGTTTGCATTAGGAGAATAGTAGCTAAAGGAATCTAATGTTGAATAGGCAATAGGGACATGCATGTAAGTCACCAATGCCACGCCAATCTCCTTATCTCTTCATGAATCAATTTCCTATCCTTCTCATTATGTAATTTGGGTTTTCATTTTCATTCTTTTATCTCTTAACTGAATTTACATTATTAATAAATTTATATTGAATTTGAATACTTGACATTATAATATTTAAAGATTTTATTTGAAAATTAAATTTTAATTGATAAAAACATAATTTTATATCGTTATTGATTATTTTGACATAACAACTCATCAAAAGTTTCACTCCAATTTAGATATTTATTAAAGATTATTTACAGAAATTAAAAAATCAAGATTTAAAGAGTATAGAAAGTATGGAACAAATAACTATAATATGTCAACTTTTTTTTATAAAATGGAAACTTGTTTAATCTAGAATCCGACATTCAACAAGTTTAGGATTTAAATTTCATACTTTATGATTCTTTCCTTATCCCTAAATTGGATTTTCTTTAATGGAAAAAGGAATATAACCAAGGTTAAAATAAGTAAAAAAAACAACCTCTAATACTTAAATAATTTATGTAGATAACCTCATATGTCCCACTATCTTTTAATTTATACTCAAATAAATCATTAACATGATCAGTGAAAATTATATAAAAAAATCAATTAATAAGCAGATAAAATCAAGTTGTCATCGTATAAACATGGTTGAGGGTTTGGGCATTTAATTGATGGATTGTGAATCAGCTAAAATAATAATATTTTTGATACGATATTTAAAATTATTCATAATTTTTCTCTGATTCTTAAATAAAAAATAATGCTTTCAGCACATCTGTACTAATAATAATGTCGATACTGATCGAAATAACATTTAATCAAAATGGATGGACTTAAATTAAAAAATAAGGAACATGTGAGAAAGGATATTTTAGTAATATGGCAAATGAAAATATCTTACAAGTGATGGGTTATTTTCGGGGGTCATCACTATGGCCGACTATATATATATATATGCTCCTTTGGCAAAAGGGTCCATCTGATTTGATGTTTTTATTTCAATTTTGATGTGATTCCAACTATTTCCCATTACATACCATTGAATTATTATCTTACAAAAATGTTCTTTCAAAAATATATACCCAGTGATTTTATATTTTCTTGCTATTTCAGCTCTAGTGGGAGTCTTAAACAAAAATCTAATCTGAATAATAATTTCTTTTTATTGCTTATTGTAACTAGGGGTTAGCAGGGCTCTACTCTTAAAATTGATTTTTTATATCGATCCTTTAAAATTTTAAATTAGTAAAAATAAAATTATATTTTAACCTTTTAAAAATATAAAAATTTAATTTAACGTATTAAAATTATAAAGATATAAACTATTAAAATGATAAAACATATTCTTTTCTATCATAAAATTGTAATTTAATTATGAACTCCACATGATACAGATTCTTTGGTAGAGAAAAGAAGAAAATTATTGTTATTTTCTTATTGGATGGTGGAATGATATGTCACCTTTTATTTGTTGTTATTGAAATTAAGATCTACTACGAATATGGGTAAAAGAAATACAAAACATAATGTTACTATTTCTTTTTAATTTAATTATACTTGTCCATTGGTCAATTGGTCAGGTGGTCCACTTAACATGTGTCAGGCTTCGAATACGGATTTATGTTTCCAAGTTTATCTCGCTTGACTTAAATTTAAATTAAATCATTTTAAAAATATTTTTACATTTAATTATAATATATGCATATATATAAATATTAATGCAATAATATATATTTTAAATAGAGGTGATTATGGGCTGGGCCGGATCGGATCTGGTTTGGGCCAAGCCCATTTACTAGACCCAGGCTTGACTTGAAAATTGGGCCTAAAAATTTGTCTAAGTCCGACCCAGATAAAAAGGCTAAAACCCGGGCCCGGCTCGCTCATATTAATTTTTTTATATTATATTATTCTTTTACATATTTTTAAAGTATATAATACATCAAAAATACTAAAAATATTAAAATAAATATTTCCAAACAAATTAAAAATAAATTTTAAAAAATATGTATACTTAAATAATACTAAGATAGATGCAACTTAACAAGAAAATATTTCCAAAATAATAATAATTAACAATAAAACAAGTGTTATACAATATCCAAACAATAACAATAAAATAGTACCAACATAATAGTGAAGTGGTAGCAAAATAGGGAGAGAAAAAAAAGAAAATATCATTAAAATAAATAAAAAATAGTAAAAAATTTTTATCATTTAGTGAAATCGGGCAAAAAATATCTTGCCCGAGGCTAGGCCAGTTTTTAAAACGGGCCTTATTTTTTTGCCCAATCTCCTTTTCTGGGCCAATATTTTTGTCCAAACCCTCTCATTTTTTAGGTAAGCCTTCGCATCGAATTGGGTGGCTCAACCTAGGAACATGTTTAATTTTAAATAGTGAAGAAGATTTTGACAAAAAAAAAATTGAAACGGGTTATTTGCATGGGCTTTTCATTTTTAAAAAAGAATTGAGTAATAGTTAGCTTGGTCAAACCATGAACAATATTACTAATAATAATGTTCTAAAATTGTTAATTCAGCAATAGGATTGTTGGATTCAATATGTACCATCCAATTAAAATATTTTCAAACCGGTTGAATCAACAAAATATCGATTAAAATATATTATGTGCTTTAATTTATATTAAAAAGTGTACAACTGTAAAATTTATTAAGTATTTATTATATTTAATATTTAATTAATATTTGATATACAGTGATTGTAATGATTGATTTTTTATATCTTATTTAAATTTGTATCTTTTTAATTATTACAACAGCAAATATATTATTTGAACTAAAACTCTATAGTAATTTATTTATTTAATTAAAATAATAATAATGATTTATTTTGATTCAATTTCAAAAAATATTAAACTAAGGTTGTACTAATTAACGTGACATTTTAAACATACAACACGTGCTGTGGTATAAAATATATCGCGTGGGAAAAAGATTTGAGTTAAAAATCACGTGGATTTTTCTGAAAAAATAAAAGTCACGTGGATTTAGAAGGGAAACTGGAGCGGAAAAAAACTGAAAAAGGAGCAAAAAGGTCTAATCTAGTTTTAGTCCTTCTACTTTACTGTAATCTAAAATTTAATATCTTTACTTCAATTTGATATGTTTTGATCTTCTATTTTCATAGTGTTATTAGTAGGCTCAAATTGAGAATACCATTAGTTGTTGACCCATGTATTATTTTTAAAACCAGGGATGAAGCCAGAATTGTTGATAAGGTGGCTAAGATATTTTTATAAATGGTAAACTATAAAAATAGTCGTTTATGTATGATTTAAATTACGTTTTGATCGTTGGACTTTAATTTGTTATGTTTTGGTCACTATGTCGTTACTAGACGTTAATGATGTTATGGAAATCTGATGTGGCATGTTAAATGCTGATGTGACTTCCATGTCAGCACCACTAGGGGAGAGCAAAACTTGATTCAATTCGAAAAAATAGAAAATAATTTCAAATTTTGAGTTAATCGAATCGAGTAATCTGAGTTTCGAGTCGATTTGAATTTTACAATTCAAATAACTCAAATAATTTGAATAACAGGTTGGAGTAAATATCCCTTTGATCCCTATCAATTTTAAATTTGAGCATTTGTCTCTCTCAACAAAAAATTATAAAAAAAAATCAATATAATGTTTATAATTCAAAATATTTATAAAATTCCAAATTTTATATTTTAAAAAAATTATAAAAAATTCTAAAGAATATATAAAGAAAATTAAAATTTTAAATTTTTCTAAAATAATAATTTTAGAGACCTAAATAAGTTAATTAATGATTCAAGTTTATCATTCTAAATTTTTTATTATTATTTTGCTTTGAAAAAGTTTTCAAATATATATGGTTTTAAATTTATGCGCTCTAACATGGAATTAGTTATACTCTAACAAGATTTTAATTTTTAACTCGAACAATTTCACTCAATTCTACTTGACTCAAATTTCATTTCACACGACTCGATTCAAAAAAAATTCAAATCAACTTAAGATGATAAAATATGACTCATCAACTCAATTAACTTGAAATTTTTTCACTCGATTCGATCGAACGCTCACCCCTAAGCACCACATAATTTAAAACCTATTTTTAAAAAAAAATTCTTTTATTATTATTATTATTATTATTATTATTATTATTATTATTATTATTATTATTTTCCTTTCATCTTACTCATTTCCCGTCTCTCCCTCTTTTTTCTTTTTTTTTTTTTTTTTTTTTGCTTTTTTCCCCTATTCTCCTCCCACCACTAGAGCTTAAATCAAAGGCCACCAAGATGAAGATCTCTTTCCCCTCTACCATTCTCCCAGTTTAAAGATTTGATGTCGTCTTGAAAAATCCCCAAATAGACATCAAAGCTTCGAACTTTTTCGGCTCTGATTTCTATTGTTGACTGTCGGTTCATCTCTAATTCCTGATATGTGTTTCCTTTCACCAACAACCAGCATTTGACCATTAGGGTCGACGAATGAAGAACCCAAACCCCTTGAACTTGTCAAACCTAAAATGGGTTGTGCTCCTTACTTATTTTCCTTTTTTTTGTTTTTCCATTTTTTTTCTTTTTGATTTTCGTCTTTGATTGTAGAGTGAAGCTTTGTTGTTGGTGGCTAATGCTGATGTCATGGGTGGAAGGTTTAATAGATACTATGGGTGTTTGAATAAATGCAAAAACATAAAAGAAGAGAGGAAAATGAAGAAAGTGTCTACTTGTTTTATTTCATTACCTCTAATAATCCAAATGACCGAACCATCTCATTTATACAAGTTTAGCTAATGAACTAGCTAAGAGATTCAATACTAACAGTCAAGCCTAACTGATTCTCAACTTATACACTAATTGGAATGAACTGATTACAACAACCTATTGACTTGACTAACACCTAACAGATTGGTTAGCCATATTACCTAACTACAAACAACCTACTAACAAATTGAAGTAACTACACAAAGCTTTAGTTAGCTCAACCATGCTTATACCTTAATATTCACCCATTTGCTCGCTCTTTTTGCAACTTCTAGTTTGTAGTTGTTCATACTTGCTAACAACGCGAAGGCTGGACCTAAACTTGTTGAAAAAAAGAGTTGAAAAAGGCTTGGTAAACACATTTGTAATCTGATCTTGTGTTGGAACATGACCAACCATTAATTTGCCAGCAACCATTTTCTCTCAAACAAAAAACAAGTCCAGTTCTACATGTTTGAACTTAGAGTGCATAATTGGATTTGTTGAAACAACTACTACACCTGAGTTATTACACCATACAACAACCTTTCCTCCAATTTTGACCTTTAACTCAGACAATAAGGAATCAAGCGATATAATCTTTACAGTAGCATGATCTAAGCCCTTTCACTCAGCTTTTGCAGTGGAACGAGAGACCACTTGTTGCTTCATTGAGCCTCATGACACAAGATTGCCTTCTAGAAAGACACAAAATCCTATGGTTGAACTTCTATCATCGAGATTAGTTCCCCAATTTGCATTAGAATATCCTACTAGAGACAATCAAGATGCAAATTTAAAGGAGATGCCATAATCCACAGTGCCTTGGAGATGCCTTAGAATTCTTTTGACTACTTTAAAGTGTTGATCAAGAGGTTTGTGCATGAACTAACATACCTTATTGACAACAAATGCAATTTCTGGTTGAGTAATGACTATGTACTACAAGGCTTCCACAATGCTCCTATAGCCTGAGTTATTTTCAACTGGGCTACCAATATGAGTAGACAAATTGTAAGAGTTGACCATGAGAGTGGGAGAACCATTCGAGTGATCCATCTAACATTTCTTTAACAGGTTAAAAATGTATTTCCTTAGACTGAGGAATAGTTCACCAGCAGTGTAAGACACCTTAATACCTAAGAAAAAATACAGTTGCCCCAAGTCTTCGAGAGAAAACTTTAAGTCTAAAGACTTGACAAAATCATCCACATAAACAATCTGATTCTTGTTAAAATGATATCATCAACATATACTAAAACATAAAGGGCTATCTCTCCAGAAATTTTGATGAAAAAAAAGCATCATACTTATACAACACAAATCTTATGGCTACTAGATGCTCTTTTAACTTGTGAAACTAGGCTCTAGGAGCCTGTTTGAGGCTATATAGAGGCTTTTTTAGTTTGCGTAGAAAAGGTTGATAACCGACATGTGTTTAAAAAACCTAGTGGTTGAAGCATGTAGATTTCTTTTGTAAGATCACCATTCAAAAAGGTATTGTTGATGTCAACTTGACTTAGTTGCTAGCCATATGTCACAACTAAAGTTAGAATTACTTCAATAGTGATTGGTTTAACCACTAGGCTAAAAGTCTCCTGGAAATCAATACCAACTTTTTGTAGGCACCCTTTTACAACCAGTCTTCCCTTGTAAGGAGCTACAGAACCATAAACATTCTTTTTTAGCTTGAAAATCCACTTACATCCTACAACTTTCCTATTAGGAGGCAAATGAACCAGCTCTCAGGTACTGTTATTAATAAGTGCATCGAATTCCTGTTGAGCAGCCTTGGTCCACTCAAGACTGGCGAAAGCTTCTCTGATAGTCAGAGGCTCTCAATCACATACTTCAGTTGAATAAATTATTGGTTTAAAAATGCCACTATTGGAACGAGTTTGCATGGGATAAACATTGGAATACACTAGTAAGTAAGGTGTGCTAACTACTAGAATCAAATCATGAACAATATTTTGAATAGAATCAACTGGAGAAAAAGCACTGGAGATTGAGTCAGTCCTTAGAGAAGACATATTGTTTGTAGGGGTTGAGAAAACAACAACAACATACCTTGTAAGAGAACCTTTAGAGGAACAAGAAGCTAGAGTAGGTGAAACAAACCCCTGAGGTAACAAAATGGGAACATAGGCCCTTTGATGAGTCTAATGGCCAATCAGTGAATATCCTTAAAAAACTTTAAATATGGTAGAGGAAAACGGAAAACACCTTTCATAAAAAATGACTTGTCTAGAGACAAAAAGTCTATCACAATCATCAAGACATTTGTATCCGTTGTGAAGAAGACAATAGCTAAGAAAAGTGCACGGCTTGGATCAAAATTATAGTTTATACCTATTGTAGGGCCCAATATAGGGATAGCAATAGCAGCCAAATACCCTGAGATTCAAGTAGTCGGTTTAGTGTGATACGACAGTTCATAAAGAGACCTCCTTTGTAAGGCAAATGTGCGAAGCATGTTAATCAAATACACTACATTGAGAAATGCATGTGTCCAAAGGTGTATAGGAAAAAAGGCTTGACCAATTAATGTGAGACCGATTTCAACAATATGTCTATGTTTTCTTTCCTCAAGACCATTCTGTTTTGAAGTATATTGTTAGGTTAACCTATGTTGAATACCGAAGTTAGTGAGCACCTATGAAAAAGATTTAAACTCACCAGCCGCAATCACTTTGAAACTTTTTTATTTTGTGATAAAATTGAAATTCTACAAATTTTTGAAACTAAACAATTTTTTCAATAGCTTTTGACTTATGTTTGAGTAGGTATTTCCATGTATACCTACTACAGGCATCAAGAAAAGAAACATAATATAAACATCCCTCTGAAGTCACTTGAGTAGGACCTTACAAGTTTGAGATAACCAATTCAAAGGAGTAGAGTACATAGTCATAAAAGCAAAAAAAAAAAAGGAAGCTTGTGTGACTTCCCAAGCTGACAAGTTGAACAAACACTAAGGTGCTTAGCTGTTTGTGGAAAAATGTCACAACAAGTGAGTACTTGATGAATTACTTATTACATAAATGTTCAAGGCATTTGTGCTATAAATCTGTTGGATCTGGTGCCCTAAGTGTAGTATATTTGTTTGTACAACTGTAATTTTTTGAACAGATTGGTTAATAACATTACCCATGAATTATATTAATACCCTTTGTATATTTTTCTCACATGGTCTTTTGCATGTAAATAAAAATAGAATAAAATATTAGCTCACTTGTTATCTAATTTTTAACTAATACTAAGTGGTATTACATGGTCGAATTGTAATACAGAAAGACAACTTATATTAGTAGACGATCCTAAACATGTCCTTAGTTTAATCGAAAATGAGCAACTGATTAAAAGACTAATATGACGTCTATCAAGTTCAATTGGGGACATACTTTATCTTGGGAATCAGAGCGGATAACTCCCAGAAAATAAAGACTGGACCCAAGTAGAATAGATCTTGAATCTATTTATGGATTTATTCACTTGTGACATTCATGGTTTGGCATATCTTAATCTTGAGTGGATGATAAACTATGCATGCGTGACTTATATACTTTAATGTAAGTAAAAGCCTAAGCTCAAAAAGATAAGGAACCAAAAACTAGTGCATTGGGTATACAACTTCTGTAATATGTAGCGTCATTCACAATAGTGGAATTCATAGCCTAAGACACGGGTAAATGGTATCCTTTCATTGGCATAACATAATAGATGAAAAGTAAATGTGGCCACAGGTTGTTTGTCTATGTGATAAATGATTTGATTATTAGTTGATAGTAATTGACTTTTTATGAAGGAAGATGTAATGATTACCATGAGATAAAATAGAATCATATTAGGAGAACAGATTGACCCTAAAGAGATTAAAGATATTCTATGAGGATAACACACTTATGACAAGGTCATTAGACAAGCACTGATTGATTTGCTTTCGTCACGATACTATAGTGGAGTAACTTCGTGACTAAATAAATTTATAATTAATAGGAGAAAAGCTGGAACTTAATTATAAATCATTTGAGCCCTAATCACATATGTTCAATCGGTCCCTCCACTAGCTTGTTGAAACCAGAAATAAATTGTATGTTGAATTAAATGAACAAAAATGGATATAAATGGTAAAGTTAGGCAAATGGGAAACATTCGGAAATGAATATGGTTTTCTCTAAATGGAAATGACTTGAAATTTTAATTTATGATTTTCAAATTATTATTTATTTAATTAAATAATTGAACTTCAAAATAGAATTAAATTAATTGGTCATTGTGAATTCGTTGAATGTAGAAATATTAAATATATTTTCTTATATTTTCTTATAAATTCTTTTACGATAAAGTTGCAATTATTTAACTAGAACATTTTGAAAGTCCACTAGAAGAAGTAGTAGTAGTGGCATTTTATTTTGAATAAGTAAATTGATACAAGCCCTTATGAATGTGGCCCACTAGCAAGATAACCTTTGTTTGTAAGTCCTTAACAAAACAATGAAAAGGATAAAACGGAAAATAAACTGGATTATCCTTGGTAATTGAACAATAGATAACAAATTTTTGCAAACATGAGGAACATGAAATACATTCTTGATGTAAGATTCTGTTACCAGAGGGAATAGATGAGGATCATACATGAGAAACAAACACACAATAACCATTTACCATAAACAATTTACTAGTACCTGGGTATTCAGCAGCTCCATTAAGATTGAAGAGGTCATTAGTCACATGATTAGTAGCCCCTGAGTCTGGATACCAGACTTGTTCACCAGCATTGGCAGAAATAAAATTGAAATGACATTTTGGCTTAGGAGGTCCTAACTAAGGGAAGTTGCTTGTCTAGAACTTTATATTAACTTGAGGTTACCAATTCTGATAAGAAGCAATAGAGACATTAACTTGGTTAGGAGGGCAAAATAACCACCTTGCACACCTTGGCTGTAATATTTATGCTGTGGAAAGGTACCACATCTCTTAGCAAACTAACCCTGATAAAAAAAATTAATGGTAATTCACATTGATTTGCACCCTTTGATCCATGTCAGACACACTAGAAAACTTTTAATCAAATTTATAGTAGCATTTCTATAGTATATGCCCAATCCGGCCACAAAGCTTACATTGAGGTCGATTGTGAAAAAAAATCATCCACGACCTCTGCCATGGTAATAAATCTTGCCATGTCTAAATTGCTGCTTGTGTCCTTGATTGTAATTCCTATTAGAACCATTATTGGACTCAATACTCTTGGACTTATCCATTTCACCATATTTCTGTTGCTGGAACATATTAGCTTATATAGAGAGACTAGCTACAAATTCAAGCTACCTTGATTCACAAATAATTAACATTTTAGCAAGAAGTTCAAGAGTAACATTAGTTGTTGAAGCCACTACTCGAACTTACTCATACTCAATTGGGAGCCCTATAAGAATGATGCTCACTTGTTAGTGATCAGAAATAACACTTCTAGCTGCAAACAAAACATCACACATACCCTTGATCTTAGATAAGTATGCTTTAATAGTCAACTGACTTTTTTTTAGAATACAACATATGCCTTAGACTCGATGGTTGTCCACACATGAAAACAGGTATTAGCACTAGTTAGATATGCTAATACATCATCACACACAGTAGATAGCAACAATAATGCCAACAAATTATCTTGTTGTTTATGCAATAAAAATCTGGAATTGTCAACCAAGTTACCATCTGCATCAATTATAAGCTAAGGAACAGTAACAAGTCCTAATACATAGTCTTGCAAACCATACCTTTTAAGAATGAGCATGATCTGATGTTTCCAAATAAGGAAATTACTCTCACTAAGTTTAACAGTCTCATGTTTTGAAAACTGTTGAACTCTTCTGGCTACTCCTCACACGATTGACATTGGTTCTAAATTGTGAGAATTTACCTGTTCAACAGCATTTAAAGAAAAATGATATTGATTACCATCATTTTTAGATACCACTTTCTGGAGCCATGAAGATCAACACTGGAATGCACAATAAGAACTTCTTTTACAACCTGATATCAACAATATGCACTTCACACAACCAAAAAAACCATTGGCTCTGGTACCATGTTTGAATCAACGCAAAAACGAAAAAGAAGAGAGAAAAAAATAAAGAAAGGGTCTACTTGTTTTATTTCATTACCTCTAATAATCCAAAGGACCGAGCTATCTCATTTTTACAAGTTTAGCTAATGAACAAACTAAGAGATTCAGTACCAACAGTCAAGCCTAACCGATTCTCAACTGATAAACTAACTGAAATGAACTCATTACAACAACTTACAGACTTAACTAACACCTAACAGTTTGCTTAACTGTATTACCTAACTACTAACAGAATCACCAAACTACAAACAACCTACTAACAAACTAAAGTAACTACACAAAGCTTCAGTTAGCTCAACCATGCTTATACCTTAATAATGGGTTTCAGGGTTTAGGTTTTGGGTAGTATGAGGATGGTGAGATCTATTGTTAAAACATGAATATAGATAATATTTAATCTTTTAATTCTACTTAAACTCCTTAAATTTCTCATTAGCAATCCCCTCATATTTGTTGTTGACTACTCTTAACTGTAGCTAAACACCTTTTTAGTGCATATTATTGCAAAACCTTTTCAACTTGGCATTTTTCTTAGCATTTTTTTCACCGATTCCATGATGTGTAAGGAGACCTATGTTGGTTTTTTTGGTACATAGGAGCGGTCCAAGTCCGTTTTAATTAATGATGGCTCTAAGCTTAGCTACACCAATCATGTCCTCTTGGATAGCAATAAAGATATTTGGTCTTTCATCATAAGTTACAAAATTTTGTTGATGGATTCACCATATATGCCGTGTTCTTTTTGCTAGTAAAACAAATCAAAATTTGGAGGTGTGGTGAAGATTCATGGCTTTGAAGGTCTGGTTAAAGAAAAAAGAAGCAAAAAGAAATGAATGAGAAAAAAAATAGAGAAAGGCCAAAGAGGAGTGAGAAGAAAGGAAAAGAACAGGAAAAAAATAAATAAGGAAAAACAAAGAGGTTAAAAAGTAAAAAAAAAAAGTTTTAAATTATGTGGTGCCTTCCATGCCAGCATTTAATAGGTCGTGTCATTTTCATAACACCTTTAACGCTAGGTAACATCATAGTGACTAAAATATTACAAATTGATAATGTTAGTAACTAAAAGCGTAATAAATTAAAGTTTAATAACCAAAACGTAATATAAACCATATATAAGTGACTATTTTTGTAGTTTACCCTTTTATAAAATATACATGTTAAAGGTATGGGTAGGGCCTACTTTTAACAAGGTGCTTTTAAATTCGGAAAATTTTGATTCTCAAAATTTAAGAAAAATAAAACGAGTTAAATGCTCAATTTGTATTAGATATTATAATTATTTAAGTTTATTTTTTACCTAATTAATATTTAGATACCATTTATACCTAGATATTGCAATTATTAAACTTGATTTTTACGAAATTAATATTTAGATACTACTTTGTACTAGTTTACCAAATTAAACTAAAATGTTACTAAATTTATCATAAAAATTATAAATTCTATAAAATAAATCAAATTTAAAAAATTTGAAAAACTTTGGGGAACGTAAATTCATTATCTTTTAAACACTAATTATAATATTAAAATAAAAAATTCTAAAACTTAAAAGTTTTAAAAGAAATTTTACAAAATTTAAGGGATCCCTAAATTTGCCTCTGTTTAAAACAACCTTAAACATTTGATTAACATGTAGTTATTGATTGAATAGTTTATTAGATTTTCATGTGAATTTTATTTCACCACTTTAATGGCAACAAGTAACTAAGTTAATTGGACATACTACTAACATTATGAAAAGAAGGATCAAATCATGTTAAATTAAAATAGAGATTAAAATTTAATTTTAACATAGTATAGGGACTAAAACCAGAACTAGCCCAAAAATTTACAAATGAATAATGAAAGGAAAACATAGGTAAAATAGTTAGGTGTCAATATTAGGTGAAAATTTTTGCATGTTATTATACCGATATGGCAACCTGTTTTAATGATTTAGAATTCTGGCTCTCTCTTTTCATCTTTGATTTAATTAGCATGATTATTGTAATAATTAAGAAAGTTTCGGTTCGAATACGTATTATTCGATTAAAAATTTTGGAATAATTGCAGTAGTAAAATCATATAAAAAATATGAAAACCTTTTCAAATTCAAATTTTATAATACGTAAACGTTATGTGTAGATTTTTTAATCTAATCTCATTCAACAAGTTTTAATCTTTTAAAATTGGCATAGCCCATTACAAAATTTATAACTTAGACCCAAACTCTGTTCTTGATATACACAATTTACTTCATTTTTGCAGTGGAGTTTCGATTGGATTATATTAATTTTTATACTATAAGGCTTCTTAATCAGGTCAAGAAGTTTAGCACAATCGTAGATTCCAAAACACAAATTATTTAGCTTTTATCTTTCACCCCCAAATCACAAAATTCTCCAATTTCCCTTGCTTTTCATATAAAGGCATTGCGTTGGAGTGGGAAAGGTTGTGGAAATGCAAAATTCAACCCAAGCTGAAAGCATTGTATATCCACCTAACTTAAAGCTAGTCTTTTGTGCCCAGTATGTTGTGCCAACCATGTACTATTCCTCGCTCCTAACCGTCTTGTCTTATTGGTATATGTTTATAAACTTGTGCCTAACTATCTAAAAGTGATTTGTAAATAGTGGAAGTATCACTTGAAAATTACATTTGATTTAGGGGAGTTTCCAAAGCAATTATTTTTCCAAGGTTTTGTTATATCAAATAGGGAAATTGTTAGTTTTTACTTTCAAATCAAATTTGCAAAAATTCAATTGATTATCTATAAAATATTTTCAAGTATTATAAAATTATTGAGAAATAAAGCGGAAGAAGGATCGTATTCAAGTTGTTCAACTCGAGAAAGAGGTATTCAGATCGACATGTAAAAAAGATATAAACAAATTTAGAAATAAAAGAACGAAAACACTAAAAACAAAGAAATTTAAGAACAAACAAACAATAAAAATAATAAATAAATAAACGAAAATTAGAAGAAAAAATAAAGTGAAAGATGAAATGAATAAACTAATAGATATGATGGATAGATGGATAAATGTCTAATTGAATCATTTGCGATATAAATCCCAACAAACTCAATTAATGACTCTAATCAACCCTCCAAGAAATAATCCTTGACAAATTGAAGGATGAAAATGAATTCTCATGACTCATTGCGAAAATCAATAAGAAAATTACTTTTGAAAATCACAAGAAAGAAATATTGCACAAAGAAACTAATTCTTAAAGTTGAAAACTTTGTTCATTAAAACCTTTGTTTTTCTAATGAACAGTGAAGAGACCTTCATATAGGCTAACTTAATTACATCAAAATAAATCTCTACAGATAATGAAACTCTAACTAATCTAAACAATAAGTCATTCTAAACTAAACTTTCTTTTGATTAGGAAACATCAAATTCCTAAACAACTTAAAATACTTAAACAATATCCAAAATTCAGAATAAATAAATAATAAAATCTAATAAATACAATATTGGACTCATATATAATAAAAATTAAGCCTAAAAATCGAACTCAATATGATTTAAACTCGAATTAAAAGCCTGAAATTCGTAATTTCCATAATAATCCCGTTTAGAAATCCTGCTCATGTAATTTTCACTAAAACGATCATAACTTAAGCTCCTAAACTTTAAAATGAGTGATTCAAAGTGCATTGCGAAGCTAAGAGATAGATTTTCAAATGATATGAGACATGTCAACCCAGAAATGCCTGGACCCCATCCAAAAAGTCGCCGCAAATTGGCTGATTTTTCAAACTTGAAAATTGATAGCTTCGATAAATGAAATTTAATAAATTTCACCACATCTGTGCATGTATCAAAAACAAACTTCCAAAATTCCTTGAACTTTTACAAATGTTTTTGAGTACTCCGAAGACTTTTCATACATGTTTCTAAGCCTTTTCTAAACAATTTTTAGGCTAAGTATCAATACCCCTTAAACAACGTCTCACAACACTTTCTAGAGGGATATTGTATCTTGATACCTTGTAACAAGTTATCAATACCTAGCAGCTAAGTATCGATACCTATGATACCTGGCATGGAAGGTACCTGTACATGGAAAGTAAGTAGTCATAACATTATCTAAAATAGTATGGTAATGATACATGTTCATTAAATATCAATATATGCTAATGTGGTATTGATATACGAATAATTTTTTTTAAATACCATCATACATGTCAAAAGAATAGTAGGTATCAATACCCATACATTTGTAGCAACTATTTTTCTTCAAGGTATCAACACTACGACTTGCAAGTTGTCATTAATATACGAATTTAATACTCTCAACGACTAGAAACTCCTTCCAACAACCTCGGATGGCTACATCTATAAATAAGATCCAAAAACACTCAAATGAAAATATTGTTTTTAAACTTTCAACAATTAAAGTGCAAAAATCTCATCTTTCATTTGTTACACTCTTTTGTTATTTTTTTTTCATTTTACAAGTATTTTATTGATTTGAGAGAGCTGAATTATTGTCTATCCACCTTTGAGATGTTTTAATTTCTTCATATTCTTATTTCTCTTGTTTGAAAGGGGCTTAAGGTTTTGGGTAAAAAACCTTAAGAAGAATGGTGATTCTATTTACTAAGTTAAAAGATAGAGAATTATTAATGTTATACATTGTCCCTAGAAATGTAACAATTAGTGGATTGGGGGAAAACCTATAGCTGCCGAAAGCTAAGGCAATGGATGTAGGCAATTAAGACCAAACCACTCTAAAATTTTTGTGCAATATTTTTTAGCTTTATTTTATTTATTCTTTAAACATCAATTCTCCTCCTCTTGTGTATTTAAATGATAACAAATACTAACCCTTGAAATGCTAGTATTGCTTAGAATGTAATAATCATGTCCCCATATGTAATAATCATCAATAAATTTTGTTTCAACAACCTAAATTAAAACAAAGTTATTTAACATCTAAAAAAATCGAGGCCATCCTCAAAATTGCTAAAGCCATCAAAGCACCCAACATGGAAAGAGTTTTTCCAATACTTGTGCTTGACCACTAATTTCATAGAGAACTATCCAATTAAAGTCAACATTGCCAAATTGATTGTTTATTTTTCTACGGTATTAATTATGTCATTAATCATAAATCAAATCCTACATGTCACATTGTTAAGAGATATTTAAAAACTTGCCTAAGTTATTGGTCTTATACCCCATTTTCAAGTATCATAGAAGCAGGCCCTAATTCTTCACCAATCAATTCCCAAAAACAATATAGTGTCCAAATACAACATATTATGTTTCTAATAACCCAAGAAAACACTCAAATGCCAAAAGCCTAATTGGAAACGTATCACTTTAACAATAGATAAAATGGCCAAGGAAGTTGAAACTATATCCTTAATCTAAGAGATAACAAGCTTTTGGTTAGGACAAGCACTACTTGATACATGCACAAATGGGGTGAAATTTATTAAAATCAATTCAATCAAGCTACCAATTTTCAAGTTTGGAACATCAGTCAGCTTACAGTTAATTTTTGGATAGGATCCAGACATTTCTAGGCTAAGATGTCTGCGTAGCATTTGAAGAGCTACCTCTTAGCTTCAAAATGCACTTTGAATCACTTTTTAGTCTAGGAGCTCAAGTTATAACCACTTTAGTGAAGACTACGCAAATAAAATTTTTGGATGAGATTATTACATGAAATCATGAGTTTCGGGTTTTAATTCGAGTTTAAATCATATTGGATTCAAGTTTAAGTCCTAATTTTGATTATATGTGAGTCCAATATTGTATCTATTAGGTTTTATTATTTATTTATTCTAAATTTTAGGATACTTTTAAGTGTTTAAAATTGTTTAGGATTTTTATATTTTGTAGTCGATAAGACAGGTTTAGTTATACTAAAACTACTTCTTATTTAGATTAAATAGAGTTTCATTATACTTGAAAGTTTTATTTGGATGTAATTAGTTAACCTATATAAAGGCATCTTCATTATTCATTAGAGTTATTGGTTCAATCGTTAATAAAAACTTCAACTCTTGGAGTTAATTTCTTTCATACAAGATTATTTTCTGTAAATTTTAGGAGCGACTTTTTTCTCCATTTTCATCAATGAATCATGAGAATTCATTATTCATCCTTCAATTTAGCAAGGATCATTTATTGAAAGGTTGATTAGATCCATTAATTGAATTTTTGGGGTTTATATCTCAAAGGGTTGAGTTGGAAAACTATCTTTATCTGTTAGGATCGTCTTGATTAAGCAACAAGTAAAAATAGCGGAATAAATTGAGAAATTGAACACACAAATTTAACGTGGAAAAACTTCTCCAAAGAGGATAAAAAACCACGGGCGAAGATAATTTTATTATAATGGCAAAAGAACGAAGAGTATAAAAGATGGAGATAAAAACTAAACCCCGAAAACCCGAAAACAAAGAACTCTCAAAACGTAAACACAAAATTCTCTAAATGTGTTATGAGTTCTAATCTCTAATGGGTGTATTTTCTAAGGTTGTAAAAGAGCCTATTTATAGGCTAAATTCATAATAATAAAATAATCTAAACTAATCAGTGTTTGACTGAAATAAATAAACAGAGTTTAACTAAAAGATTATTTTTCAAATTTGACTGAAAAGAAGAGTCATACTTAACAAATCACCACCTTGACTCATATTTCTACAATGCCATATTTGCCAAAGCCCCCCACGAGCCTATCTTGAACTATGCAGGGAATCAACTAAGTCGAATCTGTGCTTAGAAACTAGAATACTTCTAGCCTTCGACTTGTACACTGCCAAATCAAAACTAACCCGGGTCTGATTTTCACGAACACAGTGCCCTAACTTTTCAAAACCTGCATCCAAAAGAGAACTCTATTCAACGAAACGGTCATACATTTTTCCCTCCTATGACCAAGTTGCCTCCGCTCCAAACGAGTTGACTTTGACTCTGTAACGAATGAGGGACGTCTGATTTCACTGGTCACTGTAGAACATTTCAGAATATAAAAAATGCCAGTTCTTTTACCTTTTAACAAAACAAGAGCTCCACGAGATACTTTAATGCCGCTTGACTCGATGTTGATTCTGCATCCTTTCAAGTCTAAAATACTCAAGGAGATGAGATTCTTTCATAAATCAGGTACATACCTGACATCTGAGAGTGTCCTAATCGTCCCATTGTGTATCCTAATTTTAACAGTACCAATACCAATTACCTTACTAGATGAATTGTTTCTCATGCGCACAACTCCACCTTCAACCAAACTGTATGTAGAGAACCATTCTCTATTGGGACACATGTGGAAAGAACATCCCGAATCTAGGATCCACTCGGACGTTAGCTTGGAGTTATCGCTCGTTGACACTAATAAGAAATCATCACCGCTTTCATTGATCAAATTAGCACCAGCTACATCTTCTTCGTTACTCTCAGCAGTTCTTTTATTTCGCAGTTTATAACAATATGCTTTTACGTGACCTAACTTTTTACAATAGCGACACATTTTGTCTCGTTTCTTTGATGCTATCAAAACGGAAGCTTGCCTATCTGCCTTGCTATCCAAATGAAGCTCATTGTCGAGTTTGTCTCTACTCAACAAAGGACCCTTCACATATTCGAATGAGAGTTTGTCTCTGCCATAAATCAGGGTCTCCCTGAAAGACTTGTATGAAGGGGGTAAAGAGCACAATAATAGCATAGCTTGATCTTCATCATCAATATGAACCTCAACGTTCTTTAAATCATTTAAAAGAGTAATGAATTGACTGATGTGATCTCTAAGAAGCTCACCTTCGTTCATGCGAAATGTAAATAGACGTTGTTTCAACACTAAACGGTTAGCCAGAGACTTAGTCGCATAAAGAGTTTCTAACCTTTTCCACAAGGCAGATGAGGTCTTCTCCATCAATACCTCCTGCAATACCGTATTCGCGAGGCACAACTGGATTGCAGACAAAGCCTTTTCATCAAGCTCTTCCCATTCTATTCTATTTAGATTCTCAAGATTTTTCCCGGTAACAACCTTTTTCAAACCGGGTTGAACTAGAATTGCCATCATCCGAACTTGGCATAGATTAAAATTTGTCTCACCATCGAACTTCTCAATTTCAAACTTTGTTGTTGTCATATCTGAATGGGCTGATCTTTGAACTAGCTCTTGATACCACTTGTTACGATCGTCTGATTAAGCAACAAGTAAAAATAGCGGAATAAATTGAGAAATTGAACACACAAATTTAACGTGGAAAAACTACTCCAAAGAGGATAAAAAACCACGGGCAAAGATAATTTTATTATAATGGCAAAAGAGCGAAGAGTACAAAAGATGGAGATAAAAACTAAACCCTGAAAACCCGAAAACAAAGAACTCTCAAAACGTAAACACAAAATTCTCTAAATGTGTTATGAGTTCTAATCTCTAATGGGTGTATTTTCTACGGTTGTAAAAGAGTCTATTTATAGGCTAAATTCATATGTCAAATAATAATAAAATAATCTAAACTAATCAGTGTTTGACTGAAATAAATAAACAGAGTTTAACTAAAAGATTATTTTTCAAATTTGACTGAAAATAAGAGTCATACTTAACATTATCCATATCAATTAGTTTATTCGATACATCTCCCACCTTTTTATTTTTGTTTTATTTATTTATATATGTTTTGAATCATTATTTTCTTTTATTCTTGAATTTATTCTTTTAATTTTTTTCATTTTCTTCATTTTTAAATTTGTTTGTTTTATCTTTCAGATTAGATTCGAATCTTTTTTCGTGTTGAACAACTTGAATAAGATCTGCTTCCCTATCATTCAAGTTGTGAGAATCTGTTATTCATCCTTTAATTTGTTAAGGATTACTTCTTGGAAGATTGATTAGAGCCATTAATTGAATTTTTGGGGGTTTATACTTACAATGTTTATATCTAAAAGTGTTTAGTTGGAAAACTGTCATATATCCATAGATCAATCAACTTGCGACAAATTTTTGGATGGGATCCAAATGTTTTTAGGCCGAGATGTGTGCATAGCATTGAAGACCTATCTTTTAGCCTCGAAACACATTTTAACTCACTCGATTTTAGAGTACAAGAGTTCAATTTATGACCATTTTATTGAAGATTGTGCAAGCAAAATTTTTGGACGGGATTATTACGGGAAATAACGAGTTTCGAGCTTTAATTTGAGTTTGAATCATATTAGGTTCAAGTTTGAGGCCTAATTTTGATTATATATGAGCATGATATTGAATTTATTAGGTTTTATTATTTTATAATTGATTTATACTTAAATTTAGAATATTTTTTAGTATTTAAAGTTGTTTAGGAGTTTTATGTTTATTAGTCAAAAGAAAGTTTAGTTATGCAAAATTATTTATTGTTTAGATTAATTAGAGCCTATATAAAGGTCTCTTCATTGTTCATTAAAGGATTGATTGATTCATTAATAGAATTTTCAATTCTTGGAGTTAATTTCTTTCGTAAGATTGCTTTCTTGTAATTTTTAGAAGCAGTTTTTCTTCAAGAAGTTGTGGGAATCCATTCTTCATCCTTCAATTTGCCAATGATTATTTCTTAGAGAGTTGATTAAAGCCATTAATTAAATTTGTTGGGGTTTATATCTTAAAGGATTCAATTGAACAACTATTTTCTATCCATATCCATTGGTTTATTCAATCCATCTTCCACCTTTTAAATTATGTTTTCTTTATTTATCTATGTTTTGAATCTTTATTTTTTTATTCTTGAATTTATTATTTTGTTGTTTTCATTTTATTTGATTCTAAATTTGTTTGTTTTTTCTTTTAGGTGAGATTAAATAATTTTTTGAGTTGAATAATTTTAATACGATCTTGTTTGTTGTAGGAACTAATAAATACCATCATACATGTCAAAAGAATTTGCTCGAATTGTTTAAAGGACAAAACAAATCTTTCATTAAACCTCTATTTTCTCAAATGTTAACAAGTAATTAAAATATAAGCTACAATTTATGGGGGGAATCAAGAATATTTTTGCATAAATAAACTAGTAATTCAAATATTCATAAGCCCATTCTAGGTGGAAATGTGTTTGGCATGCAACCCAAGCCTTTAGGGTTACCAATCACCACCTACCAACACAAAAATATGTATCTCAAACATAATTTAACCACTTTCATTATAGTGTTTGAAGGATCTGACACTATTCCATACGTTTTTTTTCCTCTATAAACTATCATACTAGTAGATGATGTTGGTAATGTCGAAATCATTTTTTATTTTTTTGAAAAAAAACAAAAATTTAGTTGTCGATGAAAATTTGGAGTCGCCACCAATCTTTTATTAAGGTGTGATTGGGTCACCTAAAAACGACTTTGGTCTACGAATTTTAGAAAAACGGGTCCGGGAGTCGGTTACGTATGAGGAAGGATTAGCACCCTCATAACGCCCAAAAATTGGTACCTAGTTAATTAATTAATATCTTAATGTCGAAAATTTGAAAATATATAATCCTTAGCAAAAAAACTTAAAAACGTTATGTATTAAGACCCTTATCATTTCAGAGAAAGAAAATGTCACACCCAATGCGTTAGGGCACGACATTCTAATTTCCTCAAAAAATGAATTAGGCCAGAATACTCATGTAATAAAAATTTAAAAGAATATCCATTTATTCAAGATTTAAGAAATCGCGACCCAATACGTTAGGGCACAATTCCTCCAAAATCCCAAAGTTGGAATATTTCCTTTATTATTTTTTAGAAAAAATCTTCATTTCGAGAAATCAATGCGTCACATCCAATACGTTAGGACACAACGTGTTGAATTCCCAATAATGAGTTCTTATTTTTTTGATTAAAAAGAAATGCTTGATTGTTAGATTTAACGAAGAAAATCGGAACCTAATACGTTAGGGCTCAATTTCCTTGAAAATCCTAAATACAAGCATTCTCTCAATTTTGAAAAGTTTGAAATCGAGTAAAAAAATGATGTGATGCTACATTAAATATACAATGCAATAATAAATATTACAATGGCATAGAAATAATATGAATAAATGAATAAACAAAATCGATAACATGCAAAGTATCAAATAAATAAAAATATGAAAACATAAATCAACAAAAATAAAATAAAAATAAAGAAAAGAGAGCGTAACATATGCATTGGAATTATGAGAAATAAAATATAAAATTTGAATTATAAAATTTATATAATGCATTTATGAAAATAAAGAAAATATATAAATATACATATGTAAAATTTTTAAATATATGTGTTAAAGATATAAATATGCATTTAAGCATTTTCAAAAAACATATGTATTATAAAATGTAAAATATATGTATAAAAATTAGGAAATAAAGATAAAACGTATTTACAGGTATTTATAAAAGTTTAAAATATATACATATACTATAAAAATGTGGAAAATATATTTACGATAATTTAAAATAGTGTATGAATATATATATGTATTTGTCTGTAGAAAATATGAAGAATAATATACATGTAATATATATATATATATATAAATATACGTGTATACACATTTATAAAAGCACAAAAAGGGTTTTTGAAACTAAGATATACAAATTATATATATGTTTTATAAATAATTTAAAAAAATAAAAATCTTAAACTAAACTAGTAAGGATTAAAATGAACCTGAAACAAAATTAGATGACCAAACGTAAATAAAACAAATAAAGGACCCAATTTTAAGGCGTGGATAACTCAGAGGGACCGAATGGGAAAATATCCCTACCCTCTGAAACGCACCGCTTTATCGGGATCAAATCGTAAGCCCGCCAAAATTTTAAGGCTCAATTTAAAAAAGTAAAAAAAATAAATTAAAATGATTGAAAACTCGGAGGGACCATATGCTCAAATTTCCCATTCAAGCCAGAACTCGCGGACCCTGATTGCGGGTCGGGTCGACGCGCGGGTCTGGCCTTCTAAACGGCGCCGTTTCGCTAGCATGATTTAAAACAGTTTAAAAAAAACATTGTTTGCAGCATAAGAAAAAAAAGAAAACAAAAAAAAAACAAAGGCTCTCTGCTAGGGTTTTTAACCCCAGCCACCTGACGCCGCCGTTCACTCTTGCCGATGCTCCGATTGCGACGGAGACGGCACTAATCCGGCGGTTCCAACGTGAGAAGTAAGCCCTTTCCTCCTTTCTTTATATTTTAAGAAAAAATAAATAAAGAAATAAAGAAACTACAAAATATATATATATATATATATATCTATGTATAAATGAAAAATAAAAGAACGATAATCCTCAAGGTAATATAGAGAGAAAAAACCTTTGTATTCAAAAAGAAAATTTTCTATTTGCCTTTGTATTTCTCTCGGTTCTTCTCTCTATTTTCCGTCTTCCCCCCCCCAAAAAATTCCCTTATTACAGTATATTCAATCTGCTTTTATAGCCATTATGAAAATAATAATATAAAGAATCAAATCTTGCTCATATTAGATTCGCAATCTTTGATTTTCTTGCCATTTTTGTTACAGGTGAAGATTTTGGCTCGTGGTGCTTGGTGGCTGCGGCGCGAAAGTTTCCTCAGAAACCCTAGGAGTTTCTGACATTGTTTTGGGCCTCTGTTCATAGGTTTTGGGCCACATAAGCCCATTGTAATTTGGACTGTTTTTGTAGTCCGGGTAAAATTTGGGTATTACAGGTAATATTCCAAAATTCCTCATTTCTTCTGAGATATTTGAAGTTTTGTATGTTTTAATTTTCTAGCAAAACCTGTAAATAACAACATTATAATAGTGCTATGACACTTGTAGGCCATTTTTGAAAGTTGGAATTTTTGGGTTTATAATTTGCCATCCATAGAATACATGTCCTGATCAAATTATTGAAGTAACAACATGTTTTAGTTTCACTAAATAGAGATGTTCGTGCGTTCAATTCATGTTCTCTGCACCCAGTTTTGACACATTCATATATAGGTTTGGAAATTATTGATGATTTTCCTGGAAGCCAAGGGCCATATAGCTTGATGGATAGAGGTTGAAAAAGCCTCCAAGGGAATGGGAGCTATGAAAGGTATTGTTTGAGAGGGGGAGACGAGCCAAATGTTGAGAATGAGAGTGTAACACCCCCTAACTTGTCTCCGTCGTCAGATTAGAGTTACAGAGTATTACGACAGTTGACAAATTCAGTAACAGTCTAATACTATTCGAAATTAAATTCAAATATAAAAACATTTATAATCAATTAATATTCATAGCATATATATGAAAACATGCCTTAAATTGAGCTTATGGAACATTTAAATCAAACCGGGATCAATTCTTGATTAAATTGAAACTTCTACAAAATTTTGAGTAAAAAGTGTAAACAATGGTTACATGGCCGTATGGCTAGGCTATGTGAAGGAGACCAGCCTGTGTGGCCCCAAGCGTGGTTGTGTGGCTACTCCATACGCTCATGTTCTCAGACCGTGTACAATTCAAATATAGGTTCACATGATCATGTCGTCAAGTCGTGTAACAACTTGTAGCCGTGTGGGAAAACTTGCACCAAAATTAAATAGACCACATGGCCGTGTGTGGCACACGGCCATGTGACTGTCGTGTGCACCTAAAATGACTTTTAAAACAAGCCAAATCATCAACCATTTCTTAGGTACCAAGTCATACCATTTCTAGCCATTTTCACATATTCAAACATGCCTAAAACATACCAAAACATTCAACCCAAGGGCCTAGACAATATATCCTCATTGGCACCACAATTTAAACACTAATCTTACTTCACATTCAAAGCTCACAAGTATTACTATATAAACATGTTAAACATAAAAATTCATCTATTCCATTCACACACACATTACCATACCCCAAACCACTTTCAAGAAGAATGAACCAAATAACCAAAAGCACTTATATAGATATACAATAGCCAAAATACCAAATTTATATACAACCACAAATCTTTCTTAACTAAAGTTATAAGCAACATCATCATAAGTAAAAGAACTTAAAGGCTCTTAGTACATGCCATTTATAACCAATTTCAAAATGATCAAAACTTCTAACGATTTGAAGAATAGATAGTGTGTGTGCTCCAACTTGAATTTCCAACTAACCTTGACTTTCGATGATCTACAAGAATGAAATGCAACAGATGTAAGAAAATAATGTTTAGTTAGCTCGTATAACTTAAACTTAAACTTAAACTTACCGAATAAGTATTTTTTCAAACCATTCATGCATAGATTCATTAATTAGCTCATAAGCACATTTCTTTCCTATACACCACAAATCTCATAAGGTTAGTGAGTAATAAATCATATAACCCTAACATGTCATGGAACATTTATAAGTAAACATATTAAGTACACATTTCATTCATCACATATCCAATAAGCATAACTCTTTCATTTCAAATGTTCATACCAACATTTTCCATTTTACATGTCAAGATCATATAACATTTTATATATATATATATTTGTTTAAGCCTTTATGACTCGTTGAACCAAATGAAATAACATCAGATACTCAGGAAAAATGCTTACACAAGCTGTGACTGTAACTGTATATGCTCACACAAGCTATGAAATGGGTTTGCTCACACGAGCTGTGGGTTAGGATGTTAGGCTACACAATATTGCACACACGAGCTGTGAAGAATCCGCAACAAATGCAAGACCTAAGCCATCGGTAGGACATCCAAGACCAGTACTCCAAATTGTAATAATCCCTTAATGACATGTCATTTGTATCTTAAGCACTCACAAGGTTCAAATGGGCCATTTCTTATCCAAATTTTATAATTATTTACACATTAATTCATCACCATTACTTAACCATGTAATTTCTCATTTTCAATCATAACCTTCAATTTAGCTAACATTATAATTTAATCCAAATCACAAATTAACATTTAACAACCAATTTAAGCTATACATGACACAAATGTTAATCAACAATTCACCCAAAACAACAATTAATAAGCTTAATCAATATATCGACATATAAGACACGTTAAGCTATTGCTAGCTTAGTAAGCACAATCTAGAGATAAATACCATTTTATCCACACTAATAAAACTAATTTGTTTTATGATCATTTTCATAATATTATTCAGAATTTGTACTCATAATTAGCTTTAACTTACCATTCAATTGTTACATATTTTCATCTATTGCTATCATTTATCGTATCATAATTTAATCCCATTTCAATATATTTAATTTTCTTATTCATTCATTTTACAGATACTATACTTTAACATTTAATAAGGGAAACTTTTTACCATTTTACAGAGGCCTAGTAGACTTAAAAAAACACGTAGGATATATGGAATAGGACGAGACAACGCCGAAGCGTATAACAAGACAATACCAAAGTGCGTAACGAGACAACATCAAAGCGTGTAACGGGACAACACCGAAGTACGTAAACAAAGAGCATGCTAAATCTTCCTTAACAGCATGCCATTTATATCCCACTACTTCTTATCTTGTCTACTTGGGCATTCATATCAGAGTTGATTATATTTCCTTATTTTAGAACAAAATCTCAATACTTTATTTCAATCTAGTCCACTTGTAAAAAGTCAAAGATAACATTTCTAACTTTCCTCAGTTCATATGACATATTTCACTACTTAGTAATATTTCCATAAATCACTACTTATTCTTATTATAACTTTCACATGTCACTTTTACATATTTTATAATTTAATCATTTTCCTTCTCATAATTCATGAAGTATTATCATAACATTTCCATTTCATTTCACATATCACTTCTTAACATATTTCACTTCATTTACTCACTTACTCATAATAGTTACAATTTCATCAATTTTCATGACTTTTACAATTTAATCTTTTTTTCTCACTTTTCTTTCACATTCTCTACTACATATTACTTAGTAAATAAAATTAACTCATCATTTACTTATATTTAATCCTTATCATGTCTTACTCTTCATGTAAGTATATAATTAAATAGCATAACAAGACTTAATTTTATTCAATTAATAGACCTTAACAATTAAAAACATATTTAAAATAAATGAAACTCTAGTTATACTTACAAACCAGAGCTTGGAATCAAGCTTTCTTCTTCTTCTTCTTCTTCTTCTTCATTTGGCTCCTCATTTGCTTTAATTCTCCACTTATTTCCCACATTTCTTCACTTTTTCTTCATTTTCCATATCAAAACATAAAATATTTACACATTAAAATCATACTCACATATCATAAACTATGTTATTCAAATAAACTAGCATGTATTTCATGAAGAATTACCATTTCTTACCTCAATCTCTTGTACTTAACACTAATCTCTACTTTCTCTCTCCTCCAAAACAACTATAGTTGGGCTTCACGTGAAATTTTGATAGTCACTACACTTCTCTATTGATATCACTCGTTAATCATGAAGAAAATTGGAGGATTTTAGCTTAATTAGCTTAGAAATGGTGAAAAAAACTTATTTGAAAGAAAAGTAAAAGTTAAGGATGATAACTATAGAAGTGGTGTGAAAGGCAAAATAGAGATGATGACTTTTTATCATCTTTTCTCACCTTTTCTACACATTTCCATGTAAATATCTATAACAAAATCTATTAATTAATTATTTACCATTTCCCCCACCAATTATACTTTTACACATATTCATCCTTAATCATTATGTCTGCATAACTATCTCATTCAAATAATTACCATTTTACCCCTCAACTTTTCCTATAATTCCATATATGATTCATGCTTCTTTTTGGTATATTTTCACATCTAGCCCTTCTTCCTTTTTCCTTGATTCAATTTAATCATTTCCATCTCTTAATTTTCTTACTTTGGCCCCAATACTTTTCACTATCTTACAATTTAGTCAATACCCCGAATTCATTTTTCTCAATATACAAGTCTTTCCAATAATCTTCAGTATTTGTCTTCACTATCTCGTAACATTGTCAATTTCAAATTTCTAACTTTTTCAGATTATAACTGAATTATCATTTATTTATCACTATTCCAAACTCCTGAAATTTTGGGGATTTTACAAATAGAGGAGTGGGACTTTCAATAACCAAATTAGTTGTTTGATTAGCAAGGTAATAATAACTAGTATATAACCTATAATTTTGAGTAATGAGTTTCGAATTGAGCATGAATATTTCATTATTTGGGTTCTAACATGGCTCAATTACAATTTAATGACAACATAAAATTACATAAAGATAATCGATTATACATATAGTACATTCACAGGTAAAAAGAACCAAACTAGTACAAAGGATAATAGATGAAGACTCCAATGGAAACTTGAAAGTATAAGACAAAACCTATTTGTAGAAACGAGTGGGTACTTACTTTGCAAAGCAAAAATTGTGGCTAAATGGTGCTTGGAACTGTGGCCACACTTTCAACCACAAAACCAAAAGTGCGTAGAAAATAAAGAACACCGAGATTGTTTACATAGTTCGACTTCAGTTTGTGTCTGCGAGGCCTTACCCGGAGCTAACACTAGTCTAACTCTCACCAATTTAACGATCTCATTGTTGTACAAAGACCAAATCACTCTCCCTTTAAGTTTTCATCTAGAAAGCTTAGATTTACAACTTAAGAGACTCTTGATTGCTTACAGAAAGAATGCACACATATACATTACCAACTTGAACAAATTTGTGCTCTATTAAGCTTTGAATCTCTCAGTTACTCTCAATCCATCTTTAACTTAGGCAAAACTTAAGTTTATATATTACTTAATTTTTGTTTACATATGAGTTCTAACCTAATCACCTTTTTATAAAGTGAAGCTAAAAATTAACATAAGATAAAACTTCCATAAGAGTCTTGGTGTAATCTAAAGTTTTCAACTATAGAAAGTGGCTTTACTTGTTCCACAAGCAACTAGACTTAATCCGCAAAAAATCAATCTTCAAGTCTTCATTTTCAACTCAATTGATCTTTCATGTTTTGGACTTGAACTTGTCAAAATATCTTTAAAATAGATAACCTAATATTTTTGTTCTGAAATTTGTTAACTCTGAAAACATACACAAATTCAATAATCAAATAGTGCTTGAAGTTATAGCCATTGTTTTAACAATAAAAACAACCAAAGAATTTATCTTGCCTTCAAATGTATAAACACTATTCAAGGCATATGCATAAATTAAAGATCCATATATCACAATTATAAACGATGAAACTTAACGACGGAGGACTTTGGCATTAACCACCAATGCCAAAAGTCTTGTTGACATAAGGATGCATTACTTAAAAGCATTTGCGTAATAATTTTCATAGATGTTACACAGTTTAAGATTAATTAAATTCATTGTTGGTGATATATTTTCACGTAATTATAAAAAAATTCTTATATTAATATTCAAATTATTATTTCCATTCTTATACTTTACAAAAATTAAAGAATTAGTTTTTATTTATTAGAATTTCGCCATCATACTTTTCAATTGTTGTTTAACATACGAAACTGAACTATTGTAATTCTTTGCTAATCTTTATTATAAAATTCCTAAATTATTAATTTATATTAATTTGAATTGCTATTTCCAAATATGCTATTTAACAACAAAGATTAATATTATTACTCAATTCGATTAACTTCTCAAAATTTAAAAGAATATGAGAATCAAATTCTAAAAGAGATTAAAGGGATTAAAATGAAATTTACAACTGAACGGCCCTTTCTCATAATAAAAATAATATTTAGTATAGTGGTAGTGTACTTTTTATCTCATAAACAATCTTAAAAAATTGTCATGTGCCATTTTTATAATACAACTTTCTTTTAATATTTTATTATATCATTATAGAATACTTGTCAACTGCTTATGAAATTTAAAAACTCGTACTAAATATTTTCCACAACTCAATGGAGTGAAAAAGTTTAGCCCAATTCACAAAGACCCATTGGATTTATTGTGTTAAGGCTCATTTTATGGAATTAGAATTGATCCAATAAAAGGCGGGAGACGAAATTGTTACGTTAATTTTCCCGCGAGAAAAACATTTCCCCGCTTCTCATTTTTCGTTTTTTTCTTTAATAATGTTTTCCTTTTTATATATAGCTCCTATATTTCCCCCCTTCTTACGTCAATCGAATCGAAACCCCTCAAGTTTTGTTCCAATTTGTCTAAATAGGTGAAAAAGGATTAACAATGCCTGCAATTGCCGATCGCAGTTCGTCTCCTTTCAAGGCAATGTTGGCCGCCAAGAGCTGCGAGCTGGCTGGATCCGGCGGCTGCCGCCCTCCTCAGAAACGGAGGTTAAGGTCCGATACGGCAGCGGCGGCCAAAGAGAGTCCGGTTTCAACGCCTATGAAACTCAAATCGCCACGACGTCGTCTAGATTCAAGTCCAAGCAGCCCTGCAAATGTGAGACATTACTTTTAATGTTTACCTTTTCTGTTATGGTAGCTTTTGTTTGAACTGGTTATGTCATTTTTTATGATTTTCAGGCTAAGTAAAATGTAATTAGTAGGAAGCGCTTGTTTGGTTTTTTAGATAAATTAAGAAAACTAGTTAAGTATGGATTCGTTCCTTTTTAGTGCTTGGTGAAGTTCATGTCATACAAAAAAAAAAAGAGAGAGAGAGAGAGAGAGAAGAGAACATTGGATGAGGTGTAAAACGCTGCTAATATTGCTTAATCCTATATATTTTCAGAGAGTTAAGAAAGATCCGAGTGAAAAAACATTGAAGAAATGTTGGAACCCGAGAGGTAATTTTACAGATCTTTCATCTTTTAGGCCTTTCAAAAGTTGAGCAATCATTGCTAAAATTCAATTGGTTTTGACTTATTTTGTTTACAGATGTTGAGCAAATAAGGGCTGTGAAGGAGGCTGTACATGTTTCAACAGCTCCATCAACTGTTGTGTGCCGAGAAGATGAGCAAAAAAGGGTTTTGGATTTTTGCAAGGCATGTGTCCAACAAGAGAAAGCTGGGAGCTTGTATGTATGTGGATGCCCTGGGACTGGGAAATCATTATCAATGGAGTTAGTAAAACAGCAAGTTATTGATTGGGCGAAAATGGTAGGTTCATTTTTCGTTGTCGCTTTATCTTGGAATGTTATTGAAGTGGGTAATCATTTTTAATTATTCATTTTTTCTAGCAGGAAGGTTTGCAGCCACCTGAAGTATTAGCAATGAATTGCACTTCTTTGGCAAATACTTCAGTCATTTTCAGTAAGGTATTGTTACTGACACTTACATGACACTGAGAGCTTGGATTTCGTATATGTTAACCTGATGATTGCCTTGGCAGATTCTTGGCATGCACCAACCAAAGAAGAAAAGCATAGGCTCAGCATCACCTTTGCAGCATTTGCAGAATCTGTATTCCAACAAGCAGGCACAATCTAGCTCAAAGATGATGTGAGAAATTTACTCTCTATCGGGTTGAAGCATCTTTATTTCCTCCCATGGCTGTAACAGGACATCAAATTTTTGCAGGTTAATTATTGCTGATGAGTTGGATTATTTGATTACAAGGGACAGGGCAGTACTTCATGATCTTTTCATGCTTACAACTTTTCCGTTCTCAAGATGTATATTGATAGGTATCATTCATCCCAACTATGTATTATCAATATGCTTATTTCTATGTCATTTGTCTTGATTCATGCTACCATTCACTCATGCATGTTGGTTTTTCCCTTTTGTTTTTGCAGGAATAGCAAATTCCATTGATCTAGCTGATAGGTTTCTTCCAAGACTCCAGTCATTGAACTGTAAGCTCCTTACTTTCATTACATTGGTTAATACTTATATTTGGCTTTATTATTTTGTGACCTATCATCTGGCTTCTTCCTAGTTTGGCCACCTAAGCACTAAAGTCAAGCATGAAAGCATCTTGAAAGCAGTTCTATATATACTAGGCTCTTTTCTATAGTAGTTGCTACTTGCAATGATGCAATACGGATGCTTGGCTGTTCTGAAATTAATTCTAATTTATTAAATTACCATTTCTCTATGTTAGGCAAGCCTATGGTTGTAACTTTCCGTGCTTACTCTAAAGATCAAATCCTTTCAATACTTCAGGAGAGGCTCTTGGTAATTACTACATTCCACTTTCACTCATGGTTCTGAAGTACTTTAAATTTTAATCTTGTGGCAAATTCAATGTTATTGAGTTTTATTGGCTTTCCACTCTATAGGTACTTCCGTATATTGTCTTCCACCAGCAAGCATTAGAACTTTGTGCCAGAGTAAGTTGTACTGGTTCTTTTGTAAACCTCATACTGCCTTCAATTAATCTACTTTTGATCGATATTAACAGCTTGAAATTAACAGAAAGTAGCAGCTGCATCTGGGGATATGAGGAAAGCTCTTTCTGTTTGTAGGTCAGTGTTTCATTGCAACTTAACTATCACCTGAAGTATCAATTGGTTCTATTTTAATAGCCCTAGAAGTAACATTAGTGATTTAGTTAAAATTCACCGCAGATGCTGGAATTTAATATTATTTCAAGCAAGATTTTTTGTTATAATTAATATTCTTGAAACACTATTAGTCTCAAGGCATTTTGAATGTTTAAATTATTTTGCTGAGGGAATACAAAAAAGAATGATTGATCTCTAATTTGTGGTTAGTTTGTGTACTCAAAAATTTATTCATGCTTTTTCATCTCTTAAGAATCAATGCTATACTTTGTTTATTTCCTATGAGTAAGACCTCCTTGCTGACTAGAGTAGCTGCTTTAAATATCTTCTGACATTCTTCAGTTGTTCCAGGAGTGCGGTGGAAATTCTTGAAGCAGAATTAAGGGAATCTGCAAGCAATACTGGTTTGACATCAGCAGAGGGGGATTTCGTTAGTCCACAGACAGCCCTCGCTCATGAAGTGTTCCCTTCACAAGAAAATAATACTGTAAGTCTTCTGCAACAGCATAATGTTACTGTTTCCAAGCTTGAGCTTGATATATTAGTCTTTATACATCATCCATACCAGTCGCCTCTCGTCCAGTTGCTTACATGATATGTTTCAGGTGAGGATTGATCATATGGCTCTTGCATTGTCAAAGACATTCAGATCACCTATAGTCGACACTATACAGTCTCTTCCTCAGCATCAACAAGTAAGTTTGAAGCCTATAAAGAATATAACAGACCAATAGTTAATCTAATAGTCATTTCTGCTGGTTCATCTTCTCTAATGCTGTTGAGTTTGATAACAGATCATACTTTGCTCTGCTGTGAAGTACTTCCGTGGTGGAAAGAAGGATACAACTGTCGGGGAGGTGTGCCTTTCTTAAAGTTTGATAATAATGAGCTGAAACATTTATTAATTGCATGATTGACTTATAATTGTTGTATTTTGGTGCAGTTGAATAAATCTTACATTGACATTTGTAAATCAGCATTGATCCCGCCAGTTGGAATTTTGGAATTCTCAAGTATGTGCAGAGTGTTAAATGACCAGGTAGCTAAAGTATTCCTATTCTTCAATTTTAGCTCAACTCATGGCCTAACTTTAGATGGCAGCAGTAACTGTTTTCTCTAGAGGCATTATTAACTATCTAACTAGACCAAACATGGAAGGGAGGTTGACATGATTCTATATGCAGGGGCTCTTCAAATTAGGTCAGTCTCGTGATGATAAGTTCAAGAGAGTCACACTAAAAGTTGATGAAGCCGACATCTCCTTTGCTTTGCAGGTACAGGTTCATCATTACTGCACGGACAACATTTTATCTGCTCGAGTAATAATTGTTTCTTACCGTTACCCATTTATCTGGAACAGGGAGTTCGTTTGTTTAGGAATTGTCTTCAGTAATACTGCATTACTTGTAATAGGTTGATATGTGGGCTGTTTCCAATCTTCAGCTTTCCTGCTCAATTCATGAGTTAAAGGTTTGAAAAACTGTTTCTACTTCGTACAATTATTGTAATGTCCTAGGTTAGCATGTGCTTGTCTTTCCATATTAGTTTATATTTGATAGTGTTGACCAGATACATGAATGATTATTTATAATGGTGTGGAAATGATTAATTAAATGCCATCAAAGACTAGACTATAAATAATGGCTTTCTGTCTGAGAACAACACGACAGAATATTGATTGTCCGATAGAAAAACTTTCTTGTTAGTACACCTGCAACTGCAAGTGATAGTTTTTTTGCATGAGTATGTACATGGTTGGTCTGTTTTTTTATGAAGTAACTCATTGCCTTTCACTTTCAAGTTTTCACGTTAACTTAAAAAATTAGAAACACATTTCCACAGGCATGGCATTCCTGGGCGGTGGGCAGGTTTAGTCTGCTTCAGTATTGCAACACCTTGAGGACGGGAATGGGAAGGTGGAACTATTGGCTATTCGGCCACTATTTCTTCCAGTAGAACTTGCAATTGTTAACAATTTGATACCAATTGTAAATTTCAAATATATTTATTTATTTTTGTGCAAGAATTCATTTATTTTTTTCCTCTACTTGATGCCTGATGGGATTCTTGTGTAATATTGGTTCTTTTTATTTATATATGTGTAATAAACATATATTGTTAGTTATTAAAAAGAAATGAAATTGATGTAGCAAAGGAAATAGTTAATAATATCAAATGTAAATAAACTAAAAAGTTAATACTAGAACTTACTATAATATTCAATCACTCAATAGTGGAGCATGGAAGGCAAAGCCCACTTCATTATTTATTTCCAAATTCAACTCTCTGCATCTACTATTACTACTACTAATGATACTACCGCTTTCTCCTCCAATTGCCAAACTCAGTGACTGCCATTTAGTCAAACAGACCAGCAACAAGGTCTTCATCTGACTCCTCTTCCTCCTCCTTGGCTGGCTCGCTCTGCTCTGCTTTCTCTTCCTTGGCTGAAGTTGCTGGGGCAGCGGCATCCCCACCAACTGCAACCGCAAACTTGGTCGGATCCTATTGTTTAATCAACAAAAAATCCTCATTATTGTCAAGATTTAATAAGACAAGTAGAAACAAAATGAAATGTGCATGATAAGAAGACAACCTTGAGGTATTCTTTGATTTTTTCAGCTTGAGGGAAGGTATACTCAGTAGCTACAGCAAGAGAAAGAGCAGTCTTGTATGCATTAATAAACATATGAGGCGCAGCAGCGAGAGTCGGGAACGAAACCGCCAGCGAAAGGGAAGTGACATTGGAGAGCCAGCTCCTAAACTTCTCCATAAGGTCATCTTCAGTTAAGTCTAGCACCTCAGGGCTGAACACTGTTCCATTGTCATAAACAGATACCACTACCAGTCCATAAGAGAATGGCCTTATCCCAAGCTTTGAAAGCAGGGCTGCCTCGGATGAACCCACTTTCTCACCCTTTCTAATCAGCTCCACCGCAGTCACGATTTCGACTGTACCTTTGTTGATCTTGGTTGGAATGTTGAGCACCTGATGACAGGATACATGAGAGGTTGTGAAAAGCATAAATCAAGTGCATATATATGTATATATACAAACCTGAAAGAAGGATGTTTGAGAAGGATCAAGGCCAGTGTTGCCAGGGGGAACAATGACATCAATTGGAGCAACGAGACCCACACGTGCTGGAGCCCCAACCTGAACATCAATGCAAATCACCATACATGAAAAGGGCTTATGCTATTCATCCTCCATGGACAAAACATGTCAAACGCCCAAGTCCAAGCAAAACAGATTTATTATAGATAAAGCATAGCATTGTAAAAATATTTGACGTTAAAATCAGAAAAATCCAAACAACATATTCATTCATCATGGAGTGAACAATTAATATTCATAAATCATATAAACATATTAATCATTATTAGTAAATACTAACCCTTAGGCTAAAGTGACAACAAATAAGTGCTAATCAAGGATTAGTTACCAAATTGAGAAAACTTAAAATCATGAGATTAATTAAAACAAATTTCAAGGGGCCAACAGTTATGAATGAATAAAAAACAAAATTCTACGATCCATATATATATATACCTTGTATTTTGCAATTTCTTCACGAACTTCCTTCAAATCACCCTTGGTAAAGATGAACCCTACATTACCCTGGTAAAAACAACATGAGAAGCAAGCCACAAAATGATCATCAACTTTAAAGAATAAATTAAAGAAAAAAACCCCGAGAACCAAAAAAGTTGTAAAAAAGGAAAAAGAAAGAAATTACCACAAGCAAAGGGAGGAGGTTTTTGAAAGCATCGTTACCGGTTCTTTCAGCGTGCAGCCTAATGGAGCGCTTCATCATAGTGTTCTTACCCATGAGGATGATAGAGTCACCCCTCAAACCTTTCCTGATGTTTTGCATTTGAGTGGATCCCACGTTATCGGCAGCCACAACCAACACCTGTGTGTACTCATCCAGGAGACGACACAGCTTTTGATCGTACTGCGATTTCTTCTCCCTCTTCGCTGGATTCAACACCATTTTCGCTTCCCTTAACCAATACAAAAACTACCCTTTTAACCCTATATCAAAACCCTTGCAGCAGCAGCAGCACCACTACCATGCATGACCATAATCTTCATATATATGTAACACTAAGCATACTGGGGTTCATTTCATGGGCTCTGAACAGGGTATTGGATCCACATAACCTAGTAAGTACTAGAATACGTGTTGGTTGGATGCTTTCAATCTTCTTTACCTGCATTCCTCCTTTTGTGCTCTCCAATCATATCCCAACAAATTTTCATTTTATATTTGCATGAATACCCTTTTTCTTTCTGTAAATTTCTTTTTTTTTTTTTGGGTGAACCCAATCATACATCTCCAAATTATCAATATTTTCCCAATCTTACACCCTCCAGTCAACTTAGCAATTAAATATTAGCTTGAATATGCATAAAATTTTAAATACATATACATATATATATCACATGAACAAGTTTGAATTTTATGTATTATAAAAATAAAATATTTTTAATTGATATGGTAGTGATAGTTTAAGAATTTAGTTAAAGATATATTATACAGTTAAACTTTATTTTATTTGAAAAAAAGTTACTTAATAAAAACGTATTTAATTAGTCATTGAACTCGCTCAAGTGAATACCTTTAAAAAATTTTATATTTTGAATAGATGTTTAATTGTCTAGGACTCTATCATTTAGATTTACTTGAAAGGTCAAATGTATACACACGTATCTTCAAATCTTTTGGTGGTTGATAAAATTTTATGTAATAGTAAAATACACAATATATTTAGAAAGGAATTGAATTTAAATTAAATTTTAAAGATAATATTATTAAAATAAAGATTATAAATTTTTTAAAAAATTGAGAATTATAAAGAAACTTAAATAGTACCTTTATCATAAAAAAAAAAAACTACGAGCATCTTTCAAAATGAGAAATAGTGTACCACTTACTAAGCATCTTTTAAAGCATGGATCCATGTTAGTGATGCCAACATTCATGTGATTTAACTTTTTTTCTTGCTTGAATGTACCTTTTACGTATCTTGAGATTTTCTTTTCAAAATATTAAAAATTATGTTTGGTTGAAATATAAAAACAATTTTTTAAAAATAAAATAAAAATACAAGAAAATTAAATAAAGTAAAAAGTTATTTTTATTGATTATATTAATAATTTGTAAAATTAAACATGTTAAAAATAAGAAAATTTTAAATTTAAATTTAATTGGTGAATTTATCTCGTTGATATATATAAAGTTATTCTTCTTCTTTTAATAATTTTTAAATATAAGAATCTTTTTATTATGAGAATGTAACACTTACCTTTTGTGAATTTTCGTCGACATTATTGGTACCAATTGAAATGTCTCTTCAAGATCTTTTAATGATACATGTGACATCTATTTTAGTAGAGTAATTAGGAGAATAATTTTTGAAGTTTATGGTATATGCATTTTGTTAGTTTCGAGTAGTTGACTTTGACAAACTCGAAAAATTCATATTTAGATCTTATTTGTTTCGAAATTTAGATGTTTTTCATAGTATGAATTATGTACTTTCATTTGGTATAATTAACTCGGTCATATGAGTCTTGTGCTAAGAGATATGAAATCTTAAAGTAGGCTGGTTGGAACTGTTAACTCAGAAAATCTGAGCAGATTGTGATGATTTCTTATATTTTGATTTTCAAAACTTAGGATTTTGATGACACAAGTTTCTATGTTTTAGTACTGCATTCGGTCTTTAAATTTATGTTTTTACAATATGAAAATGCCAAATGAATTATGAATTTGAATGGCCTCAAGAAAACCAAATGATCATGAAGTTTTTGAATTTTAAGGTTTGAAATTTCCGCTTTTAATTTTTTAAAAATATTTTCAGCCCAAATAAATATTATTTAGTAGAAAATTATATTTTATTTATTTTTAAAATATTTTATTTGTATATATTTATATATGCATTTTATTAAATTGTACAACTATTGTGTTTTAGTTTGTTAATAAGGTTATTATACAACCGATATGTATTAAGATTACACAAAATCCATATCTTTTAATCTTATAGTTTATTAATTGAATCTTGATCTTTAAGTTTCATTTTTAAATTTTAGGTTATTTGTGTAAATTGTTACTCAAGTGTCGGTTCAATAAGTGGCTTAAATTCCTTTCATTTTAATTCTTGAAAAATCAATTTAAAATATTTTTATGTTATTTATGAAATATATGATATTTTGTCCATGTTTTATGAATAGGAGTTAAGGATGTAGCATAGTTTTATTATTTTGTTTTTGAAGTAAAACCAGTTAAAATGCATTAATAAAACTAAGAGAGAAACACAAAATCCAATAGATAACTAAGTTGTCCTTACAATCAAAACATAATAAATGAACTAAACAAATAAAGCTTTTTAGCTTTATAATTCCAATGTCTCCGCTCTCCAACTTAAATAACAAACAACTAGTTTAGTGCTAACCTTCATTTTAGAAGACTCTTTGTTGAGTATTTTAGAGTGTGTGTCCTATAGATGGGTTAAACTGTGTATTTATATGATATAATTATTGTTTATGGATGTGATATTATAGATAAGTTCCCGTGCACGTCTACACGTACCCTACTCTAAGGTTAACACGTGTTTTCTAGATGTAGGTTCGCCTACATGGTAGTGCGAACCCACATTATGCGGTCTCATAGAAGAGTGCGAGCGCCTTGCATGTGAACCCAAAGTGCGAACCACGTAAAGTATGGGTCAGGACCCAATCAGGTAATCGGGTAGCGAGTCGGTAACGGGTTGATAGTAGCGAGTATCATAACAATTTGTCTCCCGCTTGGTTCGAAGAAGAGTTATAAAGTGACTCTTCTTAGAACTTGGTTTCGTGATATGAAAGGTCACATAAGTAGAAGCTTATTAAATACTTTTCGTGCTTTAACTTGTCACGTACACTTTGCCACATGTTAAGAAGTGATATAGTTGTACACAATTACTTATGCCTTTATTCTCGGGTATAGGAACTGTTAAAGTGTAGAATCCCTTTAAAAGGAGGTTACTTGAGCCCTAAAAATTAAACTGTTTGAATTTGAAATTTTGAAGGAGTCGCTGTTAAGGAGAACAACTTTAGAGGTAATTTTCTTAAAATCCCCATTGTTCTTGTGATTTTTTTCTAGGTTTATTAGAATAAAATGGCTAGGATGAGAGGAAACAGTTGTGTTATTTAGGGTATCTTTTCACAACATCGTGAACTGAGTACTCCGGTGGAGGCAAATGCTTATGTTTGCACCACCAAAGAGGAATAAATGAATCATTTTTTGGCTGTTCGGGGAATTCAATTACCCAATTTCGTTTATGACTTCTCAACCGTCGAAGAATCAAACCAATTAAGCAATACCATCGATGGAAGTTTCTTACTTCCACTGCACGTGATAGAAACAGGTTTCCATTTACCACTCCACCCTTTCTTCTGCCATTTTCTCGATGAATACAAGATAGCTCCGGGATAATTATCTAGCTTTTCGTGGTGCATCGTAATGGAATATTTCATTGAATGCAATCGGCGAGAGGAGGTGCCATTGATTGTTGTTTTCCAAAATTTGTACCAACGTGCAATCGAGGAGGTTTAGTGAGTTTGCTTAATTTTTCTCATCGCGAAAATGTAGAATCAATCATCTTGAATTGGTCTTCGAACCTTCACCTAAATTGTTGCAAGTACATACGGGTTTAGTACAAGCTTAAAGTTGGTCTTGATTTTCCAATTGAATGATCGATACCTATTAAGAGTATGTGCCTAAAAAATGAGAGATTATGTCTGAAGTAAGGTGGGGTCAGTATTATACACTTCACAAGGGTCGTATACTAGATTTAGAAGAAGTGCTAACTGTTAGGAATGTATTTTAGCACCGCCTCTTAAATCTGAATCCTAATAGATGGCGGCCTATTGATGATGGTAATGGTGCGAACACCATGAGGGTATTGCCTGCGCAATTTACGTGGCCACTTGGAGCCACTGATGATTTGGGGCTTATACTCTTAAGAAAGAAAGAGAAACCTAAGAATTATTTTTATAGCTTTTGTAAATTAAAGCCTCGTCCATGGTTCTCTAAACCTGTAGAGGATCTAGAGAGTGATGTGAACCTATTATGATAACTGGTGCTGATAATAGACTTCTTGGTGATGCAAGTATAGTTTGTGCCGTTGAAAAGAATTCAAAGGAATCCATAAGCCTGTCCAAGAAGATCGACGAATATATGGATGTTCAATCGTTCATGCATAATGTACGAGTCAGTTTCTTTGGTACTTCCATTAGAGAAGAAAGTGCAAGTAGTAAGAAGAAGCGGAAAACTACTATTGGGGCTGCCAATATCATTCTGAGTAGCGAAGATGAGGGCACCTCTGTAAAGGAACTTCACCGAAAGAAATGAAAAGATCATGCTGCAACATCTGGCGATGAACATTATTTCCGTGGCACAAACATCTCAACATGCAAAAGTTTTCTTATAGTCTTATTGAGGTGAGTAAACAGTGGAAAAACTCTATGCCCAAAGAAGCAAAAGAGCATATTTGTCCTTTTATATCGTCTAGTTGTATAAAAAAACCTTCCTTACAAGAGCTTATACTATCTCTCCAAGTAGCCTTAGTTGAAGTTGGCATGGTCAGTGTGGGGCTCGCTGAGGGTATTGGCGAAATAGAAACAAAGAAGAAAGAGACTAAAAATGCTTATTAGCCTACCAAAGGGGCATAGAAAGGTCTCGTGAATTACATAAGGGCTTGGATAAAGAAAACAAGAAATTAGTGGAGCAGAATAGGAGGCTATAGGAATGCCTCACCCTTATTGAAAAATATATTGAAAAATTACATGGAGTGGTCGCAGGTGAGCGAGTTGATAAGGATGTCTTGGAAGTGACCATGAAAAGTAAGGATGAGCAACACAAACTTGCTATGGCTAATCTGGTGAAGAGTTATGAAGAGGCTTTAGAAAAGTATAAAAGTGATACCATGCAAAACTTTCAAGACTACTTGCCAGATTTAAAGTCTAACTTCTTGTTGCACGCTCAGGTAGTTGGTGGTCCCTTCGATGTTTCCAAGGAAAACTTTGATGCTTTTAGTCACCTCACTGGTGCCCAATTGGATTTTTATTTTGATTTCTCTTCTAGAGCAGCTTGGGAGGAATTTTTAGAAGAATGGAAGAATTCTAGCAGGCTTTACTTAACTGAAAATCCTATTGAGATGAAAGTAGCTCCCATTGCTGGATGTAAAGGGGATGGAAACAAAAGAGAAGACGGAGGAGAAGATGAAGAGCTCGTCGACCCCAATGATACTAGTGCTAATTCATAATTTCATTGTACTTGTTTTTTTTTTAATTTGAAATGAAAATAATCTATGTTTATTTTGTATTGAAACAATGTGGTGTTTGATTGTGAATTTAATTGAGCAAACTGCATAATCAAGTTGTCATAAAAAATTAGTCAAAAAATATAATTTAACTAGTGATTAGTAAATCAGCTAACACAAATGAGATTGTTCATGATATTAAATCGAATTAACTTAGATTGTGATATTAAATCAACAAACCTTAACGATATTAGCTGTGATTTTTAATCAGCGAGTTGTTTTGAGATGCGATCTTGAATCAGCTAATTCAAATAGGATTGTTCATGAAATTAAATCGAATGAACTTACGTTGCGATATTAAATCAATGAACCTTAATGATATCAACTGCGATATTAAATCAGCTAGTTGTTTGGAGTTGCGATATTAAATCAGGTAACTCAAACAAGATTGTTCATGGTATTAAATCAAATGAACTTAGGTTGTGATATTAAATCAACGAACCTCAATGATATCAACTACGATATTAAATCAATGAGCTATTTGGAGTTGCGATCTTAAATCATTTAAGTCAAATAAGATTGTTCATGATATTAAATCGAATGAACTTAGGTTACGATATTAAATCAGAGAACCTTAACAATATCAGTCGTGATATTAAATCAACGAGTTGTTTGGACTTGTGATCTTAAATTAGCAAACCTTAAATATATTAGTTGCGATCTTAAATCAGTGAACTGTTTGGAGTTGTGATATTAAATTAGCTGACTCAAATCAGATTGTTCATAATATATAAAGTAAACAATATTTAGAAATAATGTATCTTTCTTGAAAAAAAGGGACAAATCATTCATACATAATATTTTTTGATATGGAGTGCATTCTATGTGCGAGGTAGAATAGGGCCATCCATTTTTACTATTCTGTAAGCTTCATAGCCTATTTTTTCTACAACTTTGTAGGGTCCCTCCTAATTTGGGGTAATTTTTCCTTGTTGCGATGCTGGAAATCTTGCTTCACTATTTCTTAAAACAAGATCACCCATTTAAAACTACTTGTTATTCACTTTGGAATTATAATATCTAGCAACTTGTTGGGCTCATGTAGTATTTCTAATCTCTACTGTCTCCCTAACTTCATCGACAAGGTCTAATTTGAGTCGAATGGCCTCTTAGTTAGAACTTTCATCAAAATGAGTTGTTTTGTGAGATCGCAAGCTTATCTCAGCAGGGATTACTGCCTCTACCCCATATACATGTGAGAATGTTGTCTCTCCAATTGCTATGTGAGGTGAGGTTCGCAGAGACCATATAATTCATAGTAGCTCTTCTAACCAAGCACCTTTGGCCTCATCAAGTTTTTTCTTCAGAGCTGTTAGAATCTTCTTATTCATTGCCTCTACTTAACCATTTATTTGAGGAGCTTTTACAGAGCTTTGAGCGAGAGAAATCTGTAGGTCATTGCAAAATTTCTTAAATTTTCCATGAAATTAGGTTCCATTGTTTGTTATAATCAGGCATGGAATGTCAAACCTACAAACAATAGATTTAAAAAAAAAGACTCCATTTGTCTCTCTTTGATTGTAGCCAAAGCTTTAGTTTCTAACCACTTAGTGAAGTACTCCACAGCTACAACTGTGAATTTCTTTTGAGCTGTGGCTATTGGAAATAGACTCAAGATGTCAATTCTCCAAGTTACAAATGGTCAAAGGCTAGACATTATTTGCATAGGCTCAGCTGGTGCTCGTTATACTTGAGCATATTTTTTATAAGAATCATAAGTGTGAACCATATGCAGTGTATCCTTCTGTACAGTTGGCCAGTAGTATTCCTACCTAAAGACCTTTTATGCTAACAATCTCCCACCTAGATGATCACTGCATATTCCCTCATGTATTTCTCTCATAACATACTCAACTTTTGAGAGAGCAAGACATCTCAAAAGAGGTTGAGAGTAGCCTTTTTTTATAAAGCACACCTTCTAACAGGATATATCTAAAGGTAATAGAATAAATGATTTTAATTGAATGAGAAATGAATAATTTATAGATATAAGGAAATATTAAATGTAAATTATAGCATCCTACCTTGTAGCCTTATGCAGAATTTTGGCGAGCTCCTTTTTGCTTAGGTGGTAAGTTTCCCCTTGTAGTGCTTGTACAATGGTTGTTATCCAAGTTTTTTTTCCTGGTTCAGATTGAGCACTTGATAAGTGTCATAGCTTAGGGTGGCTCTATGCTCTAACAAGATGTTTCCTCTCTGTTCAATAGTAATAGAGGACGCTAACTTTGATAGAACATCAGCTTTGGTGTTCTTCGTCTTGGATAGTTGTCTAACTTGTACCTTATTAAACTAAACTAGTAGCTGGGCTGATATGGCATGGTACTTCTTTAAGCTTGGCTCCTTTAATTTATATTTCCCATTCATTTACTTTGCTACGAGCTGAAAATCAGTACGTATGATCAATTTATTTGCCCTTAGCTGTAGAGCCACTTGTAATCCTGAAATCAGTTCCTCGTACTCTACAGTGTTCTTAGATGTCTAGAAGCCTAAAGATAGCCCATACTGCCATTCATTTTCATTAGGATCTGTAAGAAGAACACTTGCTCCTGACTCAAGCCATCAACATAAACTGTCCAATACTTTGGCTTCACAACTGAACTCGTTTGCCCCTATGATGAATTAGCTACTACATCTTATGTAATCAATAGAAAAAGTTTTTAGAACTAAATGTATACTTGTAATAAAATATCGTAAAGTATCTGTCAAGTAAAATTCCAATAATTTTTGTGACATGCTATCGTATCATTTATGTGAGTAATAGTGTTTGAAATTAAAAGTTACCTGCAGGGTTGACCGCCTTCGGACGTACCAACGTCTAAACTAGAAATCCTGCACAAAATATGTTAAATATGCGATATCTGTAAGTATACAGGTCATGTTGTAATATAGTTACAATGAAGTAGGTGAGTACTCCGAGGATCTTACCTAAGGGAGGCGAGCACTAAATTAATCCTAATCTAAGGAAAAATAGAGATAATTAGTACTTTAAAAAAATTATATTACGACTAAAAATAAAGAAAGAGTTTTTAATAACTAAAGAAATAAAATATATATATAAATAGAAAAACTACGAAAATTTGCTATGGAAACTTAATCAAATCTGAACATGAGTGACTAGCTCGCTTCGATAATCATAACTAACTATTGCTTCGGGCTCCCTGTTCACCCAATTAGTCATTACCTTAGTAGGATCTCTCGATTTTCCACTAGAATAATGGGTCAGCAATAACTACTTATCTCTCGACCTCACTGTCTAGACTGGTTCGGAGTTAAGGTGTTCACGAATAGACCATCACAATTTTGGGTTAATTACCACCTAAATGACTTTCTAGGGTAGTCAAGCTTAGGGTTTAAATTCCTCATTTCTTAAATAGATGATTCGCTTGAGAAAGCCCTACAAATCAATAAATTAATCATACCTCCACTCGCTAATCCCCCACAAAAGGATTAGTTCCTCATGGATCTCAAAAACATAATAAACTTGATGTGAGAGATGAACATTAATAAAAAAAATTAAGAGATTAAGGTTTAAGAGAAGCCAAAATTGTATTTAATTGAAACATGGAATCCACAAATATTTGATCAAGTTCCACAAATCAGATCTCCCGACAAATGCAAAACTGAAAATAGCCTAAAGTTTAAGAAAAGGGAAAAACTAAAATTTGAAACTATGAAGAAAATTATACAATATGAAAAGCTGTCCATAACAAGAGTTAAATGAGCCTATTTATAGAGTTAAGGTTGCCGTCATCCTCAACCCTAGGTCAATTGATGCTCTCGTATTTAATATTTGATTGTGTAGACCAAAATGCCTCTAACTCGTAAATATTTCTCGTACAGAACCAGTGTCGCGACACCCTAGTGCCTGTGTCACGACATCGAAGGCAGTATGCTTGTATTTAAGGTAGTTTCAAGGATATGTCGCGACACTGAAGTCAGTCTTGAAATTCTTGCTCTCTTCTCCCTATGTTGCAACACCAAACTCCTTGTAATGCAACAAAACAACCAGTATTGAGTTGGTACTCCTAATGGTCTCCTGCATACTCAAAAATTATGTTAGCTCACCCTTAGGCCTCATTCAATCCCTAAGGTCAATAAAAGACTCAAATTACAATTTTTATTGAATATAAATGAAACTAAGAAAACTTAATTAAAACATAATAAAAATGCTTGTATTTAAGCTCCTCAAGTGCGAAAACTAGTTTAATCAGCTACACCGAATTACGACAGATCAAGGGTTTGATGATTTATCAAAAGAGCATTCCACCATGAAATTGGCTAAGATCTGAGCCTTGATCGTTGTTCTTGGGGCATATTCTATTCCAAATTATGTCAATTCAATTCCTCATTTGGTCATTCTTCTTGAAGTATCCACTCTAGATAGAATATCCTTAATGGTTTGATTCACTATGACAGTCATGGGATGAGCTTGGAAGTAAGGTTGCAACTTGCGAGCTGCCACTATTAAAGTGAAATGAGTTTTTCTATCTTTGAATACCTTTTTTCGTCGTTCTGTAACACTCTGCTAACATAATATACTGGAAATTAGCGAACTCCCTCTATTCTAATCAAAATTGCTGCTACCATTTCTTCCGAGGTTGCCAGATAAAACTGCTGTTAACATAATATAGATTTGTGTTTCTACCCTATTTTTGTGGCTTACAAAGCAGAAATGGAAGCAATAGATCTGAAGGGCTCTATTAGAAAAATAATGGAGTTAATCATATAAACAAAAAATTTAAAATTTCAACTATTTATTAAATTAATATTTTTAAAATTTTACGTTGAAGATAAATAATTAAGTATATAAATAAAATTTTTAAAAAGTTAATTTATGGGAAATGTTGAATGTGAATAACCCAAAGTGATAATTATGATGAAGATAGATAATGGATCTGCACATTCCTTGGCCAAAAGTGGATTACAGAATGGAAATGGAGAATTTTTAATGGAAAAGATGCCTATTTTGGATGGGTCATTTATCTTACTTTTTGTCTCACGCTATAGTATCACTACAATATCTAATCTCACCGCCACCGCTGTTTTTACACTAACCGCAGGTAAACGCACCGCTCATCCAAACTCACTCTTAATGTCTGTAATGGTTTGGATTAATGAATACAACTTTATTCATTTCCAAAAAATATAATGTTGAAACGAAATTGATATTTAGTTAATCTGATTTAAGTTTTTTTTTTTTAATTTTGGTTGTAGTTTTTATTTTTGGTTCTGATATCCACTTTGAATTTAATCTTGATTTATTTTGAGTTGAAATATTTTGCATGTTTGCTTTTAGTTTTAATTGATTTTAATTTTAAATTTTGATTTTGTTGTGAATGAAGTTTAAATCATATCGCCATTTATGATGAATTTTTATTTTCTATATATTTTCATTTAAGTAATGATTATTGATGCTCAATTATTTTATTGGAGTATGATTTATGATTAGTTGATAATTGCTTTTTAGCCATAGTCATCTTTTATTGAATTTGATTTTTTTGTCATCGGAATAATTAATCTTTTCTCCATTCCAAACTTTTTATATTTATTTTATTGTTAAATATAATATCTCGTACTCTTTTTTTTGTTAAATATAAATTTAAGCATGATTCCAAATAATTATAATTATAATCATACGAATTGAACTAATACGTCCCATGTTAAAAGCCTGTTTGGTGGAATAATTTCATAAATAGGAAAATGCAAAAGCAAAGAGAGTACAACTCGGTTTTGCTTTCCTTTTGTTGTCTTGACATTATAGTCATAAATATAAATGTCTCAACTCTCAAACACAACATAAGAGTAAGAAACAAGGATCCAGCAAAGCTAAGAGTCAAGAGATGAAGAAAGTAGAGCTCATATTCGTTCCAGCGCCAGCAACGGGGCACTTGGCCTCAACTGTTGAATTCCCGAAGCGCCTGCTCTGTCGCCATTATCGAATTCGGGTTACTATTCTTTCCATGAAGTGGTTTCCAAGTGCTTCTTTGGATGCATACACCAATCGCTCACTGCATTGCAGCCTGATGGAATCCAACTCATTGAACTCCCTCAGGTTGATCTTCCCTCATTAGATCCTAAGAAGTCAATCGAAAGTTTCCTTGATGTATTCGTACAGTGCTACATCCCTCCTGTTAGAAATGCTGTGAGGGACATTGTTTCAATGAGATGTAGCTTGGGTGAAACCCGAGTTGCAGGATTAGTTCTTGATCTCTTTTGTTCACCCATGATTGATATTGCAACTGATTTTGGTCTTCCTTCTTATCTATACCCTCGTTCGGTCTCATGTGGCATCTACCAACCCGACATACCCTGAAGAGCTCCGAATTTGAACGTTCAGATCCTGAACATTTGATCCCAGGATTTGTCAATCCTGTCCCCACACGTGCTCTTCCATCAGCTGCATTTTGCAAGGATGGAGGTTACACTACATATGTCAAAGTTGCTGAAAGGTTCAAGGATGCCAAAGGTATCATAATCAATATTGTTGACACCATTTTTTTTTGATAAAAACATGGTCGACTTGGGTTTTGAAAACGAAAATGAAAACGGGAGTCGTCACCAATCCTTTTTGATAAGGTGTGATAGGATCACCTTAAAAAGTAGTTGTTTTTAATAAACGATTTAATTTTATTAAAACAACGATTTTGGTTCACGAAATTTAGAAAAACGGGTTTAGGAGTCGGTTACGTACGAGGAAGGATTAACACCCTCGTAACGCCCAAAAATTGGTACCTAGTTGATTAGTTAATGTCTTAATGTCGAAAATTAAAAACTTTAAAGAGATTTAGAATACGACCCTATATTTTAAAACTTATATGGAACGAGATATTCATTAAGATTTTCTCATTTCGAAAAGGAAAATGTCACACCTAATGAGTTAGGGCACAATATTTCGCCTCTTCGAAAATGAGCTTATCTAAGAGCTCGCACAATAAAATTTAAAAGAATATTCAATTGTTTAAGTCGTATAAAAATTGTGACCCAATACATTAGGGCACAATTTCTCAAAATACGAAACATTGAATATTGCCTTTATTTATTATTTAAGAAAATCCTCATCTCGAGAAAATAACGTGTCATATCCAATACGTTAGGACACAATGTGTTGAATTCCCGATGATGAGCTTTTTATTTATGTTTTTTTGATTAAAAGCGTTTTCGATTATTTAGATCCAAAAAAATTGGAACCCAACGCGTTAGGGCTCAATTCTCTCAAATCTAAACATAAAATCTTGCTTATTTGAAAGTCGAAACTTATGCGTCGAGATAAATTAATCTAACTTGAAATAGTAGAAATGAAACACGAGGTTAATATGCGTGCAAAGCAATATTAAATACGATGGTATAAAAAAATAATACGAGCAATAGCAACAAGATAAGATAAATAAAAGGACAAATCAATAACATACAAAATAACAAGTATATAAGCGAACAAAATTAAAACATTCTTCCAAAATGATAATGAAAACGTAAATAAATAAATAAATAAAGAAGATGAATAAAATTATAAAAATGTAAAAAGATATATATGTATGTATATATATGTATATAAAAATTATAAAATATAAAAATATAAGTATGTATATATATTCATGAAAATAAAAAATATGTACATATATATAGATATGTATAAATTACAAAATAAATAAAAATATGTATATATGAGTTTCTATGTATATATAAAATAAGTTATAAAAATATCTAAGTGTACATATATATATTATGAAAATGTATGTATGTACATATGTATTTTAGAAGTATAAAACCAAAGATAAATATGTATGTATGTATATATACGAGTTATAAAAAAAAACTATGTATAAAGATATATTCATTACACATATGTAACAAAGTTTGAAAAATAAGAAGGATATAAATAATATCAATATAATATAAATATAGTAATATCAATATAAAGACAAATATCTTTGATATTTAAATAAGTTAATATAAATAACATATAACAACAGTAATACAAATAATAATAATAATCATGATAGTATCAAATTTATTAATATTATTAGTAAAATAACTAAAATAACAAAACAAATCGACTAAATTGAATTTAGAAACAAAACATGGGGTCTAAAGTGCAAATAAACAGAAAAGGGGCCCCCAAGGACCAAAATAAAACGCGCTGAAAGAGCGAGGGGCTGATTGGGAGAATATCCCCAACCTTTAGCGCATCATTTCGTTCAGGACCAAATTGAAATAAACGCAAAAACCGCGGGGCCAAACTAAAACACGAAATGAAGAGTCTAAGTACTAAATTGAAAGGGGGTGACAATGTGGAAGTACCCGCAGCACAAATAGTCCATATGGCGCAAAAACACGCGGACCTTGGCCTCTGTATGCTGAACAACAGCTCAATGCATTCAAGATGGTGAAGGAATTAGGGTTAGCAGTGGAGACGAGGTTGAACTATAGGAAAGACAGTGATGAAGTGGTGATGATAGATGAGATAGAGAAAGCTGTGGGGATGGTAATGGATGGTGGAAGTGAAGTGAGAAAGAAAGTGAAGGAAATGTCAGAGATTGCAAGGAAGAGTGTTATGGAAGGTGGATCTTCATTCAATTCTATTGGAAAACTGATAGAGGACATGATAGGCAACAACTGATATGGAATCATAGCTGTTGTCATTGTACTATTAATTTATTTCACTACATTTGAGATTATAATGATATATATGCAGTACAACTGAGATGGTATCACTGCTCCATTTTCCCTTGTAACCAAACAATAATGGAAGAAGTTTTCTTTGTTTCCCTTGCTTTTCTTTATCACTTTCTTTCAATCCAAACATAAAGTATAATTATGTTGTCCTTCTGTTAGTCGCTGGACACTTCGGTGATTGATATCCCTCAGCTTGAAGTGGTAGGACCTTTTACTGCAGCTTGAAGTGGTGTTTTATGATGCGAGGGGCTTGTTCTTGAGTTTCTTGGTTATTTCCGCAACATATTTACCTTGGTAAAAGGCCTGTTGGAGCTCTAGCTCAGTGGGTTCACGGGATCCATCGGCTGCATAAGTGCCAGCACCATAAGAGGAGCCACCTTTTACCTGATTCATCTCAAACATGCCACTGCCAAAAGTGTATCCAAGAGGCACAAATATCATACCATGATGTGCTAACTGTGTTATAGCAGTTAATCTGCATATCAGGTAAAACAAAGAGAAAAGAAAACATAAGATTCGTTAGCACAAGCACTGATTTGAAGCCAAATAATGGATATAAATATAATTAAACACAAACATAATAGATCTTCCAACAGGTCTTTCCATGTTTATAGATAAGAACAGATAGAGCTGTGGGAATATGTAAACTGCGAAGGAACTTACGCAGTGAGCTCCTGTCCTCCCCCATGGAAACCAGTACTCCAGAAGATACCAGCAGGCTTGCCAGCAAGTGCTTGGTGTTCCCACAGGTCGTTAGTAGCATCAAAGAAGGCCTTAAACTGAGCTGCCATCACACCGAAACGAGAAGGAAACCCGAAGAGAAAACCATCAGCTTCCAAAAGCTGTTCTGGCCTAATCTCTGGTACATCAGCTGCTTTAGCTGGTGCGTTCATCTTTTGCAGTATTGTATTGGATAGCGTCTCAGGTACCTGTTGAATCCAACCAGTCGCCTAAGTAAGACCAAAAAGGTCATTTTAATTCAAGACATCCTATTTCTCTTCTGGTAATTACCTGCCAAAGTGTTGCCTCAACATCTTGAACTGAATTAGCCCCCCTTTGCACCTCCCTTGCCATGATCTCGACATGACGGTACAACGAGTAATACCTATCCAAGGTTATATAATTCAAGGACCGGAGAAAATAGGGGAAAGCTATAGCAAATTTGAGGTAATGCAAATGGGTTGATGAAGGATCAACACTCACACTACATACAACTTTGTTGCTGCCATAGCTGCAATTGAGCTCTGATATTTGAACCAATTGCTTATGTCTGTGTGATGAATCCAATATTTAACTCACTCCATAGGATTTGACCAAAACTAAATGATTCCCCTTTAAAAGCTGTGAAAGTCCTTGACATTATAAAATTGAAAATTATCATCAAGACTTGAGATTATTACAGATTACCCCAATCCACGCACAACTTACTCTTCAAAGTTCAAACCTGTAATTTGTATCCATAAACCAACCAGAAGAATAGGGTTTTTTTTTATTATGATTATAAGCCATCAATCAGCTTGCTTAAAGTGATTCCAGAACTATATACGTACATATATTTACATCAGCATTATTGTCTTCATAGTAATTTATGCAAGAAATTCCAAAGTCATGAAGAATTGAAACAGAAAGGCAAGTAGATGGAAATGAATGATTGAGAAGAAGTTGAGAAAACTTTACCATGGGTATGTTGAAGGAAAGAAAGAACAAAGTTGTCAGGCTTCAGAGTCACATGAGAAAGAGATAAAGATGGCTTTTGAGTAATGAAACATGTATGTTAGGTGTTGAAAGGAAGAAAGATTGATTAGAAGAGCTGTGGTGAGAGAAATATGATGTAGTACTGAAATATAAAACATTTTATAGATAAGGTTAGTACAAATTATTTTATCTTTTAAAACACGTATATAAATGGTTTTTGTTTACAAGAAATCATTGTGAGTAGATCCCATCACATGGGTGATACAATCAACACGGCCAATCAGGATTCAATTTTATTATTTTATTTAAAATAAATATGAAATTTTAGTTAAATATTTTAAACTATATTTAATTCTTATTTTTAAGAACATAACCATTATACAAATATTATTTGTTATGATAACTTTATATTTTGATCATTCAATTTTAAAAATTATAAATTGATCACTAAACTATTTGAAAGTTACAAGTTAATCGTTCACTGTTAAGCTCCTAACAATCGTTACAAATGAGGGACAAATAAATTTAGCCATTAGTAAATTTACAATTAAATAAAATATGTTATTAAGTTATTCTATATTCTCTCAACTAAATTAATATCCTAAAGTTTTTTTTCTTTTAATTTTCCCCAATTAATGAAATAAAAAGTATACACAAAAAGAAGAGTTGATGAATTATATAATGAAATAATAAGACAATCTAAGTAGTACATCTCTTTAGTTATAAATAGATAAAATAATTATGATAAAAGTATGTGATTAGCTGTTAAACAAGAAGGAAATCAGTCATTGTGAAGAAGCTATATATATATATATATATATATATATATATATATATATTAATGGTTAGAATCAAATCAATCGAATTAAATCAATCAACAAGATAAAACCTACATTCGAATTTGTTAATTTCCTCCTAATATTTGTGGCTTTTTATATTAGTTAACACTATTGACAATGATATATATATATATATATATATATATTAGTTTATAGAATTTGAAGATTCTTTTATTTAGTTGGGAGAATATGAAATCAATAACTTAATAAAATCTTTTAGGTTAAATTCTATCATTGACCCTGACCATCATACTAATATAGTTCTTTTTACTTCTAATTAGTTTTAAAAGCTCTTTCCCAAATTCGCTCACCGTAAGGTTAACTTCCATCTATAATATTACAAGCATGAAATGAGTATTTCCTCGTTTGCTAAATTTTATCCTATATTTCTCTCTTAGAAAAACAATGAAGTTTTTCAAAGATACAAACTAAATGATCCTTACAACTGCACTTTAAAAGGTAAAAGACAAAGAGTAAGCGGCAAAGTCAAAACTAACCTCTTGTGTCATGGGACTAGAGTTCTCGTTTCGTGATCCGTGCGGCCTTAGGCGATCCGTTCGTCCAAACTCGCCTAAGTCAACCTTTACTCAAGTGAGGATTCCTTAAGAACTCCTCCAAGGCACCAATTGAAGAGCAGAAGCAATTTATGCCAAAAGAAGCTAAACCAAAAAACAATAGAAAGCCACAGAAAAGAATGCACATAAGGTGTTTGAGTAAATGCTCTCAGAATTCTATTACTCTTAAGAATTCAACATACAATTGAATGAGTACAAATGAGGGGGAGGCTCTCTATTTATAGTTGAGCTCCCCCAAAACTGACAGTCAAGATACATTTACATCGACGGACGAGATTAACCATATCTCTTTACAAGATATGATTCCCTCTGTCTTCTAAGATTAGTTACCATATTAGCCTAAGTTTCAATGTATTCACTATCGGGCCAACCAGGCTTCAATTTGACAGACTTCTCCAATAGTTCTCTGAATCGGGCTAGCTCTCGTGGGCTAAATGTTCCCCATCTAATCGATAGACCTCCATGGGGCGCATCTTGTGTAACGGTCACGGGCTTTGCACTTTGGCCCGTGACATTCTACCCCACCCATTTCCGCAACGCCCTCGTTGCGACTTCTAAATGGCACTGACTTGATTCGCCTTTGAACCCTCTCGTTGCCTTGGCTTCTTCCTGACTTGCCTTGCGATCAGGTTGTTCATTCTTTCGGAACCTTTACCTCAGCTTCCGTCGCGTCTTCGCTTGAACCGTTGCACTCGTTGGTACATCTTGTTGGTAAGAAGTCTCCGCTCTTACTTGCCTCAACTTTGACTTATTCTCTCTTGAATCATCTCGATTCTCACATCTTGGCTTCGTATTGCCCACAGTCCCTTGGCCTCCTTGCTCACGAACTTTGAAAGGGCCCCTACGACCTTGCCAAGCCAACAAGTCAGAATTCAAAACACTATCAACGTGTTCACAATGTACCTTACTCGCAACATTTACTTGTCCCGACTATTTTCGTATCGCTCTCTTTTTCTTGAAGCCTGATGCACAACCCACCTTTCCCAAAGGTGTCGGCCCCATAGTCGAATCTATAGGCTTCATATCGAACTCTTGCGCCACTAACACTTCTGAAGGAGCTTTCGTAACTACCCGTTCTATCGAGTCAATGTTCCTCTCATACGAAACATCCTCGACTAGTTGGATTGACGACAACACCTTTGCCCCCACTTTCATATCTCGATGCACCGGCACAACAATCTTTGTTAACAGACCGGTGATAATATAAATTTGATCGGCCCATGGATACAGAACTGTCTGAATCCTGTCAAGGAAGTTTAAGCCAAGTACATAATCGTAATCATCTAATTGGATTACCTCAAAGTCTTCCTTGCCCTTCCATTTACAGATTTGTAGCTCTACACCCTGAACTACTCTCACAGTTGGGGCTTCCTCGGAATTTACTGTCTTGATCTTCTTATTCGATTTCTTAATCGACAGACCAAGCTTCCTTACAGCCTTTTCCGATATGAAAAAGTTCGATGCTCCCGTATCAATAAGAGCACTCCGCTTCTGACCCGCAATGTTGATGTCTACAAACATCAACCCTTCTTTACCATTCCTCTTCTTAGGAATGAGCACCATCGAATTGACCCTCGATGGCTTTCCCTCAATATGTTTCACCTTTTTTCTTTCGGGCTATTAGGTCTCCACTTCCTATTTCGTGGTTTCCTATCATCACCATCGATGCTACTACCGTTGCCATCATAGCTTTGTCCCTCTTCATCCTCCTCATAGTACCCAGTATTGCCCCTCTTGTTGGGCTTGGAAAATTCAAACCTGTCCATTCTCGGAGCAAGTTCCACGATGGACTCCGCTACCATCATGGCATTGGTAAGTTCCTGAACTCCTCGACGTTTCAATTCTTGCTTCGCTCATGATTTCAGCCCATCTGTAAAGGAGAAAAATGCTTCATTCTCGCTCAAATTAGAGATTTGGAGCATGAGTTCACTGAATTCCCGCACATACTCCCTAATCGTGCCTCCTTACGTTAGCCGTCGCAACTTTGCTCGAGCTTCATCATCGGTATACTCGGGGTAAAACTGTGCTTTAAATTTATTTTGAAACTCTTTCCAAGTCCCAATCTCGGTTCCACCACGTCTCACATCAGTGGACCTACGTCGCCACCATAATAAAGCAACGTCAGTGAAATACATAGCAACAATGTTTACCTTTGTGACATCATCCTCGATGTTCATCGTACGGAAGTATTGCTCTATGGCCCAAAAAAAGTTGTCCACTTCACTTGCAGACATTGGCCCTTTAAACGCCTTTGGCTTGGGCACATCCATTGCTTGTGGCTTCGACTTTGAAGCCTACATTCCATTCCCTATGGCAGCGTTGAAAATCTTGAGCTCCCCCTTAAGCTCATTGATCTCCTCCTTCAAAGCTGTCACCATAGCCTCGAGAGCATCGTCCTTTCCAACCAGTTTATTCTCTGAGGAACTGATAATATCCCACACAAATTCCTTGAGCTCCTCTTACAATGTTCGCAACCCATCATTGTGTCTATTATCGACATCGCCGATCCTCTCCTTGACGTCTTCCATGGACTCCTCGAGAGTGACGACTCGATCCTGCAAAGCTGACAATAAGTCCCTTAATCGACTCGCTTTTCTGGTCCTTCCTCGGGTCTCTATTAGCTCACTCTGACCAAAAACTTCTTTCGACATCCCAACAGTGCCTTCAAACTAAAAGCTCTGATACCAATTGTCATGGGTCTAGAGTTTTTGTCTCGCGCTCCGTGCGGCCTTAGAAGATCCGTTCGTCCAAACTCTTTTAAGTCAGCCTTTACTCAAGTGAGGATTCTTTAAGAACTCCTCCAAGGCACCAATTGAAGAGCGAAAGCGATTTATGCCAAAAGAAGCTAAACCAAAGAACAATAGAAAGCCACAGAAAAGAATACACATAAGGTGTTTGAGTAAATGCTCTCAGAATTCTATTACTCTTAAGAATTTAACATACAATGGAATGAGTACAAATAAGGGGGAGGCTCTCTATTTATAGTTGAGCTCCCCCAAAACTGACAGTCAAGATACATTTACATCGACGGGCGAGATTAACCATATCCCTTTATTTTAGGGATTTACAAGATATGTCATATCAAATCTAATCTAATCTTTACAAGATATGATTCTCTCTATCTTCTAAGATTAGTTACCATATTAGCCTAAGTTGCCATGTCTTCATTATCGGGCCAACCAGGCTTCAATTTGACAGGCTTCTCCAATAGTTCTCTGAATCGGGCCAGCTCTCGTGGGCTAAATGTTCCTCATCTAATTGATAGACCTCCATGGGGCGCATCTTGTGCAACGGTCACGGGCTTTGCACTTTGGCCCGTGACACTTGTGCCATTCTTCTTGGAAGTTATAAATGGCTTGAAGCCGTTTGGGCAAATTCTCCCACAGGCATTCTTTCCTAACCGCTTTCAAAAAGAATTGTTCCTCCACCGTTATTGAAATATGCTATAAATCATTAGCAAAACAATATCGATCCATAAATTGAACCTGGAAGAGAGAGAATAAGGAGTTTTGATCGCAGTGGTAATGACATATCAAGCTACGATTTTCAATTTTTTTTTATAAATTGCAGGTCAAACAAAACCCTAAAAATCTTTTTGGACTGAGTGAAGCCATCGTGAAAACATAATAAAAGAAATGGAGAGCAGTGGAGGGGAACAAAGGGTGGGTTTGGATGAAAGATTGGGTGCGATGCGGTGCGTTTAGCTTACTTTTTATCTCATGCTACAGTATCACTACAGTATCTAATCTCACCGCCACTGCTGTTTTTACACTAACCGCAAGTAAACACACCGCTCATCCAAACTCACCCAAAGTTGTAATCGTGAGAGGGTTAGAGTGGTTCTGTGTGTGTTTTTTTAACTGCAATTTTTTACCTGTTTGATTACATATAATCAAATGGGCAATGTCTAAAGGAAGAAACACTTAAAGATTTTTAATTATATTTTATTTTAAAATTATAATCCTCCTCGAAACTGTTTAATAGAGAAATTAGAGAAAATGAAATTTTTTTAATACATTTATAAACGTCATCATTATTGTAACATTAATTTTAGAAGTTAAATTAGTCCTTAAACTTTTTAAAAATAATTCAATATTTCTTTTTGCAATAAATTGAGCACTTCAACTCTAAAAATTCATTAAAAAATTAATTAAACTATTGGTTTTTTTCCACTCAATTGAGTATTTGAGCTTTCAAAATGCATCAAAAAATTTCAAAATTTTGAAAAAACAATTAAGCCCTTGCTCTTATTAAAAGTTAGAAAAAATTATAAAAGATAAAAAATATTATAAAATGATTAAATTTTATTAAAATTAAAATTTTATTAAAAATTAAATTTTTATAAAAATCATAAAAAAGTAACAACCAGTAGTTTTTTTTCAATTAAAGTTATCATGTGTTACAACACAAACGTGACATATGGTAAAAGATGATAAAAATTAAAATCAATAATGTTATAGAAAAATTATAAAATGCTTCCTTTGGTACGATAATTTTATAATTTTTTATGAAATTTATATTTCTTTACATTTTGTATAATTTTCTTACGACTTTATAAATTTTTATAAAAGTTTATATTTCTATATATTTTAAAATTTTTATGATTTTTATAAAATTTTATATTTTTCATATTTTAATAAATTTTAATATTTGAATTTTATTAAAATTTTATAATATTTATAGCTTTTATTAATTTTAATTTTTTTATAAAAGTAGGGCTTAAGTACAATTTTTTAAAAAAATTGGACTTTTGCACCCATAAGCCTTTAAATTATATAAATTTCCAAGTCCCGAAAATTCATGTTTTAAAATTGTAAATGTTTTGAAAAATAAAAGGATTAATTGGATGAGCAAATATTAATAGTATATTTCTTAATACAAAGATTAATCATTGTAAAATAGTAATGCATAATACATAATAATAGTAGCAAATAGTAATATAACTTACAAACACCATCACTTCACTATTTGAGAGGTCCAACTATCAAAATCATCCACTTTTTCTACTCAATTACAATTCACCAATAGCTAGATGACATCACAATATAACTTGTATCAATTGTTACAAGTCATATGACAATGCCCATATAACATTATACATTAAAAATAAAAATAATATTTTTGGTTATATAAATAATAAAATTATCTTTTTTGGAAAAATTAATGATATGACAAGACATTACAACGTGGAAGTAACCATGTTTATGAAGAGACAGGATCCTTAGAAAAAAACTGTGGGATTTAAAAGAAATTAATTAGAGTTTTAGAATTTACTTATAAATAAAGAAAGAAGAAGCCTAAAGAAGGCATCGAAAATAATATAGAAAACTTCATTCTCTCCTTCTACTTTTGTTAGAAGATGGATTAATTGAGAACTTTAGTTAATATTTAATTAACGTAATGATGTTAGAATCAATAACCGATAATATGTACAAAAATGTCATCCATAGCCCACTTCCTTCTAAATTTTCTTTCACAAATCACTTTTTCCAGCACTACTTTCTTCCTCATGTGTCTTCTCTTTTCTAATGAATCACAATCTCTGTTTTTTTTTTTTAGTAAATCAAAGATAAATTATTAAAATTCACTAGTTATCCACAACCTTTTATCAATGTTTCATTTTCATCCACAACCTTTGAAAATTGTATTTATCACCCTCAATCTTTATTAATATTTCATTTCTCATCATAAAATTTTAAATTTTCGATTATTCATCCCTGACTTTTCAAAAATTTATTCACCATCCATAATCTTTTAAAAGATTTTATCATTCAGCCCTTTTTAATTAAAAAAAAACTCAATTTAGCTACATGATCTAATGCCCACATGACATAGTTCTTACATATATAATCATTTTCTGAGCTTGTGTATATAATTTTTATTTTATTTTAAAAATAAGATGTATATAATTTATGTTTAATGTACTTAATTTGTTGAAGTAAACTTATTTATTCAAATTTTAATGGAGACCTAAAGTTTCATTCAATTTTCTTCAAATTATTTTTAAAAAGCTCATCTTTTTTTTCTTCCAAATCTCTCTTTTTGTTAGATGAATCTTTTCCAAAAATATGTTGTATACATTATTTTCACATAAAAATAGTAAGTTTTATTCCAATAAATTAAAACTAATAGATGAAAACGAAATGTTAATAAAGGTTATACATGGAAATGAAATACTAATAAAAGATGTAAATTTTAGAACTAATATATGAAAATGTAATATTAATACAAAATTAAAGGCAAGAAGATCCACATATTACTCATATTACTAACTAAAATTTAATTAATGAAGTAATTACTATTATTTGCATTAAGACGTAAATTTTAAAATTAAAAAATATAAAGACTTAGAATGACCCGTTAGAGAATATAGCCTAAATCTACAATTGTAGATATGATACATGACTATAGTTAAATTTAACCAAAAAGAATTAATGACTACTGTAATACCTAAATTTTACCCGGCCCCTAATAAACAATTCTTTTTTTTTTTACAAAACCAAATCCAAATTACAAACAGGCCTATATGACCCAAACCCAGAATAAAACAAAGGCCCAAATTGCGATGGCCCAAAATCATCAGAAACCCTAGGGTTTCTAATCTTCAGCCGCCGCAACCATGCCCTCCAAGCACCACAGCCCCGGATCTTCACCTGCACAGCAAATAAACACACAAAAAAAAAAAGAAACAAAATCAAAGATTCACAAATCAAATAAAAAGAAATTAGTTTCTTCTTTACATGGTTCGATTCGGCTATAAAAAAGCCATGGATGTATTGTATACGAGAGCCGAAAATCAATAAAAAAGAAAGCTATTATTTTTGCAACACAGAGAGTTCAAATAGGGGACAGATACTAAAAATAAGAGAGAAAAAGAATCAAAGTTTAAAGGTGAATCGCGTTTTCTATTTTTTTTTCTATTCTTGTCGATTTTTTCTTATTTTGTAAAATAATAATATAAAAGAGGAGAGGGGTAATACCTTCGAGGATTCGCCGTCGAAACTCCGTCCGCCTCGCTCAGATCGGAGCTTGACGGAGCGCTGGGGATCGGCTCGCCTGAGAACGACGACATTTAAGAGCTGGGGTTGAAAAACCCTAGCAGAGAGTTCTTATTTTTTTAATTTTTTTCTTCTTACTGCAGCAAGCATGTTTTTTTTAAGGAAAAACTGTTTTAAATCACGTTAGCAAAACGGTGCCGTTTGAGGGGGGTCAGGTCCGCGCGTTCTGGCATAAAGGGGAAATTTTCTCAATTAGCCACTTCTTTTTGCGACGCACTACAATCAAACCCATTTTGTTCTTTTTAAAATTTAGCCGCATATTTCATTTTTGTTTCAATTTGGTCCGTCACTGCGCAGCATTTTGCAGGGCAGGATTAATTTCCCTTTTAGCCCTCCGTTGTTGTTAGCGCATTCAAGTTAGTCCTGTCTTTTAATTTATTGCGAATCTACCCCATTTTTTCGTTTTTAAGTTCAATTTAGTCTTTTTTTTAGCTATTTTATTATTTAATTATTTTTTAGTGTTATTATCATAATTATGTTATACCATTATTTATTTATTATATTATTGTTAATATTATTATTATTATTATTATTATTATTATTATTATTATTATTATCATTCTTGTTATTATTTATTATTATCATTTCTATATTTATGCACGCATTCATTTTATAATATATATACACATATTTTTATAATTAAAATTGATAATGTAAATATTATTTAATTATTTTTATATATTTTATGTGTACATGTATACATATTTATTTTTTTCTAATGAATGTTCTATTATATATATATATATATATATATATATATATATATACGTATCTATTTATTTTTATTTATTTTCAAAATGTTTAACTACCTACTTATATTTTTAACACATATTTTATAATTAATGAATATATGTATATTGTAGAAGCCCAAATTTGCTGGCCCAGTAAAAAATAAACACCTACACCTAAAGCCCAACCAAATTAAAAAATTGCAGCAGGAAACCCTAGCTTTCCCACGCGTCTGACACCCCTAGCCGCCAGCCTCCTCACGCATGCCTCTGCCACCACCGTTGGCCTTGAAACTTCTGCAAATTAAATGCAATAACAGGAGCATGCCAACAGTAATGACAAATATAGGCAGATAAAAAATTTATTAATAGTTGTATAAGTCTATAAAAACCTGGATCTAATCTTGGTATTTTTTTACTCACATCAGAAATCAAAAGCCGAATAGAAATTTTAAAAAGGTGGAATCCTTGTTATTTCCTCTTCGTTTTTCCTTATTTATTTATTTATTTGTTATCTTATTTTATTTTTATTTTATTTTTCCTTCTTTTGCAAATCTATTTTAAATAACTATAATAAAAAAATCAAAAGCAAAAATAAGGGGAAGAGAAACTCACCGGAGTTGGCCGTGACCATGCCGCCGGGGGGTCTCTCCTTCATCGTCGGCCACCGGTCTTTATGGCTGTGGCGGTGGCGCTCAGGGGATAAGAAACCCAAGGGTCGGGTGCTTGAAAGAAAAGGGGGAAAGGCTTTGAAACTAAGAAAAGAAAAAAAGAGGACAAAGGCTAGAATGGAAATTTTGCTTAAATGCACTAAGCAAAACGGCGCCGTTTGAAGGGGGTGACCTGCACCTCTTTGCCCTAATGGGTAATTTGCGCATTCGATCCCTCCATCTGGCGCTGAGGTGCAATCTGACCTTTTTATTATTTTCTATTTTTGACACATAATTTTGCGCCTGTTCCAATCTGGTCTTGCGGAAAGCAATGCGCATAAGGGACAGGGATATTGCATAATCGGTCCCCCATGTCCTCAGCGCAATTTATTTCAGTCCCCTAGCAACCTATTTCATTTATTTACAATTTAAACTCCGATTTTTGGCCTGACTTCAATTCGGTCCCCGACTTGTTTTATTATTTCCTTTTTTATCTTGCCTATTTATTGTTTTTTATTACTTCTATTTATATATATATTTAAAAAAATAGTTTTATTAAATAATTCAATTAATATTTTGTATTTAATTATTTTTTAATTTTTAATCAAACTTACATCATTATTTATTTTATTTATTGTTATTTTATATGTATTAGTTTGTGTATTTTATATATGTCATTGTCATTACTATCATTTCATTATCTAATTACTTGCTAATCTTCAATTTTTTAACGTTGGATTCCTTTATATCTTCTTTATTGTAGTTTATTATTATTGTTGTTGTTGGGCATGTTACTCATATAGTTATTATTATTACTTGTGTTATCGTTAACATTATTCTTATTATTGTTTGTGTTTGTTAACCTTGTGATTCATGAGTGACACTGTTATGCATGTTACATTTTATTATGTACATTATGTCATGGCTATTTCAAATGTATGTCGTACTATTGTATTTAGCCACGTATAATTCCATTTACGTATTAAACGATTTCTCTAAAGACTAATGAATTAAACGTGTATTTGTTTTTTACATTTCGCTATTCTTTTACCCAAATTCGAAACAAATTTCAAATAAGGCAATATTTTGCATTTTGGAAATTCGAGAAATTGTACCTTAACTTACTGGGTCCCGATTTTCTCGTTAAACCTAAATAGCAAAATATCCTTTTAAATTTCCAAACACATAAAAATTTAAAAATAAAGGCAATATTCCGTATTTAGAAAATTTGAGAAATCGTGCCCTAACTTACTGGGCTTCGATTTTTTTTACGTTGATCCTAAATAATCGAATATCCTTTTAAAATTAAAACGAATAAGGTTTAAATAAAAAGTGAAAGGCAATCTTACTCTCAAAATACGAGGTGTTGTGTCCTAACTTACTGGATGTGACATCTTGTTACTTCGAGATAAGGAGGCATTTTCCATTTGATTTATTCGAGTAATTTTAAAATAACACAATATAAAGAGGGATCGTATTTTTAAATTTTTTTCGAGTTTTTTAATTTTCGACACCAAGACATTAAGTAATCAACTAGGTACCAATTTTGGGCGGTACGAGGGTGCTAATCCTTCCTTGTACGTAATCGACTCCCGAACCCGTTCTTCTAAATTTCGTAGACCAAATTCGTTGTTTTAATAAAATCAAATCGTTTATTAAAAACAACCACTTTTCAAGGTGAACCAATCACACCTTATCAAAAAAGGATTGGTGGCGACTCCCATGTTCATTTTTTTTATTTTCAAAATCCAAGTCGACCCCGTTTTAGCAAAAAAAATGGTGTCAACAGCTTGGCGACTCCACTGGGGACCAAATAAGAGAGTCAAGCCACGTGTTGATTATTTTTTGTCATTTTGTCGAAAGTTAAAAATTCGATTTAAATTTACGATCCTCTCATTGCAGCTCTTTTATTTTGAGTTATATTTTTCATCGTATTCTTTATTTTATTTTTTTATATATCTCTGCACATTGCATTGCATGACCGCTGGTCACACCCTTTTGAGTAGGAGTGAGAAGCTACTCCTTCGTGAGGTTTTCACCTCCATGCAGGATAGCGGATCGCTTTCGGGATACATCCGTACCTATGTCTTCGTGAGATTTTCATCTCCGTGCAGCCATAGGGAAATGTATTCCCCTGAACCGAACTCGGTCCGTATGAGCCTATAATGGGTGAGGATCGAGGAATCTGCTGGTTCGGGTACTTTTTCTTTAAAGCCGAACCGCATGTAATGAGCCCTAGGAGCCTACCCTAGATCGAACCACCTTGAACCCTAGTAGTTTCCTAAATGGTAGCTTTAATTATTATTTCTTGTATACTTTTGAATTTTAGTTTATTGTTATACTGATTTGCTTTGCTTTTGCCTTGATTGTGATTGTATGACATTCTCATCATAAAAAAGGTGTTGATTCGTGTTCAGTATTTAAATAGAGAGCTCAACATGGAAAGGGAGTTTCTTGGTAAAGTAGAAGATAATGCGGCCGTCCGAGTTTGGTCCGAAAAAGTTCAGCAAGAAAAGGGTGATAGCGTCATGGAAGGATACGTGTCAGAGCTATGGGACTTCACTCGAATCAGCGTAACTCAAAACAACCTACAAGAATTGAAGGAAATTTATGATCAGTGGGGTGATGAGATCAGACAGCTCTTCTACAGTAACTATGGTGATTTGCCTTATCTACTCGACGTAAAGGTAGACAAACACTTGTTTCGAGCCCTCGTGCAGTATTGAAATCCCGCCTACAGTTGTTTCACGTTTGGGAAAGTAGATTTGGTACCCATGATAGAAGATTATACGACCTTGCTACGATGTCCGAGGATCCAAGTCGATAGGGCCTATTCGAGAGCAGCATATGTCCCGACATTCTTGAAGAAATTAATGAGTATTACAGGGATGAGTGAGCAATGGGTTGCAGCCAGGATTAGGCAAAAGAGAGACAACAAGTGCATGCCTTGGAAAAATTTGCGAGATCTGATCTTGGCACATCCGGATGTGAGAAAAAGGGTCGATATTTTCCCTTTGAGTATTTATGGTTTGGTCATTTTCCCCAAGGTGTTAGGGCATTTGGACGAAGCAGTTTCAGATTTGTTTGATAGGGTTGACAGGAGGGTCACACCAGCCCCAACAATTTTGACTGAAACCTTCAGATCTCTAAATGCGTGTCGAAGAGCGGGTGAAGGAAGGTTCGTCAGATGCGCGCAACTGTTATTGGTATGGTTTCATAGTCACTTTTGAAAAGTAGAGAAGGTCTCCTATCGGGTTTTCTCAGAAAACTACTCCCCATTAAAGGAACTAGTGGCTATACCAAGACGAAACGATATCACGGAGGAGAAATGGTTGGTGATTCTCCAAAACCTTCAAAAGGAGGATGTCGAGTAGAGAGCCCCATAGATGATCCCTAATGAAATTTTGTATCAGTGTGGAGAGTTCGATTGGGTTCCTTTACTCGAAATTTGGGGAGCCGTTGGATACGCCCCTTTGTTAGTCTTGAGCCCGTACAGATCTAGATAGTTCATACCGACGACACAAGGGTTGGCTCGGTGTGAATTTTCATTCAAAGAAGATAATTACAAGAAGAAGGTTCGTGAAATATCAAATGCCTGGAACCAAACCCACAGAATGAAGATACTTGCTGTAAACCCAATGACAACTCCCGAGTATAATTTGTGGTGGGGAAGAAGAATCAATGATAACATCCCCGCATCAAGCCAAGAAGATGTTCGACCGATAGAAGAGCATCTACAAGTGGTTCCGTCAGAACTAGAGATCATTAAACAAGACTTTGAAAGGAGAAGTTCCGAGCTGGGTAAGAAAATTGAGCAATTAGAAGAGGAAAAGATGCGTTTGGGATTAGATGTCGATATTCACAAGCTGGAAGCTGAAAAATTAAGAAAAGGGAAGAACAAGCTGAAGAAGATTTAGATAGTCTAAAAACGGATTATAAGAAGTTACGTTTGTCGATAAGAACTGCGGATCTGGGAAAAACATCGGAACAATGGCGGCAGGAGATCAAAGAAGAAATAACCAATGCTGATCAGTGGGAGAAGAAATTTCATGACGCCCGAGCTCGAGAGAGCGCTTTGGAGAGAAGTTTGCTAGAATGTCAGAATGAAGAAGCAAGGTTAAAAGCTCGGGTAACAGAGTTAGAAAAGTCGCTTCACCTACATCGTAGTCGCAACTCTCTAATCGAATTGAGAACAAGTTTAAGTAAGATTGAAGAACTAAAGGGAAGGATAGGAGAGCTCGAAGATGCGTTGCAAGATTCTGAGCTGCGAGTGGAGCTTCTGGAGAGGAGTAATGAGCAATGGCAAGAGCAATACCATCATTCTCAAAGTCATATTAGAGATAGAGATTACATTATGGGCGAAGCCGTGACTCAAGTACGAGAAGTAGCGGATCATCTACAAACCCCAGTAGTTTAGGCTGATGTATTGAGTTTAAATTATGAATCAGAATCAAGCCGAGGTCGAGAGTTAGCTCGGCTCTTGAGGAGTGTTAAGGCTTTGAGTATAAATGTGAAGCCGTATATGTAGTCTATTTTATGTAAAGAAATTTGTTTTCTAAATCGAGTTCTTCTAATGAAATTGAATTGGAATAAATGCATTTTTTGCATTCATGCATCTACATTACATTACATTACATTACATGCATTAAGTTTCATAAAAGGACCCTAATAAATTAAAATTATGACAGTTACCCTAGAAACCAACAAAAATCCACCAATCAAATATCACTACGGTACTCGTCGCCAAACGAAAGAAATGGATCAGAGGTTAGAAAGATTGGAACAATTACAAAAGGAGATGCAAGATCAGATGTAGGAACGACTGGATAAAATCCAGCAAGACATGCAAGAATCCCAGAACACTATGATGAACCAATTAAAACAGTTATTGGCTGGAGGGAACGATAAAGGAAAAAGCCCTGTAGTTGATGCTGGGGAGGATCACGATGACCCTGCTTATCCTCCAGGTTTCACCCCAACTAACATCCAAGCACAACCAGAGGTGTACCCACAGAGGGTACCTGTTACCCTTAGACTTCAATATCTGGCTGGTGCTTCGGTACCAATGCATTTTCAAGTAGGCTCAGGTTCTAACCCCGGGGACAACCCTACCAACCCTGTGGTACTTGATCTCGATGACATAGCGGAGATAGAGAAAGCAAAAACAGACCTGCCAAAACAACTAGAAGAACGGTGTAGATGGCTAGAGGAAAAATTTAGAGCCATGGAAAACACCAACTACCAATATGGAGTCGACGCCAAAGATTTGAGTTTGGTTCCTGATTTAGTGCTCCCACCTAAGTTCAAGATGTCGGAGTTCACAAGGTACAACGGGACTAGTTGTCCTAAAGCTCATATAACTATGTTCTGTCGAAGAATGACAGGATACGTCAACAATAATCAACTGTTAATCCACTGCTTTCAGTACAGTTTGATCAGGTCTGCAGCTAAATGGTACAACCAGCTAAGTCGTACTAAAGTTAGTTCATGGAGAGACTTGGCGCGAGCTTTCATGAGGCAATACAGTCATGTGACGGACATAACACCCGATCAAATTACATTACAGAATATGGAAAAAAGCCTAGTGAGAGCTTCAGACAATACACCTAGAGATGGAGAGAAGTGGCAACGCAAGTCCAGCTACCCATTTTGGAAAAAGAGGTCACCATGCTGTTTATCAACACTTTGAAAGCCCCATTCATCAACCACATATTGGGGAGTGCTACTAAGAGCTTTTCGGATATGGTAATGTCTAGTGAAATAATCGAAAATGCAATAAGAAGCGGTAAAATAGACGCGGGGGAAGCTCCAAAAGACCAGCCCTGAAAAAAAAAGTGAGGTAAACAATGTAAGCAATATAGCAAGAGTTATTCAAAACCGATTACTGTTGGCCCTCCAAGAACGGCAGCCACTAGTCATCAGAGCCCCTCAAGGCAAGAGCCCAACACAAGGCCCAACACAGAGAGACTTTAATTCCAATAACGTACAAGGAACTGTATTAGAAGCTATTCGATGCGCACATAGTGTCTCTACATTATCTAGAGCCCATGCAACCTCCATACCCTAAATGGTATGACATGAATGCCCAATGTGAATACCATGAGGGGATACCAGGGCACTTGATTGAGAACTGCACTGCGTTTAAGAAGGCTGTGGAAAGATTCATTAAGATGGGGATCGTAAAGTGACAACCCATCAGTACCAAACGTGGCAGGGAATCCGTTACCCAATCTTTCTGATAAAGGGATAAATGCAATAATTGAGGATGGGGGAAGGAGAATCAAAGATGACATTACGGAGGTAAATACCCCACTGAAGTGGGTTTGGAAACAAATGATAGAGGAATGTCTCATCAAACAAGATTCAAAGGAAAGACCCGAAGGAACGAGGACGTACTGCGAGTTTCATGCCGAAAAGGGCCATGACATCCAAAAATACGCCGAGTTCAGAATCATGGTACAAAATCTGATGAACAACAAAGAGGTGGAATTTTATGAAGAGATCAAAGGACTAGAAGAAGGAGAAGTCTATGCCTCGGAGGAAGGACCTACGGGAAAGGCCCAAAATTACCCAGTGGTGATTATTTCGAGGCCAATGAGTACAGGATCTGAAATACAAATGGCGCCAAGGGTCGTAATCCAAAAACCGGCATCCTTTCCTTACAAGGATAGTAAAAGGGTTCATTAGAATTATGAATGCAATGTGACAATCCCGGGAGAGGAGAACCCGGTAAACGCTTCAGAAGAAGGTAGTGATGTAGGCTTCTATACTCATAGTGGAAAATGCTACGATCCAACAAATGCAAAAGTGGGGTCCATAAAAGGAAAAGCCTTAGCAATTGAAGCAGAGATGGCCAGAATTGAATCGCATGTTAACAAACCAGTGACTGAGAATGAGGCTAGAGAATTTTTAAAATTCCTAAAGCATAGCGAGTACAGCGTGGTAGAATAACTGCATAAGCAACCGGCTCACATCTCAGTGCTCGAGCTACTTCTAAGTTCAGAGACACATCGTAATGCGTTGATAAAAGTGCTAAATGAGACTTATGTTGCTAATGATATCTCAGTGAACAAGTTGGATCGCCTGGTTAACAATATAAATACCAAAAACTTCATCTTATTCAACGATGATGAGATCCTGCTAGGTGGTATGGGATCTACCAAAGCCCTGCGCATCACTACCCGTTGCAAGGGGTACATACTACCAGGGGTACTCATTAACAATGGATCGGCACTGAATGTTTTACCCCTGTCCACGTTAAACAGGCTGCCTGTGGACAGTTTTCACATGAAATCATACCAAAATATAGTGAGAGCATTTGTTGGTACTGAGAGGAAAGTGATGGGAAAAATCGAGATACCTCTCTCGATTGGTCCAAATACATACGAGGTGGATTTTTTGGTAATGGATATCAAACCATCTTACAATTGCCTATTGGGGAGGCCTTGGATCCATTCTGCAGGGGCTGCACCGTCGTCACTTCACCAAAAGTTGAAATTGGTAATAGAGGGCCGATTAGTAACTATAGGTGTAGAAGAAGACATCATTGCATCAGTTACCAATGACACGCCATAAATAAAGGCTGATAGTGAAACAATAGAATGTTCATTTCGATCATTGGAATTCATAAACATAACATTTGTCATCGAGGGGAGCAAAATTCCAGCGCCTAAAATATCCAAAGCTACGACAATGAGTTTGCAGCTACCTATGATAAAAGGGAGCGTTGCCTGGAAGAGGACTTGGAAAATACCTCCAGGGATGGGTCGAAGTACCGATCTTGGTTAACAAACAGGACCGTTTTGGTTTGGGGTATAAGCCTGACACAAGAGAAAGGAAGAAGGAATTGAAAAAAAAGCGAGAGAAAAGAAGAGCACGTTTGAGCGGGATGGAAACCAAATGGGAACCAATGACCTTTCCCCATATATCTAAGACATTTGTTTCAGGGGGAATTGTCTACCCCGAAGGAAAGAATGAAATTACTAAAGGAAGGACCAGAAGGTTGGACATCAATGCCATATCTGAAGAGGAAAGGATGGAAAGAAATTTATCGGGTATTCGCCCTTACGAACCTGGAAGTGTTCTGAACAACTGGACTGTAGAAGAGATCCCTGTAAAATTTAAAACTAATTCAGAGTAATATTCAGAACACTTGTTGCCCTAAGCCTGGGGGTAATAAGAATCTTTTGTAAAAGGTACATGTCCAAAATCTCATTTCAATAAAAACTTAATCATTCAGTCTCACCTTGAGCAAATATTCTTTCATTCTTTTAATTCCATTTATAATAATATGCATACAAGTATTCTTAGATTCTTTTTATTTGGGCCTCCCTTTGTCCCAATAACAAGTCTTCAGGTATCAACGAGATGAACGACGATGTTACTAACTCAGGGTCCCTATTTGAACAAGACATGAGTATGGATGATCCTCAGGATTTTGAAGATGACCAAGACAACATTTTATCTCCGGATTTGTTAAGAATGATGAAGGAAGAAGAAAAACAAATCCTACCCTATAAGGAATCAGTGAAAGTCGTGAGCTTAGAAGAAAGAAGGAAGGTAAAGATTGGCGCTGGCATTACCGAGAAAACAAGGCAAAACCTCGTTGAGTTGCTTCAAGAGTTTAAAGATGTCTTCGCATGGTCCTATCAAGATATGCTCGGGTTAAGTACTGATATCGTGGTACACCGACTGCCTATAAAGGAAGAATGTAAACCAGTTCAACAAAAGCTCCGAAGGATGATGCCTGATGTCTTGCTAAAAATAAAAGAAGAAGTTAAGAAGCAGTTTGATGCTGGTTTCTTACAGGTGGTCAAGTATTCAGAATGGGCAGCCAATATAGTCCCTGTTCCTAAGAAAGATGGGAATGTGCGAATGCGTGTGGACTACCGGGATTTGAACAAGGCCAGTCGCAAAGACAATTTCCCATTGCCCCATATTGATACCTTAGTGGACAACACGGCCGGATACTCACTGTTCTCTTTCATGGATGGTTTCTCCGGGTACAACCAAATTAAGATGCATTCTGAAGACATGGAGAAGACCACATTTGTAACGATGTGAGGGACGTTTTGCTACAAAGTGATGCCTTTTAGATTAAAAAATGCGGGAGCAATGTATCAGAGAGCCATGGTAACATTATTCCATGATATAATGCATAAAGAGATAGAAGTCTATGTCGATGACATGATCGTAAAGTCCAGAACAGAAGGGGAACACGTGCAAGTTCTGAGAAAACTGTTTCTAAGGTTAAGGAAGTTCCAGCTAAAACTTAACCCAGCCAAGTGTACTTTCGGGGCTAGATCAGGAAAGTTGCTAGAATTCTTAGTCAGCGAAAAGAGAATTGAAATTGACCCAGACAAAGTTAAAACCATACAAGAATTACCTCCACCGAGTACTCAAAAGGAAGTTTGAGGTTTTCTAGGAAGACTAAATTACATCACTCGATTCATTTCACAGTTAACTGAGAAATGTGACCACATCTTCCGTCTTCTTAGGAAATACAATCCAGGTGTATGGGATGAGGAGTGCCAGAAAACTTTCGAAAAAGTTAAACATTACTTGTCCAACGCCCCAGTATTGATGCCACCTTGCCCTGACAAGCCACTGATACTATACTTGACAGTATTTGAGAATTCCATGGGGTGCGTGCTCAGCCAACATAATGAGTCAGGATGAAAAGAAGGAGCGATCTACTATCTCAGCAAGAAGTTCACTGAATGCGAAACGAGATATTCACCAATTGAAAATTTATGTTGCGCATTGGTTTGGATTACTCGGAGATTGAGACAATACATATTGTACCATACGACTTGGTTAATCTCAAAGTTAGACCCTCTGAAATACATGATGGAGTCAACCGCTCTAAATGGAAGGATGGCCCGATGGCAAATTCTACTATCTGAATTTGACATAACCTATGTGAATCAAAAGGCTGTAAAAGGGAATGCGATAACAGATTTTCTAGCTAGTAGAGCCCTGGATGATTATGTGCCTTTAAACTTCTATTTCCCAAATGAGGATCTAATGTATGTGGCAACTGTTGAAGTAAACACACAAGAAAGCAATGCTTGGAAATTAAACTTTGACGGAACCTCAAATGCTGTGGGCAATGGGATTGGGGCAGTCTTGGTATCTCCAGACGGTGATCATTATCTGTTCACTAGTAAACTAGATTTTGATTACACAAATATCATGGCAGAATATGAAGCATGTATCATGGGAATCCGTGCGGTTATGGAACGCAAAATCAAGGTGCTTGAGGTATATGGGGATTCGGCATTGGTAATTTATCAGCTCAAAGGCGAATGGGAAACAAGAGACCCCAAGTTGATTAGTTATCGAAAGCTAGTCTTAGAATTGATTGAGGAGTTTGACGACATCACTTTTTGTTATCTCCCACGAGACGAGAATCAGATGGCCGACGCTTTGGCTACATTGGCTTCCATGATCAAAGTAAATAAACAGGAGGATGTGAAGCCTATCCAAATGAGCATTTATGATGCTCTAGCCCACTGTTGTAACGTTGACGAGGAAGAGGAAAAAGACGATAACCCTTGGTATCAGAACATATTGTGATACGTGAAAAATCGCGAATACCCAAACCAAGCAACTAAGAATGACAAGAGAATGTTGAGGAGACTTGCTAGTGACTACGTCTTAGATGGAGATATCCTGTACAAAAAAGGAAAGGTTCAGGTGATGTTAAGATGTGTGGACGCTGTGGAGGCCAAGCAAATCTTGGAAGAAGTCCATGATGGTGTTTGTGGAACACATGCTAACAGTTTCACAATGGCCAGACAAATTATGAGATTCAGATATTATTGGTCTACCATGGAAGGAGACTGCATCAAATATGCTAAGAAGTGCCATAAATGCCAGATTTACGGAGACAAAATTCATGTGCCTCCCTCACCTCTTCACGTCATGACTTCTCCATGGCCTTTCTCCATGTGGGGCATGGACGTTATTGGACCGATATCGCCAAAGGTTTCAAACAGACATCGTTTCATTTTTGTAGTGATTGACTACTTTACTAAGTGGGTAGAAGCTACTTCTTACACCAATGTCACAAAGGCAATCGTCAGCAAGTTTCTAAAGAAGGAAATCATATGTCGATATGGAATGCCTGAAAGGATTATATCTGACAACGCATTGAACTTGAACAATAGCACGATAGCAGAAGTCTGTAGTCAATTCAAGATCAAGCACCACAACTCATCACCATATCGTCCAAAAATGAATGGTGTGGTGGAGGCGGCCAATAAGAATATCAAGAAGATTGTGGGGAAAATGACTGAGACCTATACAGATTGGCACGAGAAGTTACTATTCGCCCTCTATGCTTATCGAACGTCTGTCAGGACTTCTACCGAGGTAACACCATTCTCTTTGGTTTACGGAATGGAGGCGATGCTACCAATTGAGGTTGAAATTCCCTCTCTTTGAGTTTTATCAGAACTAAAGTTAGACGAAGCAGAATGGGTCCAATCCTGATATGACTAGCTGAACTTAATTGAAGGAAAGAGGCTGAAAGCTATCCGTCATGGTCAAATGTACCAGAAGCGAATGATACGAGCTTACAATAAGAAAGTTCATCCTAAGGACTTCCTTGAAGGGGACTTGGTACTAAAGAAGATCCTTTCCATACAAAAAGACTTTAGAGGAAAGTGGATGTCAAACTGAGAGGGACCTTATGTAGTAAAGAAAGCCTTTTCGGGAGGGGCATTAATTTTAATCGAAATGGATGGAAAAAGCTTGGCCAATCCTGTGAATTCGGATTCAGTGAAGAAGTACTTTGCCTAAAAGAAAAAGGAGGAGAGGCCAAGGCGAAAACCCGCAAGGGCGCTTTGAGACCAAATGGGTTTTGAATTGAAAACCCAAGAATGGGCAGTTTAAATTTTTGATCAAAGATGAGGCATACGGTAGTCTTATCATCTCCGAGTTAATAAGAAGGAGAGATGCTACATCTTGGGGCATCAACAAAGTCTTTTAGGACTTCTAAACACATGTCAAGTTCAAAAGGGTCCTCAAGAAGTTTGGGGCAGAGAAGTTCATGCTACGATATCTAGGGCACCTATTTTCATTTTTTTTGTATTTTTTTGACAAAATACGCCATCTTGATTAATTTATTCTCATTTGTATTCTAGAAAAATTTGCTATCTTGATTAATTTGTTCATTTAGAGCTTTGCTCTCAACAAATTTCCATATTATCCATTATGATAATCTTTTTCATCTTATTCATCTCGTATCTCAGTAAAATTTTCTATCTTGATTGATTTGTTTGTTTAGAGCTTTGCTCTTAATAAAATTTCATTTTGTCCATTTTGATAATCTTTTTCAAGCATTTTTCATTGAAATAACGTTTAATGGACTGACAATACTCATGCAGAAGGAGTTCTGCATATTACTCTGAAAGTTTTTAAATAATACGAGGACTTGAAATAGGATTATTGTTTAGAATTGACCAAACCTGAGGGTTGAAAACATTTGAGAAAGGATAATCTAAATTTAGACTATTTCTTTGAATCTTCTGTCAAAGATACCAGCTGAACAAGAAAGCATTAGTGATAGAACCTTGATGAACAACGAGTAATGACAACCTAAGCATTAAAAAGGGATCATTCTCATGACATTCTACAAATATCATACATACACATCTAGTTAGGAGCATTTGATTCATTCTAATCATGACACCCTAAACACTAGGCATAAATAGGTCCATGAAATGGATTTCGCAGGTCATGTTCCCCAGAGAATAGATCAATGGAATTACTCATACCCCTAAGGTTGCAATTTAAAAGATTGAAGCCGCAACGGCGAATCTTACTTCCATGGCGATGCAGTGGAGCAGATTAAAGTTACAACGGCGAATCTTACTTCCCTGAAGTAGTAGAGCAGACAGAACTACATGTCTTATCTCCCTAAGCAGTAGTGGAGCAGATCGCCTCAAGTCTGATCTCCCTAAGCAGTAGTGGAGCAGACAAAGGAAACCAATCCTATCTCCCTGAAGTTGTAGTGGAGCAGATTAAAACCACGGGTCTTATCTCCGTAAGCAGTAGTGGAGCAGATCGCAACAAGTCTTATCTCCCTAGGCAGTAGTGGAGCAGACGAGAGAAACCAATCCTATCTCCCTGAAGTTGCAGTGGAGTGGATTAAAACCACATGTCTTATCTCCCTAAGCAGAAGCAGTAGTGGAGCAGACGAGAGAAACCAATCCTATCTTCCTGAAGTTGCAGTGGAGTGGATTAAAACCACATGTCTTATCTCCCTAAGCAGTAGTGGAGTAGATTGCATCAAGTCTTATCTCCCTAAGAAGTAGTGGAGCAGACAAAGGAAACTAATCCTATCTCCCTGAAGTTGCAGTGGAACGGATTAAAACTACAGATCTTATCTCCCTAAGCAGTAGTGGAGCAAATCGCATCAAGTCTTATCTCCCTAAGCAGTAGTGGAGCAGATGGAAAAAAATAATACTATCTCCCTGAATTTGCAGTGGAGCGGATTAAAACCAAATCTCATCCCCATGGAGTCGCAGCAGAGTAGATTGAAGTCATATCTCTCTAAAGATGCTATAAAATGGATCAAAGCAACAAGACACAGTAGATTGGAATGAAGCTACTTGAAGAGAAGCACCCAAAGAAGTCAAGCCTCAGCAAGGCTAGGCAAATTTGGTCCTTCTTAGTCTTTGCTCTATTCTCGTTACACGAAAACGAACAAAGAGGGGCAGCTGTAGAAGCCCAAATTTGCTGGCCTAGTAAAAAATAAAAACCTACACCTAAAGCCCAACAAAATTAAAAAATTGCAATAGGAAACCCTAGCTGCTGTTGCTACTGCTGCACCTAAGTCCACCCCCAGCCACTAGCCTTTCCACGCGTCTGACACCCCTAGCCGCCAGCCTCCTCACGCATGCCTCTGCCACCACCGTTGGCCTTGAAACTTCTGCAAATTAAATGCAATAACAGGAGCATGCCAACAGTAATGGCAAATATAGGCAGATAAAAAATTTATTAATAGTTGTATAAGTCTATAAAAACCTGGATCTAATCTTAGTATTTTTTTACCCACATTAGAAATCAAAAGCCGAATAGAAATTTTAAAAAGGTGGAATCCTTGTTATTTCCTCTTCATTTTCCCTTATTTATTTATTTATTTATTTGTTATCTTATCTTATTTTATTTTTATTTTTATTTCCTTCTTTTGCAAATCTATTTTAAATAACTATAATAAAAAAATCAAAAGCAAAAATAAGGGGAAGAGAAACTCACCGGAGTTGGTCGTGACCATGCCGCCGGGGGGTCTCTCCTTCATCGTCGGCCACCGGTCTTTATGGTTGTGGCGGTGGCGCTCCAGGGGCTAAGAAACCCAAGGGTCGGGTGCTTGAAAGAAAAGGGGGAAAGGCTTTGAAACTAAGAAAAGAAAAAAAGAGGACAGAGGCTAGAATGGAAATTTTGCTTAAATGCACTAAGCAAAACGGCGCCGTTTGAAGGGGGTGACCTGCGCCTCTTTGCTCTAATAGGTAATTTGCGCATTCGGTCGCTCCATCTGGCGCTGAGGTGCAATCTGACCTTTTTATTATTTTCTATTTTTGACACATAATTTTGCGCCTGTTCCAATCTGGTCTTGCGCAAAGCAATGCGCATAAGGGACGGGGATATTGCATAATCGGTCCCCCATGTCCTCAGCGCAATTTATTTCAATCCCCTAGCAACCTATTTCATTTATTTACAATTTAAACTCTGATTTTTTGCCTGACTTCAATTCGGTCCCTACTTGTTTTATTATTTCCTTTTTTTATCTTGCCTATTTATTGTTTTTTATTACTTCTATTTATATATATATTTAAAAAAAACAGTTTTATTAAATAATTCAATTAATGTTTTGTAGTTACTTATTTTTTAATTTTTAATCAAACTTACACCATTATTTATTTTATTTATTGTTATTTTATATGTATTAGTTTGTGTATTTTATATATGTCATTGTTATTACTATCATTTCATTATCTAATTACTTGCTAATCTTCAATTTTTTTAACGTTAGATTCCTTGATATCATCTTTATTGTAGTTTATTATTATTGTTGTTGTTGGGCATGTCACTCATATAGTTATTATTATTACTTGTGTTATCGTTAACATTATCCTTATTATTGTTTGTGTTTGTTAACCTTGTGATTCATGAGTGACAATGTTATGCATGTTACATTTTATTATATACATTATGTCATGGCTATTTCAAATGTATGTCGTACTATTGTATCTAGCCACGTATAATTTCATTTACGTATTAAACGATTTCTCTAAAGACTAATGAATTAAATGTGTATTTGTTTTTTACATTTCGCTATTCTTTTACCCAAATTCGAAACAAATTTCAAATAAGGCAATATTTTACATTTTGGAAATTCGAGAAATTGTACCCTAACTTACTAGGTCCCGATTTTCTCGTTAAACCTAAATAGCAAAATATCCTTTTAAATTTCCAAACACATAAAATTTTAAAAATAAAGGCAATATTCCGTATTTAGAAAATTTGAGAAATCGTGCCCTAACTTACTAGGCTTCGATTTTTTTCGCGTTGATCCTAAATAATCGAATATCCTTTTAAAATTAAAACGAATGAGGTTTAAATAAAAAGTGAAATGCAAGCTTACTCTCAAAATACGAGGTGTTGTGTCCTAACTTACTGGATGTGACATCTTGTTACTTCGAGATAAGGAGGCATTTTCCATTTTGATTTATTCGAGTAATTTTAAAATAACACAATATAATGAGGGATCGTATTTTTAAATTCTTTTCGAGTTTTTTAATTTTCGACACCAAGACATTAAGTAATCAACTAGATACCAATTTTGGGCGTTACGAGGGTGCTAATCCTTTCTCGTACGTAATCGACTCCCGAACCCATTTTTCTGAATTTCGTAAACCAAATTCGTTGTTTTAATAAAATCAAATCATTTATTAAAAACAACCACTTTTCGAGGTGAACCGATCACACCTCATCAAAAAAGGATTGGTGGCGACTCCCATGTTCGTTTTTTTTTTTTTCAAAATCCAAGTCGACCCCGTTTTAGCAAAAAAAAAATGGTGTCAACATATATATTTATATTTTTTTTCATAAATGCATTATGTATTTTATATATATATAAATTTTATAACTCAAAATTATATGTGTAAGTTATGTTTACGTCTTTTATTCTTTATAATTTAATGTATATATTATGTACCTTTTATTCTTTATTCTTTTATTTAGTTCCTTCATTTGTTTATTAATTTATGTTTTCATTTATATTATTTTGCTCGTTTATTTAATACTTTACATGTCATTTTTATGTGTATTAACTTCATTTATTTATTTATATACATTATTTCTATGCCATTGATTATTATTGTTGTATTTATTATTGTGGCATATATATATTATAACACCACGTCATCTTTTTACTCGAATTTAAAAATAGAGTTTTTCAAAATAGAGATAATACTCGTATTTAGGATTTTCAAGAAAATTGAGCCCTAACGTATTGGGTTCTGATTTTCTTCGTAAAATCTAACAATCCAGGATTGCTCTTTAATCAAACAAAATAAAACTTATCATCGGGAATTCAATAGGTTGTGTCCTAACGTATTGGATGTGACACGTTGATTTCTCGAGACAAAGATTTTTTAAAAAAATAAAGGAAATATTGAATGTTTGGGATTTTAGGAAATTGTGCCCTAACGTATTGGACTGCGATTTCTTCATAAATTTTAAACAATTAGATATTTTCTTAAATTTTATTACATGATTTTTTTGGACTAACTCATTTTGAAGAGAATAAAATGTCGTGCCCTAACGCATTGGGTGTGATATTTTTCTTTTTTCAAAATGATAAAGTCTTAATAAATAATTTAATTTAATTAAGGATCGCATTTTTAAAACTCTCGACTTTAAGACATTAATTAATCAATTTGGTACCAATTTTTGGGCGTTACGAGGGTGCTAATTCTTCCTCGTACGTAACTGACTCCCGAATCCGTTTTTCTAAAACTCGTAGACCAAAACTATTTTTTAGGTGATCCAATCACACCTCAATAAAAGATTGGTGGCGACTCCCAATTTTTGCTTTTTTAAAGTCGACAACTAATTTTTTTTTCCAAAATAAAAATGGTTTCAACAACTACTGTTTAGGTTAGAACTAAAATTTTAAAATTTAAAAAGTACAATGACTAAATTTGACCAATTCGAAAAGTACAGAAACTAAACCTATAATTTTCACAAAATACATAGAGTAATAGCAAAATTAGTATGTAATGTTATCTAAATATTTGGTGTTGTATTTTAAATTTATCAATAATTTTAAAATATTTAAAATATATTATATATGAAAAATACGTACACGTATCTATATAATAATTACTTCAAGCTCCACTTTAATGCATAAAAATAATAAAGTTAAAATGGTTATTTAAACTCATTTTCTCTTTCGTCTATGAGAATTTATAAGGCGTAAGACTCTTGATTTGCTCTCTAAGTTTGATTGTTCAGATAGATGCTCAATCAAGTATTTAGACACAAATAGATATTTGAACATGAGTTGGAAAAGAACATAAGAAAAAGAGATAAATAAACACAAGAGATTTGTTAACATACTTTGAAAACAATCTCGCTCAGTGAATAATTCTTATTTGACAATCTTTCAAATAATTTATAGGTTTAAGTCTAACCTGCCCTTACACAAAAAAATAAGGTAAAGTGCAAAAATCCCAAGTAAAAGGTACACAAGTAATCCACCAAAAGACATCTTCAAATGTGTGGCACAACAATCTCTTTAAGGCTAAAATTGACATCTTCTCAAAGTAAAACTCTCAATTATAATCTAAATATATCTTCTTGAGTTATCTTCAATAATTATCGCAAAATAAAGTAGAAATAATCTCCTTCAACTCAACACATAAATTTATAAAGGATAAATGATAAGCACAAGCCTTATCCACAAAGTTAAGTCGATCTCAACTTCCTCAAGACTCCGATTTGATCATGACTATGAGGCACAATAAATCACATCCATAAAACACATCCTAAAAGTCTATTTGGTTATGGAAACGTCATATGAAAAACCCAAGTCAAATCAGCCAATGAATAAAATACTCTGGCTATCCTAATGTCTTCATTGATCAGTCAATCAATCGCTGGATCAGATGACAAGTCTTGACTGATTAGATGACTAATCAGACATTAAGTCTTCAGTGCTTAACAGCCTTGGTCCTGACATATGGTAAGTTAGTCATTTAATCTCATTTTCTTAAAGCAATTTTTAACATTAATTTTAATACAAATGTCGGTTAAAATAACTCTATTAAATAATTATAATGAATAACATATTCGTAAATTAATTATATTTCATGAAATAACTTTTAGATTAAACTTATTTGATTAAATTAACATGATATCTCAAAATTGACGACCTTAAATACCTGCAATAGATGGCCGTCCAAGGGCATTGGAGCACCACACAACACAACAGCAACAATTAAGACCAGCATGCTTAAATCAATCTATATTTCACAAAGGTAAAATACAACCTAATGGATATTAATCACCAGAGTCCAGAGACTAACTAAAGGACATCATAACTCTGATGCTCACTTATTCCTGCACTGTTTCACTAAACTTTACATTTGGATTAAAAGAAAGTGAAAAATAAAAAAGAAAGAAAAGCAAGGTAAACAAAAAGACTTCGTTCATTCTTGTTTTATTACAAGGAAAAATGGAGCAGTGATACCATGTCAGTTGTACAAATAAATTAACAGTATCAATGACACCAGCTATGATTCCATATCAGTTGTTGCCTATCATGTTCTCTATCAGTTTTCCAATAGAATTGAATGAAGTTCCACCTTCCATAACACTCTTCCTTGCTATCTCACCCATTTCCTTCACTTTCTTTCTCATTTCACTTCCACCATCCATTACCATCCCCACAGCTTTCTCTATCTCATCCGCCATCACCACTTCATCACTATCTTTCCTATAGTTCAACCTCATCTCCACTGCTAATCCTAATTCCTTCACCATCTTGTATGCATTGAGCTGTTGTTCAGCATACAGAGGCCATGTTACAATTGGTAAACCGAACCACAAGCTTTCCAGGATTGAGTTCCAACCACAATGAGATATAAAACTGCATATCATCCCTCTCCCTTGGACCCTTTCCAGGAACCCTTCCGGTAACATGTTTGAAGCATCATTTTGCGGTGGTTGCACACGCAAGGAACATAAGAACCTGAACCCACTTTGCTCCAGCCCCAGTGCTGTTTCTTTCACTTGGGGTGCTTTAAAGCTTCCCATGCTTCCGAAGCAAAGGAACACCACTGATGATTGAGGCTGATCATCGAGCCATTTCATGACCTTATCATCTGAGTCTGAGTAACTCAGACCATTGAGGTTAATCACTGGTCCAACTGGATAAACTGGAGGGTTTTGGCCGTTGGAGAAACAGTTAAGAGCGTAATGCTCAACTTCTTCAAATGTATTAATTATTATACCTTTGGCATCCTTGAACCTTTCAGCAACTTTGACATATGCGGCATAACCTCCATCCTTGCTAAATACAGCCGATGGAAGAACATATGTAGGGACAGGACTGACAAAGCCTGGGATCACATGTTCAGGATCTGAGCTTTGGAATTCGGAGCTGTTCAGGCTATGTCGAGTTGGTAGATAAACATGAGACCCAAGAAGGCTGCATTTGAGGTGATGAATATATAAGAAGGAAGATCAAAGTCAGTTGCAATATCAACCATGGGTGAACAAAAGAGATCAAGAACTAATCCCGCAACTCTGGTTTCATCCGAGCTACATTTCATTGAAACAATGTCTCTGACAGCGTTTCTAACAGGAGGGATGTAGCACTTGATGAACGAATCTATGATGCTTTCGGCTGACTTCCAAGGAGCTTTGGAGGGAGGATCCACTCGAGGGAGGTCAATGAGTTGGATTCCATCAGGTGGCAAAGCAGTGAGGGATTTGGTGTACGCATCTAAAGCAGCATCTGGAAACCACTTCATGGAAAGAATAATAACCCAAATCCGATCATTGTGATCGATCAGGAGCTTTGCGAATTCAACAGTTGAGACCAAGTGGCCAATTCCTGGCGTTGGAACGAAAATGAGCTCTACTTTCTTCATCTCTCAGCTTGTTTGATGCCTGCTGTTTTTCACTTCTGTAGCAATTATTGTACTCTATATTTTATTGGAAGTAGTTCAGCAAACAGGTTTTAATATGGGACATGTTCCACTAAGAGTATGATAAACAAAAAAATATTCCTAAAGGCAACAAATATTGAAAAGCTGGATTACATATACTTTTTTGTTTTTGGTAAAAGGAGGCATTTAGCTGGGGTTGGCAGATTCGAAACTGAAAACTATATTTAACAAAAGATTAATGTACAAAGTTGAATTCCTCAAGCCGACACGTTTTTGTATTTAATAAAAGGATTAATAATACCGGTTGGTAAGTGATCAACTTCAATATAAAACTGGCATTATCATGTCTGCCTTTCGACTTCAACTGCAAAATAAATAAAGGAGCTTTTATTAGAAAAACCCTACTGCACCAATATTTTTAAAGATTGTTTGACCTTAGTAGCAATTGCATATAGACAAAAACATGGAAACCTGAACAAATCAATAAGGTGGGTTTATATCTCATTGTGGTTGGAACTTGATCCTGGAGAGCTTGTGGTTCGTTGTGTCAATCGTAACATGGCCTATGAGCACTGACCAACAGCTGAATGCATTTAAGATGGTGAAGGAATTAGGATTAGCTGTAGAGATGAGATGGCAGACGATATACAGAAAGCTGAATGCATTCTAGTTTGATATTCTGTTAATATAGAACATTAAAAAAATTATTATAGCATAAACTGCATGCCATTGGTACAAGATTTCCTATACAAATGGAAACTAAACATCGGTTTTGATGGAAGAACTGTATCCAGTTTGGTCATCATAGTATTTGGACCACAGCATCACACCGCCATACTTGGTGGAACCTTTGATAGAAGGAAGCACTTTTGAGGTAAGATCGGCTACTGGAATGAAGCCGGGGCTGCCGGAAGTCCTAAGAAAATTTTAGTTGCAGGGATGTCTGTTGTCCATTGCTTCCATGCATCTTCTAGATTTCCAATACTTGAAGATGAGTATTGGCATGGTGGATTGTTATAAAATTGTACCCAAACATAGTAAAATAGACCGGTTTTCAAGGCACCCCCAACCCAAGCATCAGGGGAAGGGCAATGGGGAGCTGCGGTTAAGTACACTTTCTTACCACGTTTTCCGTATCCTGAAAGGTACTTTGCAAGGTCATCCCAATGTTGATTCGTTCCTCCTTCGATATCAAAGTCGACTCCATCCAAGACGGCATCACCTAGTGGTCGAGAAGATGATATCCCCCCTAAGAAGTTGTTCCAAAGATAAGTAGCCACCTGCCTAGCATCTTCAGCTGATGTAAGGTTGTAGCTCCCTGCACCTCCTCCTATCGAAAGCATTACCTTAATCCCTTTTGCTTGACAGGATTTAATGTCAGAACTCAAACCAGTGCAGCCATTACGGTAGGGATCGCAGTGACCAGCAAGGTTGATCGTCGGAGTCTGGCCATTACCAAATGTTGAAAGAAAAGCTATGTTTACAAAGTCATAGTTACCAGTGGCACAAGTCTCCGCCAAGGTCCCCTCGTTTCCATTCTGACCCCAGTAAATAACAATTCCACCAGCATCAACATTAACAACGAGTAAAACAATGACCGAGCATAAAAATGCTAGTGGCCATGCTTGAGTTATTGCCATCTTTATAGAAACAATTTTTTCTTTGAAGCTTGGGTATATGCAAAAAGGTCTTAAATATAGGAGAAAAGCAGCCTTGGAATAACGTAGAGAGTTTGTTGTATATGAGGCATGGGAGCCGAGGTTACTATAGCCATCCATGTCTTCTGTGGGAGACCTTTAATTATGTTGGTGAATATAGTGCAATGCAAATGACAGTAAAACAGTTTGCGTTGCTTCAATGGGTTGGTTGACCCATAAAATGGGTTCAAAACACAAAGCTATTATATCCCACATTACAATTCTATCGCTAATGTTTCTTACAGAAATGGACAAAACTATTATGGTCTACTCTGTTTTGAGAGGAGAGAAACCTTCAGGTTACAGGTCAGCAACTTTAATGGCACTTCTTAGGACTTCTTTTTAACATTAATTCTCATAACTGATCTGGTAATTCTAATTCGAACTAAAAACCCCAATCTGATAAATCCAAATTCTAATTCTGCTAACTTGATTTGACCATAAAAAAATTAACAACCTCACACCCAAACATGTGTCGAATTTGGAATGACCTAAACCTGGATTGACTTGAAGAAATAACCAAAAATAATCCAAACTCGAGTTTCAAACACAAAGGAGGAACAAAAGTGACCCAATCCAAAAGAAAAAAACCATCTAAAAACTCAGTTAGTGAATCTGAATCACTAGAACCCCAAAGGACTCTAAAATTTTAAAACCCGAATTAACCCAACCCATATCGACCAAATCCAATTAATACCTATATCCTACGGCATTCACCATATCCAATTGTGCTCTAATTTTCATTATCCTCTCTTCAATACAGCCAATCTCTGCTTGTGGATGCCAGTAAGATTTAGCTGCAGTGCAGAACATACTTATGGAACTTTATGCCTTCTTCACTTGCATTAAGTAATTTTGTTAAACGAGAATTGTTTTCTTTTATGTTCGCTACTTGCAGAGAAGAACTTGAAGTGACCAACACATCAAACTGTATTGAATTAATGATAGACTAGAACATGAATAAAGATTATATACGGAAGTTATATAAGTTGTCAATAACAACTCATTTCGGCTGATGCTATCGACTTTTATGGATATCAACTTTCCAGGATATACTTGTTCCATCATTGGACATCTTGTTGCGCTTCCCAGTTGCTTCAATACAATACAAGCAGTGGAGCTGGTTGCTTCATCTCATTTTGCATCCTAGTAGGTTTTCTTCTCAATATTTGGATGTTTCCTGTTGATGGCCTTACAGTCTTAACTATCAAACAGGGAATGTACATAAACCGCTCCTGCAATACAAAATAGGCTTACTTCTGTTCTATACACAACATGCTCATGAAATATCGTACGAGGGATTATAGATTAAACAACAATAAATCATCAAAAATTATACAATATTGTGCATTTGCTCATTAAATATTTACAACAATAGGGATATTTCAAACAAATGCTAGGACAAACCCAGGTCAAGGTAAGTAGATCATGACTTTTTAGTGTATGAGAGATTTACCTAGCACCATACAAGTAAAGGTCAAGCACATCTCTGCATATGAAAAACTTTTATCTGCCCAACTTACGCTCATTAATCCCTCTCTCCATGTTCAACCCAGTTATAGGCTGACCATTTTTTTCTCCCTTGTTAACACAATCTTCTCTTGGATAAGATTTTGATTCATTCCTTTATTTTTTGTTTCGCCTGTCATGATCCCCATTAAGCCTAGGCTGAACCTCATTGTCACCATGCCTTTTCTTTTTGCCGTTATGTTTTGCAATCGCTTTACTAACGTCAATGGATTCATCGGGAGTTCTAGTTCTTCCTCCAAAATCCCCAATTTTCTGTTTAGTTTTTTTCAGGACAAAACCCTAATTTTGAATCCCAAATTTTAGGATTTTAGCCAAAAGAAAAACCTAACCTTTTCAGATAAAATTATTTTTTAAAAAACCTTTTTGGGTTAATTATCTAATTGATTTCTCATATTATAAGTCAAAGCAGGTACAAAGTAGATGAAATTGACGCGTGGCAACTTGTGGTACCTTTGAATGTACCCAGAACTTACGAATGAAACAAGGCTGCCATAAAACTAGACTTTTTTTAAACTACCAGTTTTGTCTTCCAAATAACTTGCCGACAACCGAAACCCTATTTCTAGTTTTACCGGTCGACGGAATATGAGTTCCGGCAGGCGGGTACCCTTCACCATTGTTCTCTTCTTTTGCCTTTTAGTTTCATCTCACTCTCTTACTTCTAACTATAATTTCCGAAAGAAACACAAAATCAAAGGACCCATTAAAACTTTAGTCGTCCTCGTGATGGAAAACCGTTCTTTTGACCATCTTTTGGGTTGGCTCAAATCGACCCGACCCGACATAGACGGTCTCTCCGGCACAGAGTCAAACCCAGTCAACGTCGCCGACCCCAACTCCCCCTTTATCTCTGTCTCCGACGACGCTCTCTTTGTTGACTCCGACCCAGGCCACTCTTTTCAAGCGATCAGAGAACAGATTTTCGGGTCGAACGACAGCTCTGCTGACTCGGCTCCAATGAACGGCTTCGCCCAACAAGCGGAGAGCATGGGTGAAGGAATGGGAAGAACCGTGATGAGCGGATTTAAACCGAGTCGGTTACCGGTTTACACGAAGTTAGCGAACGAGTTCGGCGTTTTCGACCGGTGGTTTGCTTCGGTTCCGGCTTCGACTCAACCGAACAGGTTTTACGTTCATTCAGCAACGTCGTTTGGGGCGACGAGTAATGTCAAGAAAGACCTCATCCATGGATTCCCCCAAAAGACGATTTTCGATTCGTTGGACGAAAATGGCCTCAGCTTCGGCATTTATTACCAAAACATCCCGGCCACCCTTTTCTTCAAAAGCCTAAGGAAATTAAAGTTCTTGACCAAATTCCACAACTACGCTTTGAAGTTCCGGCTTCACGCGCGGCTTGGGAAGCTGCCGAATTACGTGGTGGTGGAGCAGCGTTACTTCGACGTGAAGGAGTTTCCGGCGAACGACGACCACCCGTCGCATGACGTGGCGCGTGGGCAGAGGTTCGTGAAGGAGGTGTACGAGATACTGAGAAGTAGCCCGCAGTGGAAAGAGATGGCGCTTCTGATCACGTACGATGAGCACGGAGGGTTTTATGATCACGTGCCGACACCTGTGTCGGGTGTTCCTAACCCGGACGGAATAGTTGGACCCGACCCGTTTTATTTCAAGTTCAATAGGCTTGGTGTTAGGGTCCCCACTCTCTTGGTCTCTCCCTGGATCGATAAGGCAACTGGTAAGATTTTATTTTCTGTGTTTTTTTTCTTCTAAAAGTCAAATTAGCTTAGATATTTTTGATGGGTTCCTCTTTAAAAATTATTTCAATGAGATTGCATTTGATGGGCTAATAAATTTTATAATTTGTTACAAAAAATTTCCTTTTTGTTTTTGTGATGGTGTTGATTTTTGTTGTCTTTACGTGTACAAGTTAATTGTCGATTAAGACAGTTCAGGAAATCAAAGATGAAAGTAATTGAATGTCATTTAGAGGAAGGCTTGACGGAAATGGTTGCTTATAAGGTTTGGTTTGAGGTTAATCAGTAATGGTGTTGGTTTGACGTCTTGTCCTTTACGTGATAATGGAGAGGATATTATTGCTTTGCTTCTAATGGTGGGATATTTCATATCTTTAACTCTCCCTTGGTGTTGGTACAGTGATCCACGAGCCAACTGGGCCAACACCGTCTTCCCAATTTGAACATTCTTCCATCCCTGCAACTGTGAAGAAGCTCTTCAACCTGAATTCAAATTTCCTGACAAAGAGGGATGCCTGGGCTGCTACATTTGAAAATTATTTTAAGCTACGTACTACTCCACGAACTGACTGTCCTGGTATGCTCAAATTCCATGTTCTTTATGCAATGCTTTTATCTGTGCTCGCTCTTGGCATTGCTCGGGATTGTTATCCTTTTCCTCCCTAAAATCGTAGCTTTCACCCACACGGTCCCCTGAAGAAGTAAAGGTGGTTTTGATTTCAAATATCAAAAGCATATCGTGTCTCATAATTGTCAGATATAGAGTTGAAATGCTTTTAATTTGGCCGAAACAGTTTATAATATATCTAGGAATTTGGATGCAGAAACTCTTCCAGAGGTGACGACTTCATTGAGGCCATGGGGGCCAAAAGAAGATGCTAGCCTCTCAGAATTCCAAGTTGAGCTGGTTCAGCTTGCATCACAGCTCAATGGTGATTACGTCCTCAATACTTACCCTTATATTGGGAAAAGCATGCGAGTAGGTGAAGCCAACCGATACGTAGAGGATGCAGTCAAGAGGTTCCTGGAAGCCGGAAAGGCTGCTATAAGAGCCGGAGCTAATGAATCTGCAATTGTTACGATGAGGCCTTCTCTTACCAGTCGAATCGAGGATCGGGGTCAACATGTGGAAGCCTATTAGTCCTTCCATACGATCATCTACGCCCCAATGTAAATATAGTTCTAAATTATTACGGTACTCTCTATACATATTTATAGGTAATATGCCACGTATACTAGCATCAAAGCTTCATATCATTGACTGAAGTCAACTGTACTTATTCAGGTATAATAAGCAAGCAGTGTGAGTTTTACTAGTTACGTATCAAAATCGAGCCTTTTCATCGAAGACAGCATTTTCTCTTCCCCTACCAAACAACACAAGATTCTACTCTTAACGCAAGCCACCTATGATTGGGTTAATTTAGACCATGAAATATGATCCACAAGAGATCTGTAACACTCTTATCTCCCGAACCAGAACAAAGAACCAAACCAACATATTCCTTTACTGTTCATATAACCATCTACAATCCTCCAAACAGCTATATGTGCAACGCAATGCCTCCTTCAACTTGCAAATGCATAGGGGGAAAAATTCAGCAGCAGCATCAACCACATGGATGAAAGACTATCAAATAATACCCAATCTTGCCAAACCTCCAACAACTTTTGCAAATGAGCTAAATCTGTAAGCCTAAAATTAATTCATAAATTCCATAAGAAAGCGAAAGGCACCCAATATGCTATGAAAGAAAAAGGAAAATGGGAGAGTACCTGTTGGGTGATGGATTCATGGGCAACCATGTAATCCTTGTAGAGGAAAGTAGATACCCAGAGACGACGCCGTTGCGGCCTCCGTCAAGAATGAATCCAATCTCACCCTCAATACGTACCTCATCTTTCACCTTCCCCTTTTCTTCTTCTTCTTCTTCTTCTTCTTTATGTTCTTTTTTCTCTTTCAAAATTTACACCACTGTTTTCATGAAAGAAACTTAAAACGGCACCACTTTTGGTCACTTAACGATACCTAACGTTGTCGTTTTAGTAGTATATATATATATTTTTGTTGCGGGTTGAAATCGAACATATGTTGAGCAGAGGCAAAGCCAATATATAAAACAGAGAGTGAAAGCCAAAAATACACGTTTCAGTGTGGAGCAAAACACCCCACTTTGGCCCCTTCTTCAATCTTTATTTCCGTTTCAAAGAAAATTTAGGGTTTGGGTTTCTTTCCTTTTGTGAAGAGGAAAATATGCAGCAGCCTCCACAGTTGATGAACATCACCACTGAGCAGATTCAAAAGGTTTTCTTTTTTTTTTTCTTTTACAGCATTGCGCCCCATTATATGTATATGCATTTTGGTTGACTGGATGTTTAATGGGTTTTCTATTGATGGGTTTTGCATGCATTGTTTACTGTATGTATTATTTGTAATCAAACTAGATTTCTCTTGGGTTCTTGGCGTTCTTCATCATATTTACCACAGTTTCATGATCATGTCATTTGTTTTCTTACTTGGACGAGTTAAATTTATTCTCAACAGTTGATTTTCCATTAAAGAAACAAGCGTAATTTGTTGAGAAAAAATTATATCTATTTATCTGTGCGAATATTGATACGATAATGGATCATGTATCTTGTAGTACCTGGACGAGAATAAGGAGTTGATTATGGCAATAATGGAGAACCAAAACCAGGGAAAGTTGGCTGAGAGTGCCTCGTGAGTGGCCCCTTTCTTTAAATATTGTTCTTCTTATTCTTTGCTTGCAGCGTTGTACCAGTTGTTATAGGCCCTTTGCTGTCCATTTTTTGTCGTTGAGCTGAATGTTTAGATCACGTCATTCTTCCATTACTTACAGCATTATACCAGTTGTTATAGACCCTTTTTTCTTGCATTTCACCTTTAAATGGTAATAGACCCCCTATTGGTTGGCAAATCTTTGAGTGGTGTTCCTGGTCAGCCCCTAAATTGAGTTCTTCACCAGAAACATTATTCTTTGATAATGAAGTTATTAAGTTGTATGTGCAATTCAGTGCTAGTTTAGTGCTCAACTTGTAGCATTTTTGTGTTATCGAAGATACATTTTAAAAGATGATGTAGCAAAAACTGCAAAACAACAGCCGATAAACACTTGGTCATCTATATTTTAAAGATGAGATGAATGATTGTTTGCCATTGGTTTGCCTATAATTTGAAGAGCTGAAGAACAGTGACTGTCATGGTGGAAGAACTATGGTAGATCTGTATATTTTTAAGTCTTTGTGTATTACTGTTGGTTAACCAGTACTGTAAATTATGATATATTCTCTCATTTTATATAGAAAAAAAAAATATGATTCAGGTATCAAGCACAGCTGCAGCAGAACCTAATGTATCTAGCTAAAATTGCTGATTCACAACCACAGGCATCGGCATCGGCATCTTCCCAGGTTGTGTCTCGGAGATTTCTTCCGTTTAATATCTTTGGAAAAACCAAGAATGCATATTATTTCAACTTATTTATGAAACATTGCAGCCGTTGCAGATGCCTCCACAGTCTGCAATACCACAAGAGCAGCATGTTCAGTCTGCACAAGCTGCAATGGCTAAGCAGCATCCCTGTTTCTTAGCCCCAAAGTTGCCTTTCCATTTGAATGATCAGCCACAGCAGCAGCAACCAGAGCAGTCCGTGTATCTCCAGCAGCAGCAGTTCAACCAGCCACAAGTTGGGTTAAGATCTGTTGCCCCTAGTGGCACTTATCTCGGGGTGCAAACTGGTATGGGTAACAATTTCATGAACATTCAAGGAAACAAACAAGATAGCTCGGAAGATGGTGGTGGTGAAGGTTTCCGAAAATCGTCGTATGGGCGTGATAACATGAGGGCTTGAATGATGTATACATGGCTAATACCCTGGTGTTCATATTGTGTAGAGCTCTTCCAGTACTTAGCTTCTAATAATCTGTTTATGTTTTGCTGGTATGAAAAGTGGTAGGGGCTTACTACATGTGGGGAGTTAACTTTGGTTCTTTTGTCATCTCTGACTTTGTTGTTTTGCGCTTCTGAATCTCTCCGCAATATATTGGCTATTATTGATTAAATAATGGTTTCAAAGTTGGTAGCTTGCATGGCGATGTGTCAAATGGCACATGTGGTATTCAAGTTTGAGTTGGATTAAAAATAAATTCTTGATTTTTTTTTGACATAACTTGTTCAATAACTAAATCTAAATACTTCTGTGAGTCTAATTCAACATTATTCCATCAAAAGAGCCTAACCAGATATAACATTTGCCCATTAATTTACTTCAAATTAAAACACAAAAGCATCATAATGTTACTCCAATGCGCATATTTTCTCCATCTTACCTATAAAAACAACAATAAGTAGGTTTGAGGGGTAAAACTTTTTCTAAATCAACAATTAAATCTTCTTTCTTCTTTCTTGCACTCAATTAAATATTTGAACTCTCAAAACGCATCAAAAAGACACTTTGAGTGTTAATTTTACAGTGCCACGTTGTGGTTGTGACATATGGTGAAAAATGATAAAACTCAATAAAAATATTTAAATTTTATTTAAAAAATTAAAAATATAGAAAATTATTAAAAAAATTATAAAATATAAACATATAGAATTATTTGAAAATACAGAAAAAAAATATAAATTTCTTTTATCAATTTTAAAGTTATTATCTTTGCCACGTGTCACGCCGTGGTTGTGACACGTGGTGGAAAAATGATAAAAAATAATTAAAATCAATAAAAATTAAAATATATAGGAAAATATTAAAAATTTATTAAAATGCTAATAAAATATAGAAATGTAAAAGATTATTAAAAATTATAAAATTATAAAAGAAATTATTTTAATCCATTGCCTGCCAAACACTTCCCACCTAAACACAGCCTTCCCACAATGCATCTCTTTACAGTTTCTTTGTGTCTTTGCTTTTATTTTTCCCTATTACTGCATAATCTTCATATCTATAAAAGGGTTTCTGTTAATTTTATTATAAAATATTTTTCCATATTGTTATAATTTTTATCGTTTTAATTTATTTTAATAATTTTTTATCATTTCCCTCAACATGTCATGACATGTAGAGGAGATAATAACTTTAAATATTATTCTCTATATTTTTATAAATTTTATTGTTTTATCATTTTTTCATCATATCTCACAATCATGTCATCAACATGGCAGTGCTAATTGAAAAAAAAATGGAAGCCTAAAAATAAGAAATGTGGATTTATTTATGACAATTAAAAGAAAAACGGTAACACCCAAAATTTCCAGTACAACTAATGGCACTGTTTCGGGTATGTACATAATAGAATTTTTGAGAAATTAGAATGAATTTATTAAATGTTAAAAACGAAAAATTGGTAAGGATGAATTTAAATTCGAATTTTCGAGAAAAGGATTAAATGTTTGGAGAATGATGTGAGCACAAACATATGAGAATTTGGTTATAAGTTTTGCATTAACAGCAGTGCAAAGAGGACTGCTGCATTGAGCGTTGAGTTGCAAAAACGTAATAGGAAACAAAGAATGACTTGTCTGCCATGAATGGATAATTTAAATGTTGAGCTTCATCCATGTTTTATGTAGGTAAATAGAAGAAGATCCAAATTGGAACATGGCGGAAAATTTTGAATACAAAAAAGAGGAAGAGGATCCAAATGAGTGAATGAGGAAGCACAGTATTAAGACTACCACCTTGTGAAAAGACTTTTGAGTTTATGAGTTTAAAACATTGATGTATTCATCTTGAGAATTGTTACAAGTATGGTTAAGGGACGCAAACTTTGAACAGTAATAGTTACATCATGTTCCTACTTGCATGGCTGAGAGGGTCAAAACCAGAGCCATAATTGAACATAATTTGGGGATCTTCTAAGCCATAATTTGCGCTTAGTGAAAATGAGAAAAAGTGACCTATTTATGATGAATTAATTAATAGAAACTGAATAGAAGGTTTTAATATGTAGTAATGACCTCGCAAAATGGAGGAAAGATTTGAATGGGTAGATAATACAAAAACAATGTTTAAATATCAAAATGGTATGAATTGAATAGTGTTGAGGTGTGGAGGGAGATAAGGTGGCAGCACCACCATTGTTTTTCTACCCAATCATACCCTCATCATTAGCATATGATTTGTGTTAAAATATATATTTAAGTGGTGGAGGGCGTATGGATGGCGGCACCAGTATTTTGTACTTATGTACAATGAGAACTGAGTTAAAATACGAGTTAAAGGGTTGGAGGGTTTCTAATAGGCAGCACCTGTAACATCCTGATTTTGGGCCTAGTTTGAACAGTGGTTTCGGAACCACAAATCCAATGAGGAAAAATTTATTTTAACTATATTTTTATGGCATACAATTTCACAGAATGATTTCATTAAAAATTGTACAAAAATAATTATGAGTTATAATTTATATTTCTAGATTCCTTAGTGAGAAAATTGATTTTTAATGAATAAAGGTCAGAACCATCAGACAGTGAAACAGGGGAGACTTTAATGAATAAACTGTACTAATTGGCTAAACCAAAAATTCTAAAAATTTTATGGTAAGATAATATATGAGTCTAGTTTCAGGGAAAATTTACGGATCTAAATTTCGAGTTTCGTAACTCGAGTTATAGTTAAATTAGTGACTGCTGCGCAGGTGCACAACATTATGGTGAACAGTGAAATAAATTTTAAAAGCAAATTTTTATACCCTGAACTAATAAGTTAAGTCAAGTAATGCCCCACACTCAACTCCGGCAACGGTCTCGGGTAAGGGGTGTTACATTTATTGGTATCAAAGCCAGTTTAGTTAGTTCTCGGAACATTCAGTGTGAATAAGAGTCTAGTTATACATGCCATACCTATATTTTGATAGTGTGACGACTCCTGACGATTTTAAAATATTTTCTTTTATAGTTATGGATTTCGAACGAGCTGGTGCAGATGATGTAGAGAGTAATGCGCCCGCTCCCGCAGAAGGGACGGTGCCACTCGATAGTAGTGAAAGGCTCGTATCAGTTAGTCAGGGAGGAGGGGCTCGATAAGCCTTCTTCCAAGCTATGAATGATTGGTTTGCTGAGTTCGTTCGTACGAATCCAGCTGTTAGACCTCCACCCCCTCATGATTCTCAGGTTCCCATGTAACTTCTCCAACCGCAGGTATAGTTAGAAGAGAAAGACCAACAGTTGATAAGATCAGAAAACAAGAGGCTGAAGAGTTTCGGGCTACTAAAGATGATGATGTAGAGAAAGCTGAATTTTGGCTCAAGAATACTATCAGAGTTTTTGATGAATTATCCTGTACACCTGAAGAATGCATGAAGTGTGTTGTCTCACTTCTCAGAGATTCGGCCTATCATTGGTGGAAGACTCTTGTGTCAGTGGTACCGAGTGAGAGAATTACTTGGGATTTCTTTCAGGAGGAGTTCCGTAAAAAGTATATCAGTCAGAGGTTTATAGCTCAAAAAAGAAAAGAGTTTCTTGAGTTAAAACAAGGTAAGATGACTGTGACTGAGTATGAATGTAAATTTGTCAGACTTAGTAAATATGCTCGGGAGTTTGTGTCCACTGAAGCTAATATGTGCAAAAGATTTGAAGATGGGCTCAATGATGATATCCGACTGTCAGTGGGTGTTTTAGAAATCAGAGAGTTTGTTGTTCTGGTTGAAAGAGCCTGTAAGGCAGAAGATTTGTTAAAAGAAAAAGAGAAGGGCAAAATTGAAATTGAAATGCAAGACAAGAAGAAAAGACAAATGAGCAGATCATTTCAGTCTACGTCCAAGAGACCTAGAGAGTTCTCTAGTGGATCAAATTTTTCAGCCATGTATTCTAGCCGAAACAGAGGTAGAAGATTTAAGGGTCCAAGAGCTCAGACTACTACAGTCGCAAGTACGGGTAGTACTCGACCACCTAGGCCAGAATGTGCCCAATACGGTAGAGTCATCCTGGAGAGTGCAGAGCAAATGAAAATGATTGCTTTAGATGTGGTGCACCAGATCACTATATTCGGGATTGTCCTGAAACAGTTAAAAGAGAAATAATACCGAGTGCGAGATCGGGAAATGCTCCTACTAGAGGCAGACCACAGAGGAATTTGGGAGTTGGAGCAAGTAACAGGGGTACGCCCAGATACTTAATAGCTAGACCAGATGTTAGAGCACTCGCAAGGACATACGCTATCTGTGCTCGTGAAGAGGCATCCTCCCCTGATATGATTACGGGTACATTTTCTCTCTATGATACTAATGTTATTGCTTTAATTGATTCGGGTTCGACCCATTCTTATGTTTGTATGAGATTGATGCCTAGTATGAATATGCCTATAGAATCTACTGAATTTGTAATTAAAGTATCAAATCCATTAGGCTACTATGTGTTAGTAGACAAAGTATGTAAGAGTTGCCCTTTGATGATTAAAGGTCACTGTTTTCCGGCCGATCTCATGCTATTTCCATTTGATGAGTTTGATGCGATTCTTGGTATGGATTGGTTGATTGCCCATGATGTGATAGTGAATTATGAAAAGAAATACATTGAGTTGAAATGTGGAAATGGTGATATTATCCGGGTTGATTCAGATGAGTCAGATGGTTTTCTCGCTATGATTTCTGTTATGTTTTCTCAGAAATGTTTGAGAAAAGGGTGTGAAGCTTATCTTGCTTTTGTATTGAATACTAGAGATCCAGAGTTGAAAATTGAATCAGTGCTAGTGGTACGTGAGTATTTAGATGTGTTTCCGGAAAAATTGTTAGGTTTGCCTCCTATTAGAGAAGTTGAATTTGATATTAAGTTGATTCCAGGTACAACTCCTATTTCTATTGCTTCTTATAGAATGGCCTCGTTGGAATTGAAAGAATTGAAAGCTTAGTTGCAGGAATTAACTGATAAAGGTTTTGCAAGGCCTAGTTGTTCTCCGTGGGGTGCACCAGTGCTTTTTGTTAAAAAGAAAGACGGTTCAACGAGATTATGTATATATTACCGGCAGCTTAACAAAGTAACTATAAAGAAAAAAATATCCATTGCCTAGAATTGATGATCTATTTGACAAAATGAAGGGAGCTACTGTGTTTTTGAAGATAGATTTGAGATTTGGTTATTACCAATTGAGGGTTAAAGAGTCAGATGTTCCAAAGACTACTTTCCAGACTAGGTATGGTCACTATGAGTTTCTTGTGATGCCATTTGGCTTGACTAATGCTCCTGCTATTTTCATGGACTTAATGAACCGAATTTTCAGACCTTACTTGGATAAATTTGTAGTTGTGTTCATTGATGATATTCTGATTTATTCCGTGATGAGATTGAACATGCCAAGCATTTGAGAACCGTTTTACAGATTTTGAGAGATAATAAGTTTTATGCCAAGTTTAGTAAAAGTGAGTTCTGGTTTCGAAAAGTTGGATTCCTTGGACACATTGTCTCAGGTGATGGTATTAAAGTTGATCCGAGTAAAATTTCAGCAATTCTTAATTGGAAGCCTCCTAGAAATGTATCAGAGGTTAGAAGCTTTCTTGGATTATAGACGATTTGTAAAGGGATTTTCCATGATAGTTACCCCATTGACAAGGTTGTTGCAGAAAGATATCAAGTTTGAATGGACTGAAAAATGTCAGCAGAGTTTTGACAAGTTAAATGCATTGTTGACTGAAGTTCCTGTTTTAGTACAACCAGAACCAGGTAAAGAATTTGTGATTTACAGTGATGCATCCTTGAACGGATTGGGTTGTGTACTTATGCTAGAAGATAAAGTCATCGCATATGCTTCTAGACAGTTAAAGCCACATGAGAAAAACTATCTGATGCACGACTTAGAGCTGGCTGCCATTGTATTTGCGTTGAAGATCTGGAGACATTACTTGTACTGTGAAAAGTGTCAAATATTTACTGACCATAAAAGCTTGAAGTACTTGATGACTCAGAAAGATTTGAACTTGAGGCAAAGAAAATGGCTAGAGTTGATTAAAGATTATGAGTTAGTGATCGATTACCATCTTGGTAAGGCAAATGTTGTTCCTGATGCCTTGAGTAGAAAATCTTTATTTGTATTCAGAGCTTTGAATACCAGTTTGACTTTATCTGATGATGGTTCCATTTTAGCTGAGTTGATGGCTGAACCGATGTTTCTCGAAGAAATCTATGAAGCTCAGAAAGATGACAGTGAGTTGTAGGCTAGAAAAGCTCAGTGCGAGTCGGGTGTAGAGTCTGATTTTTAGATCGGTTTTGATGTTTGTTTGATGTTCAGAGACAGAGAATGTGTACCAAAGAATGATGAGATTATTTGGAAGATCTTACAAGAAGCACATAGTAGTTCTCTGTCTTTTCATCCAGGTAGTATAAAGATGTATAACGATTTAAAGAAAATGTACTGGTGGGCAGGAATGAAAAGAGATATTTCAAAATTTGTTTTTAGATGCTTGATCTGTCAACAAGTAAAGGTCGAACATCAGGTACCTTCAGGTTTATTGCAGCCTGTGTTAGTTCCTAAGTGGAAATGGGACCGAGTTACCATGGATTTTGTAGCAGGGTTGCCGTTGACACCGAAAAAGAAAGATGTAGTATGGGTTGTGATTGATAAGTTAACAAAGTCAGCTCATTTTATCTCGGTTCATATGGATTATTCACTTGACAAGTTGGCTGGATTGTATGTTTCAGAGATAGTCAGACTACATGGGGTACCGTTATCGATTATCTCAAACAGAGATCCGAGATTTACTTCGCGATTTTGGAGGAAATTGTAGAAAGCTTTGGGTACAAAGTTGAACTTCAGTACAACTTTCCATCCTCAGACCGATGGTCAGTCAGAGAGAGTTATTCAGCTACTTGAAGATATGCTCAGATGTTGTGTTTTAGAATTTCAAGGCAGTTGGGAGAAATATTTGCCGTTGGTAGAGTTTGCCTATAATAATAGTTATCAGTCGAGTTTGAAGATGGTTCCTTATGAAGCTTTGTATGGACGTAAGTGTTGTATGCCTTTATATTGGACAGAGATTAAGGAAAATTAGATTTACGGGATTGATTTAGTCAAAGAAACAGAAGAGATAGTAAAAGTTATCAGAGATTGTTTAAAAGCAATTTCAGACAGACAGAAGTCTTATACAGATTTAAAAAGAAAAGAGATCGAGTATCAAGTTGGTGACAAAGTGTTTTTGAAAGTATCCCCGTGGAAGAAAATTTTTAGATTTAGCAAGAAAGGCAAACTAAGTCCACGTTTCATTGGACCGTTTGAGGTGACTGAAAGAATTGAGCCCTTAGCATCTCTGTTAGCTTTGCCAACTGAGTTAGAGAAGATTCATAATGTATTCCATGTTTCTATGTTACGTCATTACCATTTCAATCCGTCACATATGATCCCACCAACAGAGGTTGAGATTCAGCCAGACATGACTTATGTTGAAGAACCGGTAAAAATTCTAGATAGAGAGATTAAACAACTAAGGAACAAGAGTATTGCACTTGTGAAAGTGTTATGGAATAGGCATGGGGTTGATGAGGCTACATGGGAGCCCGAAGAGGCTATGCAAAAATAGTACCCAAATCTCTTCACAGGTAAGATTTTCGGGGACGAAAATCCATAAAGGGAGGAGAAATGTAACATCCTAATTTTGGGCCTAGTCGAAACAGTAGTTTCGGGACCACAAATTCGATGAGGAAAAATTCATTTTTACTATATTTTTATGGCCTACAATCTCAGGGAATGATTTCGTGAAAATTTCGTTCAAAAATTTCGACGTTTGGGCACTCAATTTAGTCAAAAGGACTAAATTGTAAAAAGTGTAAAAGTTGAGTTCTACACGTCAGAGGTGTACAATTGTTATGAAATTTTAAATTGGAGGTCTTTATATGGTAATTAGACCATTGGTTAAGTTATGGACAAAAATGGACATGAGATAAGTGAAATAGGAAATTTTTAAGTTAGGGGCATTTTGGTAATTTAGTAATTAAAATGAATTAAAAGGGAAAAGGATGGCAAATTGTGCTCATCTTCTTCATTTGGCCGAAATTAGCAAGGGGGGAAGCCATAGTGAGGGTTTTAAAGCTTCCAAGCTCTATAGTAAGTGATTCTAAGCCCCATTTTTAATGTTCTTTACGTTTTTGAAGCCTCGGTAACTTGATTTAGCTTATTCTAGTAATAATTTAACCTAGGTTTCATATTTGGAAAAATACCCATAGGTAAAATGTGTTTATTTTGATGTTTATGGTAGAATATGAAACTTGAAATTATGTTAAACAACTTTTGCTAAGCGATTTTAAGTGAAAAAGAGTAAAACGACATAATCGGTAAAAATACCTAATGTTCATAAGTAAGTGTTAGAATGGGAATTTGATGTTACCATAAAAGGAAAAATGTTCAGCATGTTATAAAACATAAGAATATGGGATGAAGTTTAATTTCCGAGATTTGGGGCAAAAGTGTAAATATGTAAAAGTTTAGGGGCAAAATTGTAATTTTTCCAAAGTTAGAGTCGAGGGCTGTTTTGATAAATGTGAGTATTAAATAAACTAAATTTTATATTATAAATTAAGAAGAACGAAATCCGGGGTTAGAACGAGGAAAGAAAAAGGTTAAAGACTAAGTTGATAGATTTGGCCATATTTTGTACTGAGGTAAGTTTACGGTAAATAAATACAATATTTCAATAATTATTATTAATACTGCTATTTTACAGCAATGATGTATTTATTTTATGAAATTATTTAATGTTGGCTCAAGTATGAGATGATAGAGAATTAGTGTTAAAAAGTCCCGTTGAAATATAATGAATGTATCGAATACAAATGTCATGACATTTGGGTAAAGAGATCCCATGTAAGACCATGTTTGGGACATGACATTGGTATCATTGAGATTATGAGAGGTCCCATGTAAGACCATGTCTGGGACATGGCGTTGGCACCGAGATGAGAGGTCCCCCGTAAGACCATGTCTGGGACATGGCATGGGCACCGATATGAGAACTCCCATGTAAGACCATATCTGGGATATGACATTGGCAGTACAAGAAACATCCCATGTAAGACCATGTCTGGGACATGGCTTTGGCATGTTATTATCAGAAAAGAGACCCAAGTATCCTTATTATTCCAATGTGGCTCAACGGGATAATAAACAAATTATGTTTCATGAAAGTTCAGGTAAAAGCATAAATAGCAAATTCAGGTGAGTTATAAGAGTAAGTTATAATCATATTATGTTATCAATTGAGAACAAACATTTCGGCAAGAGAAGAGTAAGTTATAATCATGAGTTATCTAAGTAAACAAGTGAACGAGTAAGAGAGTAAGTAAAGAGGAAATTAAATATCATGACATTTAAGTATAATTATTTGTGTTAAATGTTGTTATTTATTTTCTTGTAAAGTTACTAAGCTTTATGCTTACTTCTTTTATTTTCCTTCTTTTATAGTATTGCAAAGCTAATTCGGGGATCTTAAAGACGTCGGAGAGCGCTTACACTATCAACAACAACAACTCGGTATTTTATGATGATCAATGTTTGAGCTATGGCATGTATAGGGACTTAGTCATTTTGAATGTATGTCCTTATGATATTGCTAAAGGATGACGTGTAAATATGTGATAATATTTAGCTATTAAAATGGCTAAGTAAGAATATGTTTGGTATTATGTATGCCTAGTTGATAATTTATACCTAGAAATTATGAAAGAGTAAAAATTTGCAATGAAACAGTTTTGGGACAGCAGCAGTGACGTGACTTTGAAAAATCACCAAGGATAGTATAAAATGAATTAGAGAGTTAATGATATATAGAATTAAATCTTATCGAGTCTATTTTCATAGAAAAATAACGGTGTGGGTAAAGGAATTTTATATTCTGAGATATTTGAATTTTTGTTAGACAGGGTCAGAATGGTTTCGGGAGACCCCTGTTCTGAATTTAGAAAATCATTAAATATTGTACAAAAATAATTATGAGTTATAATTTATATTTCTAGATTCCTTAGTGATTCTATTTTTTGTAGAAACAAGTGAGAACACCATATGAAAATCATACGATGAGAAAATTGATTTTTAGTGAATAAAGGTCAGAACCGTCAGGTAGTGAAATAGGGGAGAATTTAATGAATAAACTGTACTAATTGACTAAACCAAAAATTCTGAAAATTTTATGGTAAGATAATATATGAGTCTAGTTTCAGGGAAAATTTACGGATCTAAATTTTGAGTTTTTTAACTCGAGTTATAGTTAAATTAGTGACTACTGCACAGGTGCATAGCATTATGGTAAACAGTGAAATAAATTTTAAAATCAAATTTTTATTCCCCGAACTAATAAGTTAAGTCAAGTAACGCCCCATGCTCAACTCCGGCAACAGTCTCGGGTAAGGGGTGTTACAGCACCCAGGTGGAGGAGCATTATCAGGCTGCACCAAACCCTACTTAAGCAATATTTTTTTGAACGTTTAGCAGAGAAGAAGAGAATAGGGAAAAAATTGAAGAAAAAAAAAAACAGAGAAGAATTTGTAAAGTTAATACATATGAATTTTATTTTCTTTTACAGTATATATTTTTTGAAATAAAATATTGAGAAATGTAATTATTTTTAAAGACTTAGTATTAAAGATGAATAATTAATTCTTCGTATGTGTTTATTTCGATGAGGTAATTTTGACAACAACAGTTGGATATATATGTCACCAATAATTATCAATAAGATTTAATAGAAATGTGTCGATTAATGATATGAAAGAAATGATCAGTGCAAAAATTATTAGACTTTGTGAGAGGAGGATCTCGAAACTATTCTACAAATTCCCAATTTCGACAAATCTCGTCAAATTCACTAAGATGGAACTTGTAGACGATGAAGACGTCGAGACAATGGTCGCACTTTATTGCCAGAATCAGAGTGGCAACACTGAACCGATTTAGTTGTTTGTTGAGTTAACTGATGTGGAGCTAATTGAATATTTCACTCCATTAAGTGAAGAACATGATGTTTAAGAACCGTGTACGATGGTTCTGTAACACCCCTAAACCTGACCCAGACATTATGACTGAATTTCAAAAATTACATTAACGACTTGTGAAATTATTTGTTTATTTTGAAAAAAACGAGTAGAGGTTTGAGTTTGAAATCGTAAAAATTTCTAAAATTGTCTAATTTTATCTTTTCGAAAAATATTTAGTAAAATATATTTATTTTTAAAAGAAAAGCATCATTTAATTGTAATGTCATTTGAAAACATCTAAATATGAAGGATCTTATATTATAATTATAAAATGATTTTTATAAAGAAGCCCGTGGCAATTTTCATAAATCTATTTAGGAAATTTACGAATTATTATTTCGTTTAAATTTTAAGAAAAATACAATTAATTTAGAAAATGACATTATTAAAAATACTTAAAATTCCATAATTTTGCATGCATGCATGATAGTTTTAAAGTCATAAAAATCTAAATCACAACCAAAATAAAGGTAAATTTCAAAGTCTAAAAGTTCACAAAAACACAACCCAAAATCAAAATAGTTAAAAATCCAATAAATATTCATGATGTAAAATTTTCCGAAATGCTCCACCAAGTGCTGATCCAAGTTCTATGTTTGAGTGTTACCTGAAAGGTTGAAATATTAATGGAGTGAGTTTTTTAAGCCCGGTGTGAGATTAACATAAACTTATTCACAATATAAAACATATATGATACAAAGCCATAAAATCACATATCTTAATATTTCATAAGCATATCATGCATGATGATGCCAATGCATAATTTGTAAAACGATTCAGATTTTAGGAAAACGGTCCTACCCATCTCTGCTACACGTCAAAATCAAGTTTTTCCAAAACTCGTCCAACCAACACATCAAATTGTGAATATTGTCACTGTAACACCCCTAACCCATATCCATCATCGGAATAGGGTTTCAGAGTATTATTAGAATTTACAGATTAAAATACAGACAATTCATATAATTTATACAATCATATCAGGAATTAATCATAAAGTCCCTTACAAAAGCTCTCAAGGCCCAAAACATTCATTAGAAACAAGTCAGGACTAAACTAGGTACTCAAAGAATTTTTCGAAAAATGTCAAAATTTTTCCAAAGTGCAGGGGACACACACGCCCGTGTGGTCAAGCCGTATAGCTCACACGACCAAGTGACACGCCCGTGTCTGAGGCTGTATGGGCATTCAAAATAGAGACACGACCGTGTCCCAACTTATGTTCGTACCCGTGTAACACTCTAACTTGGGTCACATGCCCGTGTGTTAGGCCATGTGAACAATTTAACTTGCATGAACTAGGTACAGAGGTCACATGGCCAAGCCACATGCCCGTGTGCCAGGTCGTGTGATCAACTTTAAACATTCTGTTTTGAAATTTTTAAGATGCAGGGGACACACGGCCAAAACACATGTCCATGTGCTAGGCTGTGTGTCACACACGGCTGAGACACACGCCCATGTCTCTACCCGTGTGGACGGAATAGGTTATTCCCAAGCCATATTTCTCACCCAAATTTGCCTTCCACCTACATAAACACTTAAACATATTCTCAAGACAATACAATACATCCAAATCAAGCCAATATCAAGTATCATATATGACATATTAATACTTATGACCAAGTCTTTATTTTTATCAAGTTAACCTAATACATATAAAAACATCTTTGTACTAAATATGTCATTTCATCCGCTCATCAATTTATCCATATGATTTCCACCACTCATCCATTTCAAGCACATATAAACTATGTCTAAACTCTTATATACTTTTCAAAACATATCTATCACAAGTCATTCCAAAGGCTAGTTCACTACACCAAAACAGACTTTTAGCGGCGTTTGGATAAAAAACGCCACTAAAAATCGAGCAATAGCGGCGTTTTACGTAAAACGCCTCTAAAGATCGAGCGTTAGCGGTGTTTCTAGGAAAGCGCCGCTAAAAATTAGCATTAGCGGCGTTTTTCGAAAAAACGCCGCAAAAAGTCTAAGTCCAACGACATCGTTTTGTACCTTTCAGATCTTTAGCGGCGTTTTTAAAAAAAGCGCCGCTAATGCTCAGATCTTTTGCGGCATTTTTTGAGAAAGCGCCACTAATGCTCAGATCTTTAGCGGCGTTTTTGATAAAGCGCCGCTAATGCTTAGATCTTTAGCGGCGTTTTTAAAAAAGCGCCACTAATGCTCAGATCTTTAGCGGCGTTTTTGAAAAAGCGCCGCTAATGCTCAGGGCTTTAGTGGCGTTTTTGAAAAAGCGCCGCAAAAACATTTTATCTGCTATTTACTATTTAATTTATTTTTAATTGAATATTTGTTAAAAATGGATAAATTTGAAATAATGACACGTAAAAATAATTTGAAATAAAAAAACATAGAAAAATATTTGTTAAAAATGAAGAAATTAAAATACTATTATTTAAAATAATTTTAAAATTTTTTGTGTACATGATTGATTGATTTTTAATTTATATATTAAATAATTTCAAATATAATTGTAAAAGATACGATAGTATTAATTTTAAAATATTTAATTTAATTATCATTATAATTTAGGGTTTAATATATATGGTTTAGGGTATATATATGGTTAATTTAGGATTTAGGGCTGGTTAAGAGTTGCAATTTTAAGGTTTATAAATTATGGAATTAGGGATTATGAATTAGGGATTCTGATTTAAGAGTTGTGATTTAAGGTTTATGGGTTAGGGGATAGGGGTTAAGGGTTAGAGATTAAGAGTTAGAGATTTAGGGTTTATAGATTTAGTGTTAGGTTAGGGTTTATGGTTTAGATTAATTAGTGTGTTTTAATTTATATATTACATAATGTTTAGGGGTTAGGGATTTGGGGCCAGGTTAGGGTTTATGATTTAGATTAATTAGTGTTTTTTAATTTCTATATTAAATAAGGTTTAGAGGTTAGTGGTTTGGGGTTTAGGGTTAAGAGTTACTAATTTAGGGTTTAGAGATTCGAGGTCGAGTTAGGGTTTAAGGTTTAGATTAATTAGTATTTTTTAATTTGTATATTAAATAAGTTCTTATATAATTGTAAAAGAGAAATAATAAATTGTAAAGATTATTAGTTTAAAACTAATATGCAATATACAATAATTGAATATAAAAAATTGTAAAATATGCAAGCTTTGGCGGCGTTTATAGCCAAAATGCCGCTAATATGATTTAGAATTTTTCAAAACGGTGTCGTTTCATTACAATAATTTAATTTATTAGTGGCGTTTCTTCTGTAAACGCCGGAAAAGGTAACATTAGCGTGTTTATGACTAAAAAGTATTTAATTTAAACCATTTGATATATTTAAATATTAGATTTAAAAAATTAATAAATAAAAAAATGTAACAAAGTGATACGGATAGGTAACTATCTATTTTAGATATATAGGACCAAATTATAACAAATAAAAATAAAATACAAAACTAAAATCATTCCACATCGAACATCTAGCAAAATAATTATATTTTAGTTAGCAAGAAATATCTCTAATAAAATGGAGATTAGATCGAAATGAACAATATAAAATCATAATTAACGTCTCAATCTTTAATAGAAATTTGATATGTGAGAGATTATTTGATAGTAAAATAATTTTACTTTAAAAAATAGTGCCATTTCATATAGCAAAATATTTAGCGTTTTTATAAAAAGCATACAAGAAATAATTTTTCTTTAAAAATAGCCATTTTATATAGAAAAACATTTAGTGGCGTTTTCATAAAAAGCATAAAAAAATCAATTTATAAAAACAAAATAAAAATTAATAAAATTACAAACATTAAAGACTACAAAATTATTTTATCATTTTCTAATTGCTACATTGATAATTTTAACCGTAAAATTAGATGTTTAAATTAAAAAAATAAAAAATTTAATATCTCAAAATTAAAATGTAGAGATTTCCTTTTAAATTTCAAAAGCGCATATATAGGGTACTGCATTCATTACACCGTAAGTTCTACGATTTTGGGCCGACTTTGTTATACGGGCATGTCCATATAAAAATTTTGGGCCGACTTTGTTATACAGGCTTATCCATATAAAAATTTTATCCATATAAAACTAATAAAAAAATTCAATTTATAAAAAATAATAATAAATATTTTATAAAATCACTTAACTAATAAATATTAACAGATTTAAAATGAAATAATTTTTTGCGGCGTTTTTATGAAAAATACCGCAAAAGGTAAGCAATAGCGGCATTTTTATAAAAAACGCTACAAAAAATAATTTTACTTTAAAATAATTTTTAACAGAAAAAATATAAGATTTTTACAAAAATAAAATAATTTTTTGCGGCGTTTTTATTAAAGAAAAAAGATATTCAAAATCCAAATTTTTGGTTACCCGCTAGTTACTCCCTCTTCTCCTCATCTCCATCGCGCGCCTTAAATACCCCAAATTTTGTACTTAATTTTTTTTCCCTTTTAATCTGCTGAAAACTTGGGGATTTTGGCCATTCCATTGCTTTCTTTCTGATTCAATCTTCAATAAGTTCCCAATATGGCTGGGAAATTAACTACAGGTTCCTCTCTTTTTCTTGATTCAATATGTTGTTCTTTCAATGCTCTGCCATTTTCTTACTCTGGGTTTTAAGTTGGTTTTATGCACCCAAGATTATTTGTGTGAATCCCTTCACCTGTGATTGTTTGTTTTGTTGCTGTTGACAATTTTTGAAATCATACTTCTTTTTTCTTTCATCTCCCAAACTTTGTGCTTTCTTTGTTATCAAGTACTTCTTTTTTTGTATTTGGTACAACAAATCTTTAACGAGTAATCTTAAAAATTCTTGCTTTTGAGGTTAGGTTTCTTTCAATTATAAAGATATATTTGATCATGGTATTTTGATTACTGTCTAAAGTTTGTGATTTCAATCAAAATTACCCAAATTTTTCGTTTCTTGTTGCTTACATGTTGGCCAAATCACATGCTTTGTATGGTATACTGTGTACCGCAAGATCTTACACTAAAAGACATTTCTTTTTCAATAAAGATGTAGTGGGAAATGGATTTTATTTTTCCTTGTTAATCCCAGTGACATGTTTTAATTAGCTGTTTAGAGAAATCATTGATTGAATTTGTTACTCAAAATGGATTGGGTAATTTAGTGCTTTTAAGGTGAACAAATTGGCCCAGGCCTAGGCCTAGGAGTTGTTAGAGAGAGTTACTCTTTTTAAGTTTTTGAAGAAAAGAATGAGGATGCGTCGGTGGCTTTGCTGTTCGTGTCAGGTCGAGGAGAATTACCAATCGCTGGTTCTAGGTAGGTTTCTTGTTCTTTGTCATGGTTACTGCCAAAATTTATCTGGCTTTCTACCTAATGTTTTATTTTCTAAATTCCTGTTTTAATTACTTAGATGAATTTATTATTATAGAAGTAAACAATTAATATAAAATTGTGCATCTATCTCGAAGAAGATTTGTTGGATGTCATTTTTGTTTCATAGATTGAGATGTAAATAGTACAATTTTGCTAAGGGACATAATTTATGTCTTTGTTATATCTCTTGTTTATTTGATTTCATTCCCGACATTATACATGAAGGGCAAGTTCGGAAGTTGGAGCAGGAGCCCCAAGAGAAAGATGATAAGATGAGAGAAGCTCGGAATGAGAAAGTTGAAAACGAAGAGAGTGGACCCGATAAGAATGTTGACAGCCAAATAGAACCCATGAAAGCATCAGATGTTGAAAAACAGGGGCAAGCTGGTGAATCTCCATCAGATCAGGTTAAATATAAAGCAAGTCAATTTGATGCGTACCATCTGCCGCCTATTTTTGTTTTCAATTCAATTATGTGTTTCATATTTTCCCATCCTCTTTCAGTTTATCACAGACTGCACCATCGATTGAACATCGGATACTATTAACACCTGGAGGAGTGACAATATGATCTTGTTATTTAAATTGTAACATCGTATGTCGCTTAGCAAATCTAACACACTTAAACATAGACAAACAATTGGGTCTTTCCATGTTTCAATCTGCTTTATTAACAGTAGGGAAATAATTTCTTTGAGAATATTGACCATTACTGCTTAAGAATCTATTGGTTTTAGAATGAAAAAGATGAGCATGAAAGTTCTGAAGGATTGTCAAGAGAAGAACTTGGTCGCCTCGTTGAATCACGCTGGACGGGGAAAAAGAGTGGGGAACAAGATCTTAAAAACTCGTCAGGTTTTAGCTCTTCTGAAGCAGTTGCGAAAAGAATAACTTGCACTGTAATATGTACATCTTTAAACCTTTTTTTGATGATATCTTTAGATATAGCAACTCCAAGCGGTAAATCTTGGTTGGATAAGATACAGGAAACTGCTCAGAATTTCCTTCAGTCTATTAACTTGTTTTCAATCCCTGTCGCTAATCTAGGTAAGCACGAAGTTATGGTTGCCAATATTTGTTGTTCTATAAAGAATTCATAATCAAATTAAGTTTATTATGTCTCATATTTTGTGTTTCTGTAGATGCAAATAAGATTCGGAAGGAATATAATCACTATACTGCGAAATTATTTGATCTAGAGTATTCTTCATTGGCTTCCAAATCATTATATTCGGAAGGAATATAATCACTATATTTCATTGTAGTTTTTAATAAGAGCTTGATCTGAATTTCAGACCTTGCTTCAGGTGACGATGAGTGGGAATGGGCAAGTTCCATTACTGGCTATTTCAAGCTATTTGTTGAAACCATTAATGTCTTCTCTACTAACAAAAGTCCTACTGCAAATATACATTTTTTTTCTAAAATCTGTCATGTTTACATACTGTTGATTGAATTGTGCAAGAGCCCTAATACTTTTCTTAGTTCATTGGCAGGGAAGAGGAAAGCAAAGTTCTATAAATACTGGAGCAATGTAATTTAGCTTTGGCAGTATCATCTATATCTTACATCCCCCAACCGTCGAAGCTCACTGAATTGATATGCACACAAGATTGGCTGCAGATGCAATCAGATGGTATGTATGTGCATTATGTTTGATTTTTTCACACAATATCAATTTTGGTTCATTATATATCACTAAAAAGATCTTCCTGCACAGGCGAATGGGTGTGTATTCTAGTATCTGTTGCAATACACTTTAGGGAGCAGTACTCGAAGTACTTGTTCTTCATAAGCTTATTTCTTAAACAAAATAACTTATATTGTGTAGTAATTGATTGTGAGGTAGCTTTATAGGTATCTGAGTCTTTTTATACTAACTATTTATTGCAATTGGTTCCAAATATTTGGTGAATTCAATTATTAATTTGCACTGCTAGTTTCGTGGTGTCATATGCCTTTTGTGTTAGAATTTGAATTGTTCCCCCTAAACAATTTTCTCTATGTACAGGTTTGATCGGATGTGTATGCCGGCTTTCATCAACTACTTTCGAAGGCCTTACTAGGAATTTAAATGGTGTGCAAAGAGATTGCTTCTTCTGATCTGATTTTTCAATATAAATACTGGACAAAGTATGGATATTTCTTGTCAGTTGCATTTACTGCTATTAGTAAAATAGGATTCTCTTCTTAGGATCTTAGTTTCTTCACTTGTATTAGACTCAACAATGGCTTGCATTGCATTGCATTGGTGTTGATTTTATAATTTTTAATTTTTATTAATTATTTACGTTTTCTCACTTTTATTAATTTTTATTATTATTTAAGTTTCCTTTATTTGCCTTCTTTTATCATTTTCATAGAAAATTTAATTTAAATAATATTTTTTTATTTATCCTTAAAAGTATATTTAAAGTTCAAATTTTAAAAATAAAACATAATACAATATTTATCATAAAAATAAATATTATTTGATTAAAATATATTTTTTTAAATGTTATGTTTTTTGTGGCGTTTTTGCAAAAAGCGTCGCTAAAGGTTTGTTCTTTAGTGGCGTTTGTGACAGAAGCGCCGCTAAAGGTCATGTTCTTTAGCGGCGTTTATCACAAAAGCGCCGCTAAGGGTCATAGCCTTTAACAACGTTTTTTCACATAAACGTCGCTAAACTTAGTGGCGTTGGCAAGCGGCGCTTTTTGCAGCACTTGTGAAAGCGCCGCTAATACTTTTAGTGGCGCTTAAAAGCGCCACTAAAGGCCTAAAAAAACGCCGCTAAAAGTCTATTTTGCTGTAGTGGTTACAACCAAAATCACATACATGTCATTAATATCCCAATTCAACCTATACATGCCATTATAATTAAAAGTAATTTACTAATTATACTGAGATAAGCCGAGGGATAGTGTGATGATATATCTGCCAAGCCTCCAACCCAACGAGCTTCCGAATTACTATAAAATAGAGGTAATAAAACATAGTAAGCATTTAATTCTTAGTAAGTTCGGATAACATAAAATTTAACTTACCATTATTTCACACATAAGGTAAGCATACAAATATTTATCCAAAGAAATTTGGCAATTTGCCTAAACACATATGATCTCAAGCAACATGTTAGTCATGAACTTCAATTGAATATCAAGAAACAAGGATGAGTTCATAACATAACAATTTTCATATACATATGTTTTCCACATCATATATTCATATAACATATACATTTCATCTCAAGTTCAGATTATTCCATGTCAGAACTTTGCCTATTGAATTTACATGAAATATCGAAAGATACACAGGTAGTACACTTGAAGTGTACAAAACTGTAATCCGTAAATTCATATTCGAGAATGCTCATATAAGCACATAAACGGAAAGCTCTCTCTCGAGTCATATAATGAGAAGCTTATCCAGGATGTATAACGGGAAGCTCATAAGAGCCATATTCAATAAGCTCTGAATAGCCTTATATCGAGAAGTTCAAGCGAGCCAATATTAGGAAGCTCCGGAAAGCCATATATCAGGACGCTCATAAGAGTTGTGGTGTGTCTACAACACATGCAGAGTCAACCAATCGGGATGCTCCGAAGAGCTATAAACAGGAAGCTTGCAAGAACCATATAAAGAAGCTCGAGAGAGCCAAATATTGGGATGCTTATGAGAGATAATAACGGGACGCTCTTTCGATCTATGATGTGTCCGCAACATATGCAGGTCCACAACCAATTCAGGAACCCTGTATCCATCGAATTTCATTTATTCAAACGAGACTTAATACTTGTCGGGCATTACCGGATATGTGACCGATTTTCATACATGTCAGTTATACAATAACATACATAACATTCAATTCAAACATATAATTTTATAATTTAGTTATACGAACTTATCTCGACAATTGTTCGTGTACGCAAAATCTACTAATCCGACACTTTTTCTTTTCTACGATCTAACTCCGAATTTCGTCTATCCGGATCTATACGAGTAAATTTAGCTTAATTTAATACAATTCATATTCAATTAAATCCAATTCACATCTTAGGAAAAATTACCATTTTTTCCCTATACTTTTATTTAATTACAATTCGTCCCTAGGCTCTGAAAATAAAATTCATGAAATTTAATCCTTATTCCAAGCCTAGCCAATTTTTACATATCACAATAGCAGCCCATGTATTTCATAAAATTTAGAATTTTTCCATGAATTTTACAACTTTTCAATTTAGTCCCTAAATCATATTTTCATCAAAATTCCATTTACAAAAGTTGTTTTATCTATCAACAACCTTTCATTTTCCACCATAAAATTTCATAGTTCAACTATATTCATCCATGACAAAATCCTAACACTTTGATAACTTTACAAATCAATCCCCGAGATAGCTAGATTAAGCTATTACGATCTCAGAAATATGAAAATTATTAAAAATGGACAAGAAAACATACCTAATTAAGCTAAAATAGCTTGCTTGAGTTCAACACCCATAACTAGGGTCCATGTCTTTAATTCGAGAAAGATCATATAAAATGATGATATTTCTTATTTAATTAAAATACCATCTTTCATTATTTCACCTTTCCAATTTAGTCATTTTCTTTATTTAATTTTCCATGGATAAATCATCATACTTATTTACTAACTCCTCTTAATGAACTAATTGTCATATAAGGATATCAAATTTTGAATTCCATAGCTATTTGATACTTATAGATACTAAAACTCAACTTTTGCATTTCATGCAATTTGGTCCTTTTATCAATTAAACATGTAATTGGTAAAATTTTCTTAACGAAATTTTTATACGATATTCCTATCATACGATAGACCATAAAATAATTTTAAAATAATTTTTTATGGACTCAGATTTGTGGACCCGAAACCACTATTTTGATTTCACTGAAAACGGGTTGTTACAACTCTCACCCTTAAAGAAATTCCGTCTTAAAAAATCTTTCTAGTAAAGAGATTCGGATATTCTTTTCTCATTGTTTCCTCAAGTTCCCAGGTAGCTTCTTCTATTCCATGTCGTTGCCAGAGAACTTTTACTAAGCCTACTTTTTTATTTCTCAATTATTTTCGTCTCACGTGCCAGAATTTTGATCGGTTCCTTACTGTATGTCATGTCAGGCTGAATCTCGACATATTTCGGAGAGATAACATGTGAAGGGTCTGACCGATATCGTCGTAACATGGATACGTGAAAGACATTGTGAATTCTATCAAGCTCTGGCGGCAATGCCAATCAGTACGCAATAGGTCCAATTCTTTTAGTGATCTCATATAGCCCAATAAATCGTAGACTTAGTTTTCCTTTACGGCCAAATCGAAGAACTTTCTTCCAAGGAAAAACTTTCAAGAATACCTTGTCACCAACTTGAAATTCTATTTCTTTCTGTTTAAGATTCGTATAGGATTTTTGACGATCAGAAGCTGCTTTGAAGCTATCTCAAATCACTTTCACTTCTTTTTCGATTTCACGGATCAGATCAACTCCATGTATCTTTTTCTCACTGAGCTCAGTCCAATACAACAGAGTTCTACATTTACGACCATACAAAGCTTCGTACGGTGTCATTTTAATGCTTGACTAATAGCTATTATTATATACGAATTCAACTAAAGGCAGATATTTCTCCTAATTGCCTTCGAATTCTAGAACACATCACCTAAGCATATCTTTTAGAATCTGTATCACACGTTTGGATTGACCATCAGTTTGAGGATGGAATGTGGTACTGAAATGTAATTGCGTACCCAAAGCCTCTTACAACTTGTTCCAGAATCGGGATGTGAACTGAAGATCTCTATCTGAAATAATGGAGACTGGCACTACATGTAGCTTGACAATCTCAAAAACATATAACTTGCTAATTTGTCCAGGGAGAAATCCATACGTACCAGAATAAAGTGTGTAGACTTCGTCAAACGGTCAATGATTACCCAAATGACATCTTTCTTTTTCGGAGATAAGGGTAACCCTGACACAAAATCCATGGTAACTCTATCTCACTTCCATTCTGGTATCGTGACTACCTGTAGCAATCCTGAAGGTACCTGATGTTCAGCTTTAACTTGCTGACATATCAAACATCTAGATATGAATTCAGAAATGTCGTATTTCATTCCCGACCATCAGTACATCTTTTTCAAATCATTATACATTTTATTACTCCCCAGATGAACAAACATAGTACAATTATGAGCTTCGTGTAAAATCTTCTATACCAGCTCTGAATTCTTTGGAACACAAATTCTGTCTCTGTATAACAGGCAGTTATCAGGTCCAACCTGAAATTCTGAATCAAAAGTTGATTCACACTGTACCTGTTTAGCTTGCAACTCTTTATTATTTTTCTGAGCTTCACAAATCTGCTGTAGAAACGTCGGTTTAGCTTTTAGCTCAGCCAAGATTGAACCATCATCATATAATGACAATCGGGTATTCATTGCTTGCAAATCAAACAAAAACTTTCTATTTAGAGCATCTGCAACCACATTTGTTTTTCCCGAATGATAATCAATAACCAGATCATAATCTTTCAACAATTCAAGCCACCTACATTGTCTCAAATTCAAATCTTTTTGTGACATCAAATACTTTAAGCTTTTATGATCGGTGAATATATGACACTTTTCACCGAACAAATAGTGTTACCAAATTTTCAGCGCAAATACAATAGCTGCCAATTTTAAATCATGTATCGGGTAATTCTTTTCATGTGGTTTAAGCCGTCTAGAAGCATAGGCTATTACTTTACCTTTTTGCATCAAAACACAGCCTAAACCGTTCAATGATGCATCACTATAAATAAAAAATTCCTTACCTAATTCAGGCTGAACCAGAACTGGTGCTTCAGTCAACAAGACTTTCAACTGATCAAAACTTTTCTGACATTTATCAGACCATTCAAATTTCACATCTTTATGTAGTAATCATGTCATCAGTAAAGCTATCATCGGAAAAACTTTTACAAATCTTCGGTAATAACCAGCTAATCCAAGAAAACTTCTGACTTTAGATACATTTTTTGGTGGTTTTCAATTAACAATGGCAGATATTTTACTCGAATCTACTCTGATGCCTTTAGCATATACTATATGTCCAAGAAAACCAACTTTCCAAAGCCAAAATTCACATTTGCTAAATTTAGCATACAGTTGTTTTTCACGCAGGGTTTGCAGAATAATTCTCAAATGATCAGCATGTTCATTTTCATCTCAGGACTATACCAAAATATCATAAATGAATACAACAAAAAATCTATTAAGATATGGTCTGAAAATTCTATTTATCAAATCCATGAACACTGCAGGTGCATTTGTCAAGCCAAACGGCATCACAAGAAATTCAGAATGTTCGTACCTAGTTCTAAAGGTTGTTTTTGGTACATCCGAGTCTTTCACTCGTAATTGATAATAACCAGAACGGAGATCAATCTTTGAAAATACAGTGACACCTTTCAACTGATCAAACAGGTCACCAATACGGGGAAGTGGATACTTATTCTTGATTGTGACTTTATTAAGCTGTCTGTAATTAATACACAATCTCAATGATCCATCTTTTTTCTTAACAAACAGAACCGGTGCACCCCTATGGTGAAAAACTTGGTCGAGTAAAGCCTCTGTCAGTCAGTTCTTGCAACTGCGCTTTTAACTCTTTTAATTCAGTAGGAGCCATTCTATAGGGTGATATATATATATATCGGTGTTGTCCCCGAAACAAGATCTATAGAAAATTTCAGTTCTCTAACCGGCAGTAATCCGGGTAATTCTTCCAGAAATACATCAGGATATTCACAAACTACTGACACTGATTTAATCTTCGATTCAAATACTTTAGTGTCCACACATAAGCAAGGTATGCATCATTACCCTTTCTGACATATTTCTATGCTAATATGACTGACATAACATTAGATAAACCATTCAATTTATCAGATTCAATACAGAGCATTTCACCATTCTGACATTTTAATACAATATGCTTCTGTTTACAATTTACCACTGCATCATGCTAAGTTAACCAATTCATACCCAGAATCACATTAAATTCGTCAAATGGCAATAACATCAAATCAACTGAAAAACAAAAATCTTGTATCATTAACGGGGAATTCTTACCAATTTTATCCATCATCACATACTGGCCTAGGGGGTTTGATACTTTAACCACAAATTCAATGGACTTAATAGACAAATTTTTATTTAAAACTAAATTCGTGAAAATGTATGAATGTGTTGAACCATGATAAATTAAAGTAATTATATCAGTATCAAGAAGAGAAAAAGTACCAGTGATAACGTCGGGTGTAGAGGCATCCTCACGTGCACGAATAGCATATTTCCTTATTGGTGGTCGTACTTCAAACTTTATAGTGAAATCTTTTACTATGCCTCGGCTCCTATTTACATTGCCGAGGTTATGAGGTGGTCTACCTGTGGTTGCTGTATTGCTTGGTTTTGAAGTTTGAACAGTATCTCTTTCAACTTTTTTCAGATAATCTCTTAAGATGGTGGTCATAAGAACCACATTTGAAACAAGCTCTGCTCTTCATACAGCACTTTCCAAAATGCAGTTTATTAAAATGCTTACATCTGGGTTTGGTATTTCTAACACTGCCCGCACTTGCTATAGATGTAGCCTAAGATCTTGAACTGGAACATTAAATACCTCTATCTCTCCGAGAGTACCTCACAGAGGTAGTAGAATGATCAATTTTTTTCTTTGATTTCTTTGAGTTTGACTGATATAACTTTCCAGTAAATCTTTTACTTGAAGTTCTGGTTTCCATCTCAACCTGTCTTTTCTCTTTACTAAGCTCTTAGGCTTTGTATGCCCAGTCAACAAGTACAACAAATTCTTTTATTTCAAGAATCCCACCTAGTAATTTTATACTTCATTCAGATTTTCTTTAAACTGCTTATACATTACGATTTCAATCGAAATACATTCTCTGACATACTTACTCAGTCAGAAAAATTCTCTTTCATACTCAGATACAGTCATATGCCACTGTTTGAGCTCCAAAAATTCTTTCTGTTTCTGATAAAGAAATCTTTGATTGATATATTTCTTTTTTAACTCAGTTTGGAAAAATTCCCAAGTGACCATCTCCTTCAGTACAACAGAAATTAAAGTGTTTCACCACTGGTAAGCTGAGTCTTTTAGCAGTGATATAGCACATTTTAAACATTTATCTGATGTACAAGACAATTCATCCAAAACCCTGATAGTAATCCAACCAAAACTCAGCTATTTCAGGATCATCTTCGACTGTAGCTCTGAATTCTTCTGCCCCATATTTACGGATTTTATCAACAGGAGGCTTACCAATTCTAACAAGTTTTGTACCTTCAGGCATATCAGAAACTGATTGGGAAACAAGATGGGGTGGAGGTTGTTGCACAGATAGATTTGTTCTTACATATTCGGTAAACCATTCATTCATCATTTGGAAGAAGACATCTTTTGCCTCTCCTCCTCGGCCCTCAGATATGGTCCTTTTATTACTAGATGCTACTCTTTGAACTGAAGCTTGAGCGTTGCTCTCAGCTTCTTCGGATTCAACTTAGTTGGATGACATTACTATATGAAAAACATATTTAAAATAGTCAGGAGATATCACACTATCACAGGTTATATAATGGCATGTATAGCTAGACTCGTACATGCTACGTCAGTTAGAGAATCGGCTGAATCATATCTCTGATACCAATAAATGTAACACCCCTAACCAATATCCGTCACCGAAATAGGGTTTCAAAGTATTACCAGAATTTACAGATTAAAATATAGACAATTCATATCATTTATAAAATCATATCAGGAATCAATCATAAAGTCTCTTACAAGAGCTCTCGAGGCCCAAAATATTCATTAGAAACAAGTCAGGACTAAACCAAATACTCATAGAATTTTTCACAAAATGTCAAAATTTTTCCAAAGTGCAGGGGACACACACCTGTGTCGTCAAGCTGGGTGGCTCACACGGCCAAGTGATACGCCCGTGCCCCAGCCCGTGTTCGTACCCATGTAACTCTCTAACTTGGGTCACACGCCGGTGTGTTAAGCCGTGTGAACAATTTAACTTGCATTAACTAGGTACAGGGGTCACACGGCCAAGCCACACGCCTGTGTGTCAGGCCGTGTGATCAACTTTAAGCATTCTGGTTTTAAATTTTTAAGATGCAAAGGACACACGGCCAAAACACATGCCCATGTGCACGGCTAAGACACACGCCCGTGTCTCTGCCCGTATGGACGAAATAGGGATATTTCCAAGCCATATTTCTCACCCAAATTTGCCTTCCACCTACATAAACACTTAAACATATTCTTAAGACAATACAATACATCCAAATCAAGCCAATATCAAGTATCATATATGACATATTAATACATATGACCAAGTCTTCATTTTTATCAAGTTAACCTAATACATATAAAAACATATATGTACTAAATATGTCATTTCTCCCACTCATCAAATTATCCATATGATTTCCACCACTTATCAATTTCAAACACATATCAACTGTAACACCCCCTAACCCTAAACTGTCGTCGGAACAGGGTTACGAAGCATTACCAGACATATCAGACAATCTACAAATAATTCTTGAACAAATAACAAACTTATTATAATATGATCATAATTTCATATAAATATTTTTATTACTAATTGACTTCAGTTTTTTTTAAAAAAAAAACTCAATATAACCCATTTATAAATATTTAACCTTCCCTGCAGTTTCAACCCGCAACCAATTCAAAACCAATATCATAATCCATACAATTTTGTATTTAAAAACACCTAAACATATCTTAAACATCAACTTAGTAATTTACTAAATAAATATTCGTATATATTGTTTAAATTAATAAACTTCGTTCTTTCTATTTCAACTTGTTATCAAATATACCAAATATGTTATGATAATTCTATTTCCATTTCATTACACTAAGTATCAAAATATCATTTTAGTATCATTTTCAACCAAAAGCATAAGACATTTTCAAGTGACCAATATAACACCTAAGTACATGCCACTTTACCAAAAGAAAGATTACATCACCAAATTTTGAACTGGAGTTAGGATCGCTCTGGATGCTGACCCGGAGCCTTAATTTCTACTAACCTGCACACGAAAACAACCGTACGCTGAGTATATCATACTCAGTGGTATTACTATAATTCAGATTATAATATAATAACAAAGTAAATTAAATCATTTAACTTTAAAAAAATTTACCAAACTAATTCTTATTTAACTTTTTTTTCTCAATATCTACAATTCAATTTGGCTTTCAATAGTTAATATCATTCACTATCACATTGAGCCATTATTTATCTCACGAACATTTAGTTCATGCTTTCTATTCACATTTCCATATTCAATTCACATTTTCAAATTATATTCCACAATTACGTTTCTTTTCAATGGCTCAACTGATTCATTTCATTCAATTTAACTTTTCAATTAATTACCCCTATTAACAAACTCGGACTTTGGCGAATACACGGATCCAACCAAACACACCAGATTGGCACCCAGTGCCTCATCGGATAGTTCGAAGCAAAGTTGACACCCAGTGTCTCATCAGCCTAGCTGAAGTAAAGTGATACCCAGTATCTCACCGAATCTATTCGAAGTAAAATAGTGACACCAAGTGTCTCATCGATTCGAGGTTAAAGTATCTCTGAACTCTTCCAATCCTATGGCATGCCAACTATATCTGACTCGGCCCAACTAGTTAATAGGGTTTCCAATTCTCAATTCAAATTCACTTTCATTTCAAAATTTACTTTCAATATCAAACTCACTTTTTCATTCACTAATCAAAATTCAATTCAATACTAACACATATTTCTTATTCAATTCAATTTTCTAATTTCAATTTAATAAAGTTACTTACCTCAATATTTACTTACCATAAATTAAATAAATTTAAAATTAATATTTAATAATGAATAACTTGAATTATAGTATTACAAATTACAAACCCGAATTTCACGATTACTCCTTGATAATTTTTCCTTTCCTTTCGGTCTTGATGTATCGGGTTCTTTGTTAGCTACAAAAATTAAAATAATTTACAATCATTAATATATCACTAATTTTCATTAAATACTAACTTTCTATTTAACTTTCACTTAAATTCCAATTTTAGTCCTAACTAAATTAATCTATTTACCCATTACAATTTATATCTTATTCCTATCCAAATTTCTTATAAACTTAACTTTAACTATCAAATTCTCATCATAATTTCATAATTTCGAATTTCTTTCTATTTAGTCCCTACAACACAAAACTTATAGCCTAGTTTACAATTTAATCCTTTAATCAATTCTAATCATTAATTCTATCAAATAAACCCCTAATTCAATCATTTATTCAACATGAACCCTACTAAAAATCTACTAATTTTTAAAATTTCAACTTAAATTCAATAATATTCAACTCTAGAACTCCAAAACTTCAAAATTATAAGAAAAGGGACTAAATTGACTTGCCAAATTAAACCCCAAGCTTTAAAACCCTAGTTCTCATTTCTTTCTTTCCTTTTCTTTTCTTTCTTTTCTCCCTGTTTCGTTTCTATTCTGTTTCTTTCTATTTCTTTTTGTTTCTTTTTATGCTTTCATTTTACTTTAGTTTAATAATTATTATTTCTTAAATATTAAGTAAATAAATATGTATTTTACAATTGTATGTATATGATTTATTACACTTTTACTTTCTATCACCATACATTTGTCAACTTATTAATTTGTTCATTAATCTAATAATATAATATCAATTAAATAATAATAACAATAATTATTATTATTATTATAATAAATATCTATTTAATAACAAATATAAATATTACAAATGTACACATATATATTTTACATTTGTATTTTATCATTATCATATAATAATCTTTTAGTAATTAGTAATAAATAATAAAATATATTTTTACTAATTATATATAAATAATACAAATGTACTCATTTAAATTAGTACACTTGTATTTTATTTTTAGCTTACACTTGTCTTTTCTTAATTTATTTCATAATATGATAATATAATCAATTTAATTTATAATATAATAAAATAATAATATATTTTATTATTAAACAATCATAAAAATAAAAGATTTTTATGCTTTGCCGCCTCATTCATTAGAATAGGCTTAATTTCCTATTTAGTCCCTCTTATCTTCTTTTAATCTTTAATTAGAATTTCACACCTTATTCAATTTAGTCCTTTTTCCTAATATCTATTAACTAAGCTAAATTCACCCAATTTGAACCTAATTAAACACTCAACTAGACTCATGATTACTCCTAATAATTATTTACGAACTCGGTTTACTAAGACGGAGGTCTTATAACTCATTTTTCTGGTGCCTATGAATTTCGGGTCATTACATTTCTCCCCTCTTAATAAATTTCGTCCTTGATAGTTTCCTCCAATTTAGTCATTTTCTTTATTTAATTTTCCATGGATGAATCATCATATTTATCTACTAACTCCTCTTAATGGTCTATTTGCCATATAAGGACCTCAAATTTTGAATTCCATAACTATTTGATACTTATAGCTACTAGAACTCAACTTTTTCATTTCATGCAATTTGGTCCTTTTATCAATTAAACATGTAATCGGTAAAATTTTTTAACAAAATTTTTATACGATATTCCTATCATATGGCAGACCATAAAATAATTTTAAAATAATTTTTCTTACAGACTCAGATTTGTGGTCTCGAAACCACTGTTCCAATTTCATTGAAAACGGGCTGTTACAGTTATAGTAACGTAGATAAACTGCCATATAAACAAAATCGTGGACAAGCCATCAAAGACGCAAATAAACTGCCATATAATTAAATTTTGACTTGTGTCACATTAATGCAAATAAACTACCATATACTTCCACCTTCCACATATCCCACCCCATGCATGTGGTATGGTCAAAACACTTGAAATCATGTAGGCATGTTTAACATGCAAATCACATACGTACTCAAGGTACAAAATTTTCAAATCTTATTTTCTTACTAATATCACATGTCATATAATCACATAACATGAGAATGAGATGCACATATTTTTTCACATTATTAGCAAACATTAATATCATACAACATACTTTTCATAAGCATATGATTTAGGAAAAACTCTTGCTTGATAAAAATCCATAGGATCACTTATCTCATTTTATAGATACGTTTAGTATCCCATCAAACAACATTATTTTTAATAACAACATTTTTATTGATTTAATAATATTTTTAATTTATTTAGTATTAAAACTCACACCTGATCGTAGATTCGATGTGCAATAAATCTCTCAAAACCCCTACACGTGGATCTACAATTAGATTACCCTTAAAAGATATCTTAAATTAGCGATTTAATCCCAACGATTAATGATCTCTCAAGTTGATGTCGATCGGCCACTCTACACATAAGATATATGAAATATTAATCATTGAGAAAATAAATCACTAAGGTCCCCTAAAGTAATCGGCTAAGGGAGAATAATAGAGAGGAGAAACTATTTCTACACTCTCTTAATACTTACTCTAACACAAATGGAACGGAGGATCAACGAACCGATTTAATCATGAATCAAAGGAGAAGAAATGATCTAAGAAGTGGATTTATTCAAAAATAAATCCAAGGAAAGGTAGAATTTGAATTAGGATTTAAATTAAATAAATTAAAAATAATGAGCATTTGAAATGAATAAGAAAACGATAAGAGATCTCTACTGCAGGTGGTGGTGTTATGGTGGCTACGGCGATAGCAACGATGGTGGTGGTCCTATGGCAGAGGCGCGTTTTCGGTGGAGGGGAGAGAGAGAAAGTGGGTTCGATCACTTCTTTTCAAGGAGGGGAAAAGATAAGAGAATAAAAAATGAGAAAATGCGCGATGGTGCGCAGTGGTTGTCACGGTGCAGGAGGCGACGCTTTGGGCGGCGATTGGAGAGAAAATGAGAGGGAAGATGCCATAAAGAAGTGACTCGACGATGATGTGGTGGTGGTGCAAGGGTAGCTACAGTGGAGGAGAAGAGAAAATAAAATAAAAATGAGAATAAAGGTTAACCAAAAAGAGAAAAAATGAAAAATGGAAATGTTGGGGAGGAGCTAATGGTGGGTATGCCAAATTCCTTGAGAAGAACGGTGGTCAACCATAACTAGATTCATTGAACCTTACACAAGGCATTTGTGAAGAGAAATGACGAGAGAGGGAGACAAGGGAGTGAAAAAGGGGATCATGTTTGGTTAAAAATGGAATGTTGACTCACAAAAGATGGAAAAGAATCTCCCTAAGCAAGGCATGTATGGGTGGACAGTAAGGGTGTTTTTAGCACATGGAAAATTCACCAAAAGTTTAATAAAAGGATGCTAATGAGGAAACTTGAACCTAAGACTCATAGGAAACTAACTAAGCACTTAACCACTTTACCACTTAACTCATTGTTATCATTTTGACAAAAAATATTTAAAAACATGGGATAACCTTCGCTAAGGGTTTAAAACAAATTTGCACCAAATAGAAATTAATGAGAGGGGAGAGATTCAAACTCAGATCATTAAGGATAGCTCCACCACTACTCGATCACTATAATTGATATTTATTTATTAACAAATGTGCTAAGGTCATCTAAAAAAATTTGGATGTAATCACTCTCGGTTTATTAACCCAATTTTTACTAACTCAATTTTGAATGTGACAGGTTTCAAAAGCATACGTTGATAGGCGATCGACTATACACGGGATCAACATCAATCTTAATGCTCTACTTGCGTATGAGAACCTTAACTCGGGTCACTATTTACAAATACATCCGGTGGTGATTGAGACTGATGCAGATGGTGATGATGGATATGATAATAATGATCCTTCTGATCACGAGGTTGAAGATTATAGTGATCCCAATCTAGACGAGGTCTCAGATGATATCGACGATGAAGACGCAAATAACGATGGAAATGTTAATGTGTCTTCAGTCGAGAACCCGAGTCGAGGCATTATGATATACAATGATCTTGGGACACATATGTTGAGCGTAGACCCCGATGTGATGTATTCATCTAAGTTCCCGGAGTACCTCTATATACTACCTGCTCACTGGTTGACTGTAGAACCCGAATGTAAGGAGTTGCTTGTGGGTAAAAAATTCGTAACTAATAAAGATTGTATATTTACTATTAAGCGGTATAGTTGCTATCTAAACCGACATTATATATTGGGAGTGTTGCAAGTCAGAAGAAAAGTATAATTGGCGGGTAGGAGTAGCATTTATCCAGAGGTCGTAAATGTGGGAGATACAAAAATTGGTTGGGCCCCACACATGCACTTTTACACGTATGATGCAAAATCACCGCAAACTTGATGAAAAAAATATCTGCAATTGCATTATGCCAATGGTGAAGAACATGCCGACCGTTCCTATTTTGGTTCTAATGCAAGAACGATTCCAGTACCGAGTGTTATACCAAAAAGCATGAATAACTAAACAGATGGCCATAAAGCAGTTGTAAGGTGATTAGGATGTGTTGTATAATGAGCTACAGAGGTGGATAACTATTATACACTGGAGTACGTGCCAAGGATTGTCATTGTGTTGTAGGCATGGCCTTATTACGGTCCGGACGACCAACTACAATTGAGGAGAAGAGTTTTTCATGGGATGTTCTGGACATTCGATCCATACGTGCGGACCTTTCCCCACTACAAGCCTTTTATGTAGGTTGATAGGACCTACCTATACGAAAATTATACACATATCCTACTTATTGAGGTTGCTCAAGATGAGAATCAAAACTTGCTCTCGATAGCGTTTGTCATTATGGAGTCAGAGAACATAAAATCATGAGAATTGTTCCTGATGAACATGCTGACTTATATTGTGAAAGACGACAATATTTGCATAATATCCAATAGATCGAAGGGACTAATTGTCGCGATTAGGCGTTTCAATGTTCTGTAGAGATCCATTTACTGCATTCGACAAATTGTAGCTAACTTCCACTAAGACTACAAGAATGCAGACTGGCAGAAACAAGTTGTGAACATGGGTAAAATTAAGTTTCAACATATTTTTTTAAATGTTCTTAATACTTTTATAAATTAATTCAAAAATGTAACTTGTCTTTTCAGAATACATACACAGCTTACGAACTAGAACAACACCGTTTCGGGCAAAAGCTAACCAGACTTGAGGGTGACATGCAATGTGAAATGAATACTCCTTTCCAAGAGTAGTTGGGTAACATAGAGTCGTGATAATAGGCTCAAAGTTTCGATGACAGATTTCGATATGGTGATATGACCACCAACCTGGTAGAGGTGATTAACTCCATGTTGAAATGAACACAACATCTTCCAATTTCATTTGTCTTCTCAGCTATGTTCTACAAGCTGACAATTTTGATGCCAAGAATGAGGCTGAAATAAGTAAACCAGATGGAGGCGAGACAAGTGTTTGTCGAGGAGGTCAAGAACGCAATGGATGCGAACCATCAGAGATCGAGGTCAATGAATGTAGAAATATATTCTTGACAGTTTGAAACTTTTTGAGTTATGGAGTTCTCAACCGTCGACCCGGTATCCCACCTAGGTCCTACAGGGTTGATCTCCAAAACAGACGACGCGATTGAGGGAAGTTTTAGACACTTCGTTACCCCTGTTCGGACGTCGTTACATCTTATGCTCGCACCTCGATCAATGCTGAACAATATATTGGTAAGGTGTACACTCTTGAGAGCACATTGTGTATTTGGGGAAATGAGTTTTCCGTGTTGTGTGATTTGTCTACATGGGAAATGCCTTCTTCGACTTTCGAGCTTGTCCCAGACAATGGGTTACGTAAGAAGCCGACAAGTCGCCTACAAGTTTCTAGGATTTGTAATGAAATGGACATGAGGGAAAAAACTGACCCCGGGCTTTGTGGCGTGTGCAGAACAATTGGTCATAACCGAACTAAATGCCCGTATCGAATCTACCAGACTGGACAATTGTCTCGATCGAGTGGAATATGAATTAATGTACTCCATGTTCAAACTTGTATTAAAATTTTTATGATTATGATGGAATTTTCATAGTTATATTTTGGTAACAACACAATTATATTACATCTTTAAACACCACTTTGGCATTATATTGTTTTCAAAAAAATCAAAAGTTGTTCAAAAAAATTAAGTCAAAAGTTGTGTTTTGAGATGTAATCTTTGTTGAATTAATAGCATTTATTAATTAAATGTTTCTAGTTCGTAATCATTAAAAATTAAAAAGATTTAAAACATTAATTTACTATAATTTAATTAATACAAACGTGAAAATTTAAATTACAATTACAAACTCTGTGCAATAAATATAATGTTACATGTGCTAAAATTGATGGTTCAATGGTGTCGTCTGAGAGGTAAACCATTGTGGTGCCCAACATTGGCATTGAGGGTGCTCATGGCGGTCATTGTTACCCTCATCCGAAACATCATTCATAGTATCCATCGGCGAACCATCAGTTATTTGCATCTGAAAAAAAAAAAAACATATTTGCTTCCTTTCTTCCAAACACCCTTTTCACAAAACTAAAATCTCAAGAAAATCAACACAATGGAACCATTTGTAAAGTAAATTAAAAACAAAAAATTAACATTCAAACCCCCCAAAAAAAGAAAAGAAAAGAAAATACCTACTTACTTTCTTCCCAACACCCTTTCTACAAAATCAAAATATTTTTTCCAACACAAGCCTCGTCCATTTGTGTGAAGGAATGATTCTATATGCCTTAAGTGAAACAAAAAATGGAGCTGAAATAGAATTTTCGGGGGTGAGAACCACCCATGACTGAGTGGTCATGTCCGTCGCAGGCAACCATTGTATAAAAATGGTGTTGCCACTCGCTGGTCCTTCTCCCCTACTTGCCGCCTGACACCAACTCTCCTCCCCATAAATTTATCATTTTCTAAAAGACCGTGTGTAGCTTGTATTCTTATCGAGTTTTTTTCAAACTCAGATACTGGTGCTGCCATCTATATGCCCTCCACCACTTAAATATATATTTTTTAAACACAAATCATATGCTAATGATGGGGTATAATTGGGTGGGAAAACAATGGTGGTGTCGCTACCCTATCTCCCTCCACCCCTCAACATTATTCAATTCATACCATTTTGGTAAATATTGATATTATAAAACCATTTTGGTATTTAAATATTATTTTTGTATTATCTATGTTAAAAAAAAACTTTTATTTAGCGAATAAGCCTATTGATGGTGGAGTTTTCGATTTATGCGATACAACTTATATAATATTTGAGATTAATTCTTAACGAAATTTTGAAAGAAATACATGTATATGAATGGATTACATCCAACTAAAAGGGACAGGTTATGAGTTATTTGGCCTTTCAATTTTATAAAAAACTCATTGTAGTTCTTCATTTATTTATTTTTTAGTTTTTAAATTTATATTATTTATCAAATCATTTTAAAATGGATGAAAATTTTAACGTTTGTTAACATGACATACATGAGCATTACGACATTAGCAATTAATTAATTCTTTAAAATTAAAAAATAAAAGTATTTTAAAAATTTTTAAATTAACTAGTTATTGACATGTGTACGTCACATTAGTAAAATTAACAAATATTAACAATTTCATTTTTTAATATAAATTTAAAAGTTGAAAAGAATAGGAAGAATTAAAGGAATTAAAATTTGTTTATAAATAAAAGGATGAAGACCCGTGTTCCTGACTTAAGAGTATGACAGTATACAAGAATCATGTACAGCAAGTACTGACAATAATAATATAATATCGAAAATGCTTATTTAATATAATATATGAATCTACATCCCAATGGTAGGTACAACCTCTAATTATAGTCGATGCGCCATACTGCAAGAGAAATGTTTAGAGATCGATTACGTGATTCTACCCAGGTGTTTTAGGCTACCTCTCTTGCAAGGAATGGTTTGGAAAATTTGAGCATCGAAAGTTTAGATAATTTAAATTTAAAAATTATAATTATTTTATATTGAATTAAATAGTGAAATTAATTTAAAAGTTTTATATAAAAACATTTTCAGAAAAGTATCATATAAAAATTATTAATTATTTTTATCTGCTTGAAAAATTGTATTTTTAAATATTTATGAGAAAAACTTTAAAGTTTTGTTAAATAAAATAAAATAAGTTTAAAAATTGAGAAAAAAATTAATATAAAAGAATCGATAAAATTTAAATAAAAAAGGGATCCAATATCCCCCTTAGCGCTCTATGAGGTAGACTAGATGAGTTGAAATTCATGGAACTTAAGTCATCTCTGGTACTGACACAAATTTGACCTATTATAGGCATGGTTCACATTTAATTTGTATTAAAATCATAATTGAAAATTATATAATAATTTAAAGAAAGATGGTGGTGGTGTTTATAAATCCCAAGAGAAATGAAACAGTATGGTTGTGACCCGGCGGACGGGGCTCCAAAGTTGCTCAATATTTATAATTTTGGACAAGAAATACAAGAGAGTAAAAAAGGGAAAATGAAAGACAAACATAGCAATTGAGACCCTGAAAACAGGTGGAACCACCTACTCTTTCTTCGTGTAGTTACGAAGTGAAATAGCCAAGCCGAGAAGCAAAAGAGGAACTAGAAATTGTAGGAGCTTAATGAAGAATTCAGAGGCAGTATCGTTGGACATTTGGTGTGGGGGAATGTAGGTGCGCTTTTGCGGAACAGTTTCTTCATCAATCTCCCCAATGTAGTACTTTTCCATCATTTCTCTTGCATCCTCACTGTGCCCTATATCTTCAAAATCATTTGTGCCATCCTTCCCTGCCAATACACCCTTCATTAGTTTTACTACTCCACTATATCAACCAATTTGAATAGGTTGTAAAAAAGATTACCAGTTGCCGACAGCAATACTTCACCGCCTCCGGGATGATCAGACATAAATGGTGTTACATCATACACCTACATACACCCAAATCTGTTTTTAGAGTATTATCTTTGTATATTTGCCATTACTTCACATCCATCAAATGGTTCAAAACTAGTATTTTCCAGGTCATTACTTACTAGCGAATGGTTCAAATCTAGGGTGAATATCATCGTATATTATAAAAATGAAATAGTCAGTTTGGATAAACATAGATTGAAAACTAAAGCAGCACAACCATATTAGAGGCATCAAGAGTTGCACGAACTTCCACTTCTGATTTTGACTTGGTTAAAGATGAACAAAGACACTCACAATTCAATCAAACAAAATAAAGCATAGGAAAAGGTATCAAAAACACTAATCAAATAAAAACAAAGATCTCTGACCTTCCCTGAAATAATTAGCCAGCAATCTTCGTTCTTGTTGTGCTTTGCAACCTCTTCAAAAGTGTGTATCTTTGAATCTGAACCCATTTTTGTTTTCTTTCTTCAACAATTTGCTAAGCCAAAATAGGAAAACTCCTAAAATTTGAAGCTATGGAAAGAAAGGTAGCTGAGGAAACCAAGAGCCTGCCTGCCTGCAAAATCAACAAAAGGCCTTCAAATATATTTATAGTTGAAAAGAAAAAGGGATGGGGGATGAAACAAAGAGAGGCATCTAATTGACTCACTAGGATGGGTGGGTTTATTAGTTTTCGTTCCTTCCTGAGAAATTTGTCATTTTTCCTTTTCGTCAATTTTTTTATTCTTGAATCCATTTCTTCATAAATGTCCATATTTTTGACCACTTTGATTCTACATCATCTGTTTTGTTTTTGTTGAATTGTTTATAGGTGTCCTTCTGCTTCAGCTACTTCACAAAATAAAAGAATATCATATCTTTATTATCAACATTTTATATAATTTTTAATACATTAATAATTCACCTTTTATGCCTTAAGAAAATTCCACTAATTGTTTTAACTATGGAAAGCTTCAAAATATTATTCAATTATTTGATTTTTTTTTTTTTGGTTTCTTTGAGCTAGAAGATATTGTGGTAACTTTTAAAATTAACATAGTAACAACTTTTAACCTTCAAACATTTATATATTGTGTCAATTTAGTTTGGATTTTAAAAATTTAACCTTTATCATTTATTTATTGTGTAATTCGATCCTTTTTGCAATTTTTCTTTTCTTTGTGACATTTTCATCTAAAAAAGTTTTAAAATAAATTTTAATAAAAAATTACCAAAAGAAAAACACCAAAAATCTAAGATAATAGTCTTCATCTTTTGTCATTCTTTTAAAATTAACCCTCAATGTCACCAAAAACCAAATTACACAATGTGTAAAGCGTTGAGGTTAAATTTTTAGAATCAAAACTAAATTGATGCAATATATAAATGTTGAAAATGAAGCCCAATTCTAATAACTATGAAGATAAAAATAAAATAAAATGTAATAATTGAATCCTCATTAATAAAAAATTGAGGTTGGAATTGAAAAATCTAGGGAATAGTAATTATATAGTTATTATTATTAATTAATTGATTTGGTTGAATTTTGACCAAAGACGGCTTAGCCGAAAAAGACTTGAAAGAAATGGGAATTGGGAAGTGAAGACACTAAATATTATTAAAAACTTGTTTCTATAAATAATATAAATTAATTTTATGCCTTTCTTTGCATTCCATTTTGGTTGCTATTTTTTAAAACATCACCAACCAATATAAGACTTCAACCACTCCGCCCTTCCCATCTTTTCACTCAAATTTCACTCATGGAGTTTAAATAATAAAATTTGGATAAATTGTGGAGACTAGTCCAAAAGATGGTGTGCTGTTTTGAAATTTCACAAAGTAGGACAGGGAAATGGAATGCAATTTCGTACCATATTTATTAGTCTACTCTCTTCTTCTTCTTCTTCTTTTTGAATAAACTAAAAATACAGAATCAGTCCAAGATGGCGAGCTCCCGAGCTTTCTTTCATGTTTTTAGGTCACGAGCTAATTAAGTGATTGTGAAATTCGTCTATCTATTTATTATTGGAATTAGATTAGGAAATTTATCAAAATAATATATAAAAAATAAAATGTAAAAATGGTGTGGGAATGAAATTATATGCAAGAATAGTTTTTTTTTTTTTTACTGTAAAGCACGATGTTGCCTGATACAATGGTATTAATAAATCATTAAATCAAAAAAATTTAAATGGTGTCGTCATCTTGCTACACGACATCAAGAATTACACAAAAATACATTAATTTTCATAATATATTTTAAAAAATATATACGATAAATATCTGAAGCTATCGAATTTAGAAAAGAAAATAGAATTTTAAAAGAATAAATATATCTAAAACACAAAGTATATCAGTTTAAAAATCCCACCAAGAGAGAAAATTTTAAGTCTCCAAAACAGTTTTAAAATTCAAGATAAAATATATATTGATTTTCATCTTTGAATTTGAGTTTGAGTTAATAATATTAATTATAATTTATTATTAATAATAAATTTTTTATATTTTAGAATAATTTTAGTATGCATATTAATTTGTTCGGTGATAAATATTCGAATACTTGGTATTTTTATTAATTTTGTTCATTAATTATATCTATATATTTTATTATCCATGCAAGTGTTTAATATTTATATTTTAAAGGCTAAAAAGTTGTTATAATATTATATGTTTAAAGGTTAAAATGTTATTATACTGTTCTATTTATTTATCACATTAGTTGTTGGTTGGAATTTTTATATTTTATGTTTGTTAAGGTTTGAAATTTTGGATAAGATGTGTAATTTATAGTAAAGTTTTGAATTTTTATGGTACAAATTGTTTTAATTGCATCTAATATCTTTTTTATTTGTAATTTATCTTACTGATTGAGCATAGAAGATGATAATTAATTCTTCATATATGTTCATTTCGATGAGGTAATTCAGTAGATGGAAGTTGGTTGTGTATTTGAACCGCTCCATCATATAGAAATGAGGTTCAATAAGAGAGAAAAACTTAACGAAATGAAATAAAAGATCGGTGCTAAAATCACTCGACGTTGTGGGAGGATGACTAGTCTACAAATTTCCAATTTCATCAAATTCACGTATATATAGTGAGATGCAACTTGTAGATGATGATGATGTGGAGACAATTATCGCACTGCATTGCTCAACTGGTAACATTGAACTAGTGGAGTTGTTCGCTAAGTTGGCAGATGTTGAGCCGAAAAACATCGTAGATAATATTGTTATAGCTTCAATAGCTCCGATACAAAATGTCATGCCATTAAACCAATAATATGGAGTCCATGACTCGTCCATGGAGGTACCAAGAACATCTGTGAATAGGCAATCTTCTGTATACGGGTTCGACTTCGATCTGAATGTTGGGTGAGTAAACCTGTGCGATTATGGACCAACATCAACATTAAGAGGCAATCCATACAATGCCCTTAATCTGTATACTAACCCTAATTCAAGTCCTAGTTTTGAGATACGTTCATTGGTTAATGGTCTCCATGCAAATAATGAAGAAGTGCTCGATGATGATGACGCGTGCAAATAAAGACAAACAATTTAACAAAACAATTTTAAAAGTGCGATTTTTAATTGCAAGGCGAACAATATCAGTTGTAATATTTATAGTGTCTGATTGAACACAAGAGTATTCCAAGGGGTCGAACCTAAAGGAGTCAGTGATTAAGCAATTTTTAAACTATAAACATGCAATCAAAAGAGTCTAGCTAACTACTCACTAAGTACTATATTACAGCAGGCCATTCATGAGCTTAAATACACTAATTAATTACCTAAAAATAACCAAGGAAATTAGTCTGGTTTATCTCTCGACCTTACCAAACTAACTCGGGATTATCAAATTGATTCCTGGTAAGATCTCCTCTCAATCTCACTTATCTTAATTTTCCCTTAAGGGCGTCAATACTAAGTTTTGAAGTCTATTCAATAGTCCAGTTTTTACGATTTAGTCCCTAAACCCAAAAATCAATTACCCATCATTTTCATCAACCAATCACTTGGGATTTATCTACTCATGCTCATATTTGAACCCATTAACAGCAAGAAATAAAAAAGAAACACCATTAACTTAACCTAAAAGAAAAGTGATAAAAACTCAAGCTTTATTGAAAAAGCTTGAGGAACACAATAATGGCAACAAAAAAGGCAATAAAAACACCCAAGATAAGAATTTTAACAAAGGAAATATAACAAAGCTATTGATATTAAACTAATTGATTAAAATGCAAATACAAAGAAGTTTGAAAGGCTTCACAAGTAAATAAATCCTAGCTAAGTAATAACTAAGTTAACTACCAGCCAATAAACTAAGAAAAAAATAGAAATGAGCTAGAAAATAAACCCTAAGCTACGAAGAAGAAGAACTAAACCCTAAAAGATGAAGAGAAAAATGTAAAACTAGCTCATGTGAAGTGTCTCCCTCTCTCAACCAATTTTGGCTTTTTTAGCATTTTTTTACCCAACATTTATGCCCAAAATGACCCTTAGCGTATGTTTTTTATTGGTGTTGAGGTTGGACAAGGTCTACCCTTACAGCCATTTTTTTGTCTCTTTTCATCGAGGGTATCGCGGTACCCATGGTTTGGTATCGCGATACCCATGTCAGTCTTGACTTGGGAGAATCCTTGGAAGTTAGGTATCGCGATACCATTATAGCTAACCTCGATCCTTTTCAATTCAACATTGTTAAGGGTATCACTACTTTTAGGCTCTGATATCGTGATACTCCCTTCTAGATAGCTAGCCTTAATCCTTTTCAATTCAGTATTGTTAAGGGTATCACTACTTCTAAGCTTCGATATCGTGATAATCCCCCTTTTAGGTGATGTTTTCACTCACGTTTGGGCCTTCGATGACTCTCTACAACACTCAATCAACCATTAGGTGCCCTATGGCGCATTTAGCTATTTCGAGCCTCAAAAGTAGAATAAAGCGCACTATTTCACTTATTAAGGAAAAAATGAAAACTAAGTAAAAACACGACAAAAACATGTAAATTGCTTGGAAACAAGCTTTTTAAGCGTAATGGGGAGCCTAATTTGACATATCAAATTACGGCAAATCAATGATAATGATGATCACCAGGTGGAGGAATTTATTTGGTAACCCTGATGTCGATGAGGTTTCGAATGATATCGATGATGAAGGAAAAGGCAATGGTGATACTGCAAAGTCCATTCGTTTAAGAATTAGACTCGTGGCATTGTTATCTAAAACAAGCCTTTAGCCCACATGTTGAGTGCAGATCCCTATGCGGCACATGCATCTGAGTTCCTAGAATAACCAGATATAATACCTTTTCATATATTGTGTAATAACCCGATTTTTAGTGGTACCAAAAATGGTAATTTTGGAACCCTGTTTTCCAATAATCGAGTCAATAAATATTATTTATTAATATTTACGAGCCTATTATAGGGTTTTATTAAATTTTGGTCTAGTAATTTTGTTGATTGAAGTTAATTAGGGTACAAGGACTAAATTGTAAAAAATCATAAAACTTAATCGCTATTGAATTTTATTAGTTAAAAGGCTTGATTAGTAAATGTGTAAGGGTTTACGTAGTAATTTAGCCAATCCCTTAGTTTGGATGGTTAATTCTTAGTTTTAATAAATTATATGTTAATTTTTAATTAAAAATATGTTTTATATGTTTGTTTCATAAAACAATTAAAAAAAATGAAATCACCATATTCATTATTTCTTTCCACCGTCCCAAAAACAAGAAAAGAATAAGAGGAACACCATTTTTGTGTGCTTCAATCGTTCGGCCCTTGCATGGTATGTAAACCAAGCCCGTTTTTTGTAAATTTTATGTTTTTGTGATCCTTGTAGCTTAATCTAGCTAACCTGAGTACTAAATTGTAGAAGTTTCAAAGGTTTTAAAGATGATTTTTTAAGATTTTGGTGGTAAATGGTTGCATGTTAAACTTAGATGTTAAGTAGGACTAATTTGTAAAGTGAGTTTTGTTAGTTTTGAGTTTAAGGACCAAATTGTAATTATGTCAAATTTGACATGAATTTTTGTAATTTTTATTATTTAGGGTTATAAAAGGATAGAATTGAAATCAGATTGAAAATGGGGCTTAAATATGAAAGATATGATAGTTTTGGTTTTAGGGACTAAATTGAATAAAATGTAAAAGTTTGGGAAAAATTTTATAATATGATAATAAAAGGTCATATGCATATATTTAGACATTATAAGGTATTTGAAATTAATTATTATATAGATCAAGATTTGAATAAAATTGAAGATAATCGGGGAAAAGGGAAAATTGTTGAATAATCCCTACAAATTAAATCAACTCATTAGCTGATTTTGTCTGGTAAGTTGCTAAATAATCGAAAAGAATTTCAAATTTTCAGTTAAATGAATCAAGTTATTCGAGTTAACTCAAATTTTTTTAGAATTTCGAGTTCGAATCAAGTTGAGTTTTCGAATTCGAATAACTCAAATAATTCGAATAAATCAAATACCAAACTATAATATTTTACATTTTTACTCCAAACCCCTAAAATTTTTTACTTTCCCCAAAACTTTTACTCCCCTCCCATCCCACCTCCCACCTCCCGTCTACCCCAAACCCATTCCCCCCCCCAAAAAAAAATTTTACTCCCCTATTTACTTTCCCCCAAAATTTTACTCCCAAAAAACTATTTATGTTTCCTCTAAACTTTTACTTCTCGCCCTTTACCCTCAAATCAAAAATCAAAATCATCCAAAAAAAATCCTTAAACCTAAATAGTAATAATTTTATTTATATATACTATTTATATTATTAAATTAAATTTTACATTTTATACTATTTATATTATTGAATTGTTTAATCATATTGAATCTTTATAAATTTTTGTTAAAATTGATTTATTGATGTTGCCATAAAATATTAGTATTCAAAAGTTATGCTCGTATCAATTTCTCATTTTTTCTTTAAGATAATTTTTATTAAAAATCACATTTTTACATTTAATATATTTTTTAATTTCAAAATACATAGTGGCAAGAATCAGAAGATAATTGAAGCAACTAAGCATGTAAAGAAGTTAACCCGTATATAAAAGATTAATAAATAAATTATGAGGGGGTGAAAGTTAATAACAAATTTGATTACGGTGGATGACAGTTGTTACAAAGACCCAAAGTCATTTTTTAAAAATTTAACTCGAACAAATATATTCGATTTAATTCGGTTTGAATTTCATCTCACTCAACTCGATTCGAGAAAATTTCAAATCGAGTTAGGATGATAAAATATAATTCGTCAACTCGATTAACTCAAAATCTTTTCATTCGATTTGATTCGATCGAACGCTCACCCCTGTTTGTCTAACAGCCTTGTCATAAGTGTGTTACTCTCATAAGATATCTTTAATCTCTTTGGGATAAATATTCTCTCCCAATATAATCCTATTTTATCTCATGCTAGTTGAGTCATTTATCACAAAGACAAACGACTTATGACTATGTTTACTTTTTGTCTGTTTTTGAATGATGTTACATACATATCCCAACACACTAGCTTTTGATTTCTTATATATTTGAACTCAGGTTTTACTTACAAAAATGTCTTTATTTGATATAATGTTTGAGAAAGATGTTCAAATCTGGGCAAACTGTGAGTTACCTTCAATTTCAAATGAGTATATCTTCTTAAAACATAATGTAAATATTCATAAATCAGAAAGGGTCCTAATGAATAAGGGAAGGCAGTAGGATCAAAGAATCATAACCTTTTGTGAGGAAGCTTGACGTGATCTTTTAAGTCATTTCTTTCGCCTTTGGGGAGGTGATGACAAATATGATGCTAAAGGGAATTTCTCGTTAATAGCTTATATTCTACCATGGAAGTTGCATTCAAATGAGAATTTTACAGGAAACCCACAAAGCAAAGGCTGAGTTAATTTTGAAGATTTAAACTGACGTATAAGCTTATTATTTTCCTATGAAATATGTGCCACAGGAGCATCCTGATTAAATAGGAATTGGCAAGAAGATCCTTAGATGTGACAACTAGATGTCCTCTTTATGATGGCAAAATTGAATCCTTTAAGCATTTATTTGTTAAATGTGATTTTGCCGAAGTAACCTGATTTGGACTACCATTGTGGTTGAGATTTCAAGCTTTTAGCTTGGAATGGAGCTTTCAATAGCCGCAAAGAAACGATTTAAAAAGAAAAGCTGCTGCTTAAACTTTGTGGGAATTTTTATTTTTTATTTTTGAATTAACTGTGTGGAATTTGGAAAGTGAGGAATTGCATTCGAGTTGTGAGTAAGTTCGGCTGTTTCTTTAAATTAGATGTCCTCATAGGAAAACAGTAAAGCTTTAAGGAAACCTTTTATCCAGCAATACAACTAAAAATAGAAAGCAAAGTTACATATTCTGAATCATTTGTGGGATGTTGATGTTTATTCTTCACCTAAACTGACTTCTTATTACAATTTTGTTTTTCTTACTGACATACATCAAAACTAACTATTCCTGCCACTTCAGCCTCAAATAATTGCATGTCAAATTAGACCAGCTTAGAGATCTATATATATGCGTGTGTGATTGTCTGTGTGTGTGTGTGTGTGTGTGTGTCTCAATATTGCCTTTTACCTAGCACTCAAAGACAGCTTGTGTATCAGACACTATACTGGTCGGTAATAAGTTGAATGCATATCCAACTACTACATTCGATTTATGCTAAATGTAGCTAACAAAGCCTCTGTCTTTATTCTACCTCTATATGTCTTAGGAAATAAGTCTACGTCGATGCGAAGAAGCTCATGCAGATTGGAGGACGAACCTTAAACAAAGCAAGAATAGATGAAGGAAGAAGCCACAAGCCATCTCCGCAGATCAAGCCGGATGCAACAGCAGGAACCATCAAATCAGCCTTCTTGCCATTTAGCTTGTGCCATGCAAACACGACCAAACTCCCCACACACATATCAATAGCAAAATAAGCACCGACAAGGAAAGGCACGGCCATTGCCATTGGAAGTGGAACCCATTTCCCAATGTTTTTGGGGCTAAAATCTCTCAACAAGTTGGCTGCTATGGCAAAGGCAAAAAACCCATAGCAGAGCTGCAAACAGTGGTGGGGTAGTGCCGAGAAGCCTTGCACACCTAGAATTGCCATATTTCGATAAATGAGAGCATATGGTGCTTTATATTCACCATCAGGGTTCCCCACATCGAAAGCTTTATAGAAGAGAAAGAATGTAAGAGGAGCTACAACGCAGCCAATGGCAGTTCCGATTGCCTGACTGACAAGCATGGTTCTTGGAGAAGTGAGAGTTAAATGACCAGTCTTAAAATCATGCATCAAATCGGAAGAGATAGAAACAATGGACTTAATCAGTCCACAACCAACAAGTCCAGCAACCACACCATTTTCCTTTCCGGACATGGCAGCAAGCACAAAGAGGGCTACTTTTCCATAATTATAGGCCATGTTCATGTCAGTTAGACCAGCACCATAAGCGTTGCAGAAACTTAGAGAGGGTGCGAGGATGTAAGCAACAACTATATAGTACCATTTCAGCTCAGGGAACATTAGAGGGATTACAACGATGGAAATTATTGAAAAAATGGTGTACCCTGCACATGCTACCCAAATTGGAATGTTCTCTCTTACAAATAGTTCATTTCGTTGAAGATCGATCTGTTGCTGCTTCTGCTCATGGGAAACTACATAACAAGCAAAGGAAGTTAGTAATGTTGTGGAGCGTGTCAAATCATGAAGTTAGCCACATTTTATGAAGTTGATGGCTTACATATTTTAAGGCTTCTAACGTTCACATTGGTATGAATGCCTCTAGCAATCAAAAATAGTATCTTCAGAAAATTGTAGAGCCCGTCGCCTAGGATTAAAGCAATAGAAATGAAAACCTGCATGATATATGGAAACTAGTGTGAAATGAGTACAAATATTGGTGCCAAGATATAATTAAGGGAAAGCTCCATGGACCTTGTAACCATTTAGACTCTTCATGCTGCTTTCTGGTAAAGTTGCAGGGAACCACTCTCCCTTGAGCCCACCTATTAGTGGCCACATTACTCCCCAAGAAAGCACTGCCCCAAGAAGCAAAGATAAATTTACAAGATGTGAACATATCATTCCTGCTCCTATGTAAGTCATGCTGAAATCAAAGTAAAACCTGCAAATTTGAATTGTTCCAATCAATCATTATGGAAACATGATCACATCACATGGAGAAGATAATAAAACTAGAGAACGCACGAATTTTTCCATGCTTTCAAACCAAATGTAGGAAACTGAGCAAATCCGCATTTATCTCCACCGGCATAAAACCACTGGAAGAAGGCCCAGAGGAAACTAAGAGAAAAGAAATTCACAAACCCATGAACCTGCTTCCTGCAAGATGAATCAGTACATAATTGAGTTCTCCCACACTCACAAGCTGCCAAATGGATATGGATTCAGAATTTATTTTCATACTTAGCTATCTTGTCTCCTTTAGGAGTATGAAATCCATTAATGAGAACAGCAGTAGCAGTTCCACTTGGATAAGACAACTTGTAGTCAATTATCATGATCTGAGAGAACCAAAAAAAAAAAAAATGGAAATCATGCTTGACCACTGGGATTATTATATGTTATGGTCAAAAGAGAATCAATCAATACACATGCCTTTCTCAGTGGAACTAATGCCAGAAGACCAACAAAGCAGCTCACAAAGAGAAAACCAACCATCCAACCAATCCCAGGTTCCTTGATGCTCCAAGGATTATTGCCTTCTGTACCAATGCCTGCTTGCTCATATGTCTTCCTGTTTAAACCCAATAGATAAGACCCAAAACCACCTGCATCCAATAATCAATAAAATTTACCAAACAGGAAGAGAACATGAATTGCATAATAACAAATAAAAGAAGGCATATACCTCCAACAGCAATACTATAACAAGCAACCGCACAGGTCTGAATTATGGTATTCTCTTGTCGGGTAAATGGAGTTGAAACAATTCCAGCCTTTTGAAGCAGCTTCGTCCAAGACCTAATAAATACAAAGGCAAGAAGAGCAGCCGAGGCATTGAGGTTGGGTACTAGCCCTGTTGTGAGGTTGAGTTTCATTACTATCACACTGTATATGATCCCAATAAGAAGGCTAGCAACCAGTCCTCGAATGGTTATCTGTTTCATCCAGGGAGCAATCCTCTTCAACTCCTCTTGTTCATTGTTCATCTCTTCTGAATCTTGTCTCTCAACTCCCTCAATCTCCTTCATCTCTTCCATGTTCATCGTTCCCAATGGCAGTGGGATAAAATCTGGTCCAATTCATCACAAAAACCTCATTTTCATGTCCTGATCAAAGTTATATATATAAAAAGAAAAGTGCAATGAAACTACATCGACAGCCTATGCAGCCATGAAAATTCTTACCTCAGCAAAGACCAGACCTTGGAAAAAAATCTTGCACACAGCCTCAAATCTGGTTCTTCAAACTCTTCACCGTTATATGACAAGTAGAATTCATTAAACAACGTCAAGTTGGGCTTTGCTTTTCTGGTTTTCTTAGCGTAATTTTAGAACATACCATATGAACAACACAATAATGAGCTCATTTCTGACCTTATTGATAGTTGACCCTCAAAAAGCTGCAAATACAACAAGATATTCAAAATATCCAAATATAGTGTAAAACACCCAAAGGACAATGAGCAAGCCACAAGCCCCAGAACAAAGGAAAAGCCAAAATTCTCAATTGAATGTAATAAAACAGGGCATTCAATTCAGAATCTGAACCAAGATGACCCCCAAAATCAGCGATTCAAAGAATTCGCAGTTTGGGAAACAATCGCTTAGTTTCTATATAAAGCAAGCAGAGGTTACCAAACCCAACCGAAGGATTTAGTGGCAAGATTTTCATGTACTGTAAATGTAGTACAAACATGGTTTGCAGTACATTGGTTAACCATCTAACAGTGGACGTCCCAACATTTGAACAAATGTTTGGCTATAAATTTCGATCCTTTACGTTGACTCCCAACAAAAATGCAAGTCTTTCTAGAGCGATGGATTAGAAGCAATGGGTGTGGGGCTTTTTATGATGGGACATTCAGTCAAATCAATCAGAAACTCCAGTGTTTGAGACAGTGGGGGCTGTTGTTGTTGTTCACCCAATAGCGCTCTGATCAAAGCTTGGCCTTAGATGTTGTTTTCGAGCGTGCTTCTAACGCGCTCTCTAAACAGATAGGCTTTGCCATTCAACAATTCCAGGTTGTACCGTGTTGTTGTGTACTCCAATGTTGGTTATTTTTGTGGAATTTTGGTTTTAAATGGTAAAAATAGTAAAATAATAACAATCACATCGTAGTTGGGATAGATTTTAGTAAACCATTCCCTTTCTCTTTTTATAATAAAAATTAGTATACTTCCCACCCAACCACTTCACCTTTAAATACCATTCCACCAAAATAATAAAACTTTAATACTAAAATATGTTCAATATATTTATATTTTTACTTAGTTTTATATTTAAAAATCTAGATCTAATTGTTACTATCGTTAAATATTTTCTATTAAATTTGTAAGTGTGACATTTTGAAACTAAAACTATTTATTGGGCAACCATGTAATAAGAAACCGACATTATAATGAATTTGAATTTCATGAAAAATTTTAACGATATTAATAATTTTTAAAACTTACGTTAGCATTTTAATTAGAATAAAATATTTAAACTAAGTAAGATTAAGTTACTAAATTATGTCAAGAATTAAAATACAAAATTAAATCTTAAATTTGAGCATAATATAGATATCAAAACTCAAATTTAACTATTTTTATATAATTTTGAAAAGAAAATTGTGCATTTAGACAAGTGTCGATGCATGAGCAGTTTTTTATATAAGAGAAAATTCTCATATGGTTAAAAACTAAAATTATATAACAAGTATATTTATAAAAATAAGGTTTTGTTTGAAATGATATCTTATGTTTAAATTTAATTGTGCATGTGTTTTTTATATATAAAAGATATAAAAATAAAAAAATTATATAATTTACTTTGTAAAGAAATGATGTTTTAGTCAATACTCATTAATGCTCAATTGACTTGTGGCATCAATTCAATCAGTAATATAGATAAAATAGTATCATGAGTCAATTGAACACCAACTCAATTGGAAAATAAATAAAATATCTTTCTATATATAAAGTTATATTATTACGAGTGTATTTTTATCTTTCCAATTTTCATATAGAATCAACAAAACTAAATCATTGTAAGTTTTGAACCCATGGCATAATAAAATTTAAACAGTTACAATATGTTTAGTTTGATGGAATAAAATAAAACTGGAATAAAATATTATTTTGTGGGAATAGAATAAAATTGTAATAAAATAAAACGTATATAACAATAGTTTGGTTGGTTAAATGGAATAATCATGTAATAACTATTAAATTATTTGGTTGAATAAAATAATATTCTTGAATAGGAAGAAATAGACTAAAATAAAATATTTTTTAATATAAAATTTTACATTTAGATAAAAATATTTTATTTATATTATTGATATCTTATAAAACTTTTAAATTCATTATATTTATTAATAAAATAAAACATTATTATAAAATTAAATAATTTAAAATATAATCATATTTTTAATGTAAAATAATATTATCATTATTTATTACATATATAAAAGGATGAGTTTGGAAGAAAATTTAAACCGATGAAAATACCCTTTGACCAACATTATTATGTGATAATAATAAAAGTAATATTGATTGAATTTTTTATTTTTTATTTTTGTGACAAAAAGAGTACTTAAAGTAATAACATAGTCTAAACCGTCCCCCTTAGCAGGGAGACGTGTCCTCTCTAAAGATGTGCCAAATGTGCCAGTGACTAATCCGCGTCAGAAATTGATGAATTCTCCTGATCAAATCAAAATTAGAGCCATTTAAAGGCCTCTCTTGAATAACTTTAACTGCCTCAATATTATCAGTTTGAATGAAAACGCTATTATAGCCACAATCAATTAAGAGAACCAAGCCATCCAAGATGCCCCAAAACTCAGCATAAAAAACAGAACGGTCCCCAAATATCTATTAAATCCCAAAATCCACTCCCTATCTTGATTTCTTGCTATTCCCCTCGCTGCAGCAAATCCAACTTCATTCCCGATAGACCCATTCGTATTCAAACATGCCCGATTGCCACCTAAATGAGGACATGATGACATACCTTGTGACGTAATCGATGTGTTCTTATTAAGAGAGACATATTGCCTTGCCCAACTGTATCACACATTGATAATTTCATTAGCATTCCAGGTAACCCCCTGAAAAATGACGAGATTACGATTCTTCCAAAGGCGCCACGCAATAATCCCAAATAGACATTGCCAGTCTACATCTCCTAAGCACCAATCCTACTGAATCTGCAAGCTTAAAACAAGTCATTCTTGTAAACTGCTTGAATAGAACTTGTTATACCATTCAATTGGAATTAAAAGATCTCAAATATTCTTTGTTGTAGTACAACCTCTAAGAACATAAAGAACATCTTCGGAAACATGACCACAAACCCCACAAGTCAAATCAAGCCTAAGCCCCTGCGAACCATTTCCTCTTTAGTAAGCAACCGATGTTTGAAAACAAGCTAAATGTAAAACCTAACCCATTGGAGCCCTTGAAATTTCTAAGGAATATGCCACCTTAGATCTTTCGGGTTACACGATCCTTCCCGTAATTTCCCATGGGCACTCTTGAGTGAAAAACAACATGTCGAGTTACCCCCCAAATGAGCCTATTAACCCTTACTGTCAAATGGGAAGGTGGAATCCCTACAATCCTTCAGATTATATCTTCTGGTAACTAAAATTGGAAGACATCAATGTTCTACTTGCTATTACCTGTAACCATATCACTCAGCAGGCAGTCCATATCAAAAGTATAGTGATCGAGAATTAAGTTAGACAAAGGCCCCACATTTGGAATCCATATGTCGTACTAACATCCGATTTTATTCTCATCTCCTACTGACCAAAGTAATTTTTCTCTAATAAGTTTCCAGGTCCTTGTTAGGGCTTTCCTAAAAAATGAACATCTTCTACGTGAAAGCGTTTCCGTAATTCATTTGGAATTCCATACTTGGTCCGTAAGACCTGGACCCAAAGAGCTTTCGAATCGAATGTAATACTAAAACCCAACTTCATCATAAAGGATGTGTTGTGATCTTGCAACTTTTGAAATCCTAGTCCACCATGGTTTTATGGTTGACAAACATTATCCCAGCTAACCAAATCCAACTTTTTTCCACCACTAGAAGCCTTTCAAATGAACTGTCTCACCATTTGTTCGATTTCCTCACAGAGTCCTTTAGGAATCATCATTGACTGCATGAAGTAACTAGGAATCAACATAAATACTAACTAAGCCAGAGTGGCCCTCCTCGCTAACGATAATTTCTTAACATCCCAGCTTTGCAATCTACTCTGAAGCTTATCAACAATAAAACATAGAGTGTTGGGAGTTACTCTATTATGAAAGAGAAGGTACTCCCAAATATTTTCCCAGATTCTGAACTTTTTGAAGCCCAAGGATATTACATAGGCTCTCCGCCAAATCGCCGTCAACTCTATTTGAGAATTAAATATTAGTCTTATGAGCATTGATCTTATGACCAGAGTAATCATAGAAACTGTTTAACACTTCTTTCAATAATCTAACTTGAATTTCCTTAGCTTGAAAGAAAATAATAAAATTGTCTACAAAAAACAGATGAGAAAGTGGGGGACTCGAACGGGACAATCAAACAGGAGCTATTGTCCGAAATTAATTTTCGAGAGGATACTATGTCTGAGCCACTCTATGCACAAAACAAAGAGGCAAGGAAAAAATGGGCATCCCTGTTGAACGCCTCTAACCAGACGAAACTTCTGGGTTGGAGTTCCATTCCACAGAATCTGCATGACAGAAGTTGTAATGGAGGACATAATAACATTACGAAGTAAGTTAGGAATACCTGCAACTTGGAGGGAGGCATCAATGAATTCCCATCGCACTCAATCATAGACCTTCTCGAGATCAATTTTAATAGCCAACCATTTTCTATTTTTCTACTTACTTTTCATAAAGTGAATTACTTCCTCTACAATGATAATGTTGTTCATGGTACTTCTGCTTGCAATAAACCCTATCTGCTCTTGGCCAATAATTCTCAAGAAGATAACTTTAAACATATTAGCTACAACTTTTTTAATTAACTTGTAGAGAACCAAACACAAGCTTACAGGCCAAAATTCTTAAGGTTTTATTCAAATCCGAATCAACATTCCCCTTCAAAAATCTTCTTAACCCACCAACTCAATCTCATTGACTTCGAAAGAAAAGAGCATAAAAACCATTACTACCCAGAGTTTTTAAAGGGCCCATGTCAAACAAAGTTGTCTTTAGTTTCTCATCAGAGACTGATTTACTTAATAACTGAATCTCCCCACCTTCAAGTTTCAGAAATGAACTAGAAGGTAGGTGGAAACACGAAAATTTATGTGTTTTTACATGCCCTTTTTAACTTAAAATCATGTTATTTCGGTCAAATTCTTGTCGAAAAATAATTAAATATTATAAAATAATTAAATTATGTTAAAAATATGAACATGATGACTTTGAATTAATTTTATAGTTAATTTTGATTAATTTTGACTATTTTCAACAGATTCGCACAAAGGGCAAAAATTGGCTCGGCAGATAATGCTCGAAGAATAAAACCGAAAAGTAATTTAAAGTATCGAGGAAAATTTATTTCCAACTAAGATGGTCCAAAAATGTGTGTTAATTCATAATATAATTAATTTTAATTTATTCCCAATTTAATTTGGGCTAAATAAATTATTATTAATTAATTATGGAAAAAAAGAGTCCAGTTGAACCGCATTGGTGGAACCGAATCTAGTGAACCGAACTAGCCACAAATTGGGCTGCCCAGACCCGTTCATATGCTGACCCAAATCAGCATTTTACCTGACTAAATAAACTTGCAAAGAAGCCCTTGAAGAACTTTCAACCTTGCATTCAAACCCCTCCAAAAAATGCGGCTTTATGGATTTGCCCCAGGCTATTTTTAGCAAAGTTGAATCTCTCAACATTGCCATGTGTGTGGCTAGCCAAGGGGGGTCTCTTTGGCTGATGGAATTTTCTATTTTTAGCAGCCACAATCAGCTACAAAATCCACCCCTTGCTGATCATTCAACTCATCCTTCACACTCTTATTCTCTCTTCTCCTCTCTCACTTTCTCTTAACTTTTCCTTCCCATTTTCCCTTTTGTTCAAGTGCCGATTTCTTCTCTTGGGAAACAGGTCCACATCAGCCATTGTTGAGCAACAATTAAAGTGTTCATAAGCCACCTTGATAGCCGAGGACAATGGAGAACGAAGAACGGAGAAATCAGTCAAGCCGTGGAGAAACACCGGATTTGCTTCTTGTTCCTTATCTCTTTAAATTTTGTTGTTGTTTTGAAAAACATGTTTATGAATATTTATGTTATTGAAATGGTTATTTTAATCAATCTAGCTTGAATTTAATCCGTGTTGGGTTGATTATATTTTGCCTGCTTGAATTATTGAAATTGTGTTTGTGCTGTTATAGGCCTTGGTAAGATGCTTGATTAAGTAAAAGCATGCCAAAGTTATTCTTGCAATATTAATTGTTAGATAACTAATGAATTAATTATTAAATCGTATTGAAATTGTAATTAGTCTACACAATACTTAATCAGTGCATGTTTATTCTTCTAAGGTAGCTGAAGTTAATTTAGCATTGTATTTGGCGATATAGATGCCTTGTATAACCTGCAAGATTATTGTGATTAAATTGTTTCAAGATAGAAATACTCTGTTACCTCACATAATCTTTTGTGTGCTTATTAAATCGAGTTAATTGTTTGAATTGACATAGGGATATGTTCAAGAGATTGATTAATTTAATAAGTATGTATGAGCAGTAGTTCGCAAATTACCGAGTTGCAGTGAATTTGTTCGTAACAGTGTAAACATAAGTTTAATAATTCTAAGTTAAAGGAATGTAATTAATCCAACACAATTATATAATCTTGATTAAACCTTATTTGAAATCGTGCATTAGAACCTTTTTATTTTTATTTTGTTTCTTTACTTAGTTTTTAACCCTTAGTTTTTAATCATCTTTAAACCAAAATATTTTCTATCACCAAAGTGTTTTAACATTAATTTCATAAATATTCTTTTTTACAGTCCCTGTGGGTACGATAACTCGATATTTACTTGTCACTTTATTACTTGTTGTGATTGTGTACACTTGCACATTTTCGTCGTTCCAAGTTTTTGGCGCCGTTCCCGGGGACTATTTTTTTTTTAAAAAAGCCATTATTTGTGAATCTGTTTTTATATTTTTGTTTATTTATTTTCCTGTTTAAATCTTTACTTACTTAATCTTCCTGTAATTATTTCAGGTGTTTATGAGTATTGACCAAATTATCGACTTACTCCCTGTGGACCTTGAAATAGAACGAACCTTTCGACAGCGAAGAAGACAAGCGAACCAGAGAAGGACCGAAGAGATAAACTTTGAGAATATGAATCAAGGAAACGGAGCAAACCTTGCTCAGAATCCTATCCTTATTGCTGATGATAGGGATAGAGCTTTACGACAGTATGTCGTGCCAATATTTAACGATCTTAATTCGGGTATTAGGAGACCCAAAATTGAGTCACAACAATTCGAGCTGAAGCCAGTCATGTTCCAGATGCTTCAGGCTATGGGCCAATTCAGTGGAATACCTACTAAAGATACTCATATTCACTTAAGACTATTTATGGAAGTTAACGATTCTTTCAAGTTAGCTGGAGTACCCGAAGATGCATTACGACTGAAGTTGTTCCCATATTCGCTAAGGGACAGAGCTCATGCCTGGTTGAACTCATTGGCACCGAACTCTATTTCTACATGGCAAGAGTTAGCCGAGAGATTCCTCATGAAGTATTTCCCACCAAGAAAGAATGCCAAGTTGAGGAATGAGATCACTGCCTTCCAACAAATGGATGATGAGTCCCTGTATGAGGCATGGGAAAGGTACAAAGAGTTATTACGAAAGTGCTCTCATCATGGAATCCTACATTGCATTCAACTTGAGACATTCTATAATGGTCTCAACGCTCATACGAGGATGGTAGTGGACGCCTCTGCTAATGGTGCTATCATTTCTAAGTCTTATAATAAGGCTTACGAAATTATTGAGAAGATTGCCAACAACAATTATCAATAGCCAACCAATCGAGCAGCGTCAAGAAGACAAGTCGCTGGAATACAAGAAGTGGACACTCTCACTTCACTCGCATCTCAAGTATCTTCAATATCCTCAATGATTAAAAATCTTACCACTAATGGGTCTAACAGTTTTGCAGCCCAACCACGTAACCAATTTGAGAATATAGCCTCTGCGTATTATAGGGAATGACATTTGTTTGAAGAATATCCATCAAACCCTGAATTCGTATATTACATGGGTAACCAAAACCAAAATCGAAGGAGGCAAGGACCGCAATCCAACTTTTATAACTCATCGTGGCGAAATCACCCGAATTTTTCCTGGAGTAACCAATGGGCTGGAACCAGTAACACTTACGCCCAACTTAGACCAACTCAGCTGCCTAGTTTCCCTCAACAAGTTCAGAAACCAACCCAAGCAAAACCATCCAATAGCTTAGAGAATCTATTGAATGCATACATGGCGAAAAACGACGCCGCTCTAAGGAATTTAAATAATCAAGTGGGCCAGCTTGCGACTGAACTCAAGAATCGACCACAAGGTGCTTTACCTAGTAACACGGAGAATCTGAGAAATCTGGGGAAGGAACATTGTAAACTGTTGACATTGAGGAGTGAAAAAATAGTAGAGCCCAACACCGTCGAAGTTGAAAAGGAGCCAGCTGACGCTCAAGATTCAGAAGAAGTTCAACTAAGTGTTGAAATTCCAGTTTCACCAGAACTAGAATCTGTGAAACCCGACAAAGTAACCTCAGGACCAGCTAATTCTGACCAACTAACAATGTCGTTAGATGCAGAATTATCGCCAAAGACGAATCAACCAGAATCAGTCCCAGTAATGAAACCACCACCACCCTACCCTCAAAGACTTTAGAAATAGAAGCAGAAGATTCAATTCAAGAAGTTCCTTGACGTACTCAAGCAACTTCACATCAACATCCTGTTGGTTGAAGCACTTAAGCAAATGTCGAACTACGTCAAGTTCATGAAAGATATCTTATCTAAGAAACGATGACTTGGAGAATTTGAGACAGTAGCTCTGACGAAGGAATGTAGTGCATATCTTCCAGACAAACTACCCCCAAAATTGAAGGATTCTGGATGTTTTACCATACCGTGCAACATTAGAGCAACATATTCTGGTAAGACATTATGTGACTTAGGTGCAAGTATCAACTTGAAGCCTATGTCAATATTTAGGAAGTTGAGGATAGGAGAAGTTAGACTTACTACAGTTACGCTTCAACTAGCAAATTAATCCTTAACATATCGAGAAGGAAAAATTGATAACGTATTGGTACGTGTAAATAAGTTTATCTTTCTTGCTGACTTTGTAATTATAGATTTTGAAGCAGACAAAGAAGTACCAATCATCCTAGGGAGGCCGTTCCTAGCAACTGGAAGGACCCTTATTGATGTGCATAAGGGCGAGCTCACTACGCGTGTTCAGGATGATCAAGTAATATTTAACGTCTTTAAGTCTATGCGATTTCTTAACACAATAGATGATTGCTCTACAGTGTCCAATTTAGAGGATTTAATAGTGAATAAGGAACTCAACTGTGTTGAGGACCCACTGGAAAGAATTTTCACATCGGATCCTCCAAATGATAAAGAGGATAAATACTTAGCTTTGCTAGAAGCTAATCAAAGGAGATTTAATCCGTAATCCCATTTTGAATCTTTGGAGTTAGAAAAGAGGGACTATTATCAACCAAAAGCGTCAATCGAGGAGCCACCTAAATTAGAACTCAAGGTATTACATTCTCATTTAAAATACGTTTATTCACGTAACGATTCTACTCTGCCTATGATTGTTTCAGCAGAATTGACCACTAAGCAAGAAGAGAAACTTATCTTAGTTCTGAAACAATTCAAGAAGGCCACCGGATGGACCATAGCCGATATTCGCGGCATTAGTCCATCTATATGCATGTACAAGATTATCCTGGAAGATGGCAAAAAAGGGACGATCGATGGACAACGGAGACTGAACCCCATCATGAAGGATGTAGTAAAAAAAGATATCATCAAGTGGTTAGATGCGGGTATCATCTATCCCATCTCAAACAGTTCATGGGTAAGCCCAGTCCAGTGCGTGCCAAAAAAAGAGGTATCACGGTCGTAGAAAATGAGAACAACAGGTTGATACTGACTAGAACAGTTATGGAATAGAGAATCTGCATCGATTACCGGAAGCTAAACAAGGCGACTAGGAAAGATCACTTTCCTTTGTCGTTCTTGGACCAGATGCTGGACAGACTCGCAGGACGAGATTAATATTATTTTCTCAATGGATACTCAGGGTATAATCAGATTACAGTAACACCGAAAGATCAACACAAAATGACATTCACCTGTCCGTACAGTACGTTTGCATTTAAACGCATGCCATTTGGTTTATGTAATGCACCTACTACATTTCAAAGATGTATAATGTATATTTTTACTGACATGGTTGAAAAATATTTGGAAGTTTTTGTGGATGATTTTTCAGTATTCGGAGATACTTACAATGATTGCTTAGCCAATCTAACTAAGACACTAAGGCGATGAAAAGAAACGAATCTTGTACTCAATTGGGAAAAGTGTCATTTTATGGTACAAGAAGGAGTTGTTCTAGGGCATCGGATAACGAGACATAGGATCGAGGTAAACAAAGAAAAGGTAGATGTTATTGAGAAACTCCTACCACCAACATCTGTAAAGGGTGTTAGGAGCTTTTTGGGCCACGCAGATTTTTATCAAAGATTTATCAAGGACTTCTCCAAAGTTGCTAAACCCTTATGTAAATTATTGGAGAATGACTCTATATTCAAGTTTGATGGGGAATGCTTAAAAGCCTTCAACTATTTGAAGAGTCGCTTGGTCACGGCACTCATAATCGTTATACCAAACTGGGATTTGCCATTCGAATTAATGTGTGAAGTAAGTGACTTCGCAATTGGAGCTGTCTTGGGACAATGAAGAAACAAGGTTTTTCATCCCATATACTACGCAAGTCGAACCCTAACAGGAGCTCAACTAAATTATACGGTAACAAAAAAAGAGTTACTTGCTATTGTGTTTGTTTTGATCTTATCTGGTACGTACCAAAGTGACTGTCTATACGGAACACTCGGCAATTAAGTATTTACTTGCGAAGAAAGACACTAAGCCGAGGCTGATCCGATGGGTACTTCTACTTCAAGAGTTCGATCTAGAAACTCAAGATCGAAAGGGAGTAGAAAATCAAGTAGCAGATCACTTGTCCAAATTGGAGCCACAAGAAAAGAATTCTCCTCTTATACCAATTCAGGAGACGTTTCCAGATGAACATATCCTGAAGGTAAATCATGTCCATAATACCCCTTGGTTTGCTGATATTGCTAACCATTTAGCTTGTGGTTTGATGCCAATTGATAAGACGTATCAACAAAAGAAAAAAGTTTCTTCACGATGTGAAGTACTATTTCTGGGAAGAGTCATATGTGTTTAAAAAGTGTACAGATCAGATGATCAGGAGATGCGTGGCAGAAGATGAAATATCGAAGATTTTATACCACTGTCACTCAGCTCCAAGTGGGGGACACTTCGGAGGTACACGTACAGCGGCCAAAGTATTGCAAGTCGGATTCTTTTGGCCAACACTATTCAAGGATGCATATACTTACGTGAAGAGCTGTGATCGATGTCAAAGGGTTGGAAATGTTACCAATAGAAATGAGATGCCTCGAATAAACATCATTAAGGTAGAGTTGTTCGATGTATGGGGTATTGACTTTCTTGGTCCTTTTCCTCCGTCTTGCGGTCACAAGTACATACTAGTAGCAGTAGACTATGTGTCTAAGTGGGTCGAGGCTGAGGCATATCCGACAAACGATGTTAAGGTTGTGATGAAGTTTCTGCAGAAGCATGTGTTCACAAGGTTTGGAACCCCAAGAACTATCATCAGTGATGAAGGATCCCACTTTGTAAACAAGTGGTTAAAATGGTTATCAGATAAGCACGGAGTGAAACACAAGGTTGCAACAGCTTACCATCCGCAGACAAATGGGCAAGCTGAACTGGAAAATAAGGAGATCAAAGGCATACTTGAGAAGGTAGTCTACCTGAACCGACGAGATTGGTCCACAAGATTAGATTATGCTTTATGGGTTTATAGAACAGCATACAAGACACCGTTAGGGATGTCACCCTATAGGTTCATCTTTGGGAAAGCCTGCCATCTACCATTGGAGTTAGAGCACAAAGCTTACTAGGCTCTTTAACAGCTTAATTTGGATACTAAGATCATGAAAGAGAAACGAATGTTCCAACTCAATGAGTTAGAAGAGTTCCGAATGTTCTCATATGAAAATGAAAAATTACTTAAAGAAAGGCTCAAGAAATGGCATGACAACCACATTCGAGTTTGAGAATTTGAAGCAGGTCAGCAAGTCTTGCTGTTCAATTCCAAATTGAAGTTCTTTCCAGGTAAGCTAAAATCACGTTGGTCCAGTCCATTTACGGTTCACCAAGTCTATCCATACAGAGTTGTTGAACTCCAAGGTAAGAGAGGTGATTTCTGAGTTAATGCTCAGTGCCTGAAACATTATTGTGAAGATAAAATTGAACAGGATAAAACCTCATTCATTTTATCGGATACTTAATTTTTTGTTTTTCTTTTTGAATAAATGATTTAGGGTATATTTTAGGGAAAATTATGTTTAAATAAATTTTGTCTAGAAGATTGGAACTTAAGCAAGACCGTTTGTGACCCCTCCAATCTTTCCTGGGAATTTATTTTGACATAATTTTCCAAGAAATTATCTGCCAAATGTAAAAATAAATTTTTAATTTCAAATAAAAGGGTCAATTTTGATCCAAGTTTTAATTTGCAACTCAATTTTAAATTTTCATTATGTCTAGAGACTTAATTGAATTATTTTAAAATTTAGTCGCTCTTTTAAATAAATAATAAAAAACTAGGTGCCTTTCTTTGTGAATATTTTCAAAAGCATCTAGAATAAATATCTTTAATACTATTAATAATTTGATAAAATTTAATATATAATTATATTATTTATAATTTATATATTAATTTTTATCAACTTAGCTTAAAATTAGGATTAATTAGGAATTTTTTATTTCTGCACAATAAAATAAGAGATGGGAATCAAAAGTAAATATGGACAAGTAGTAAAGTCTAAAGTGTGGCAATAGGTATATACATGTCTAGGATTGGATCTAGGAAGAGCTTGGTACTTAAGCAGTTAAATTGACTCACCTCCTCTTTTCTGGAATTCTACCTGGTGTATAGTATCTGTTCACTTTAAACAATGAGAACATTGTTCATTTTAAGTTGGGGGGACCGAAAATTGAAATTATTTCCACTCAGAATAAAATTTTTCTTTTAATTATGAATATGATATATTTTTGTTCAATAAATTTGAATTTTGTTAAGTATGCTAAATTTAAGTATGAATAAAGTTTGATTATTTCAATAAATTGTTATGTTAGATTAATAATGACATGAAATGTATTTCTAATAAAGCATGCAAATCATACCATAAAATTTTAGTTCTTTAGGAAAGTTAGGCATGCATGAAAGTTTAAGTCTTTAGAATTGACTTAGTAGTTTCTTGAGGCGAAATCCTAGGAAGCATGGAACGTTGAAAATGATTTAGGCAACTGTTGTTTGGACCGTTTGAGCCTTTCAAGCCAACCATGATGAAATTTTTATCCTTTGAAACCCAAGTTTGAGACTTTGTGGCCTAATTTTATTTTAACCCTTACAAAGTTAGCCATCACTTTTCTTAATTATCTTAAAAATGTCCCAAACATTAGACTCAGTACTATTCAGAGTATTCTTTGAAAATAAGTTTGGGGAAGTTGCAAAGAAGTATGAAAAGCTCGAAAAATTGTAGTACATGCAGTAAAATACTCCAAAAAAAAAAAGCATATGTACTTGAAGTGAATTGCATTAAAGAGCACGTGAGAAGGAAAGAAAAGTTGATATATTGAAGGTAAATATTTTGAAAGGTCTGATACAAGCTGAGTCTAGGGTTTTTTTTAACCTAAAATTATCTATCTTTTACCTACGCCTAAGCCCAGCCACGTTGCAACCTTGTTAAAGACCTATTGATTCAAAGTTCCAATGTTACCTACATTAGTGGAGAGAAATTGCTCTGTTCAACATATGAAGACATCAGTTAAGCTTAATGATTGCAATTTAATTTTGAATAAGGGATTAAAATCAAATTTGTAGGGATTAACATGTCTTTATTAAGAAACATTTAGTCTAATTTTGCTATTGTAGTAATTGTTGAGATTAATTTGAACGATATATATACTTGAGTAGCATAATTATCAAATTTCTTGTTTTTGAGCATAAGTATATTAATTTCATGATTTTGGGAAGAATGTTGTTCTGAAGGAGTTTTCAAAAAGTGTTTCCGAGAAAATTCTTTTCAAATTTGTGCATTACTCGGGACGAGCAAAAAATTAAGTTTAGGGGTGTGGAAACATGAAAATTTATGTATTTTTACATGCCCTTTTTCACTTAAAATCACGCTATTTCGGTTAAATTCTTGTCAAAAAATAATTAAATATTGTAAAATAATTAAATTATGTTAGAAATATGAACATGATGAATTTTAATTAATTTTATAGTTAATTTTGATTAATTTTGACTATTTTCGACAAATTCACACAAATGGCGAAAATTGGCTCGACAAACAATGCTCGAAGAATAAAACTGAGAAGAAATTTTAAGCATCGAGGCAAATTTATTTCCAGCCTAAGGAAGTCCAAAAATGTGTTTTAATTCATAATATAATTAATTTTAATTTATTCCCAATTTAATTTGGGCTAAATAAATTATTGTTAATTAATTATGGAAAAAAAAGGTCCAGTTGAACCGCATTGGTGGAACCGAATCTAGTAAACCGAACCAGCCACAAATTGGGCTGCCCAGAACCGTTCATATGCTGACCCAAATCAGCATTTTAGCCGACTAAATAAACTTGCAAAGAAGCCCTTGAAGAACTTTCAACCTTGCATTCAAACCCCTCCAAAAAATGTGGCTTTATGGATTTGCCCCAGGCTATTTTTAGCAAAGTTGAATCTCTCAACTTTGCCATGTGTATGGCCAGCCAAGGGGGGGTCTCTTTGGCTGATGGAATTTGCTATTTTTATCAGCCACAATCAGCTATAAAAGCCACCCCTTGCTGATCATTCAACTCATCCCTCACACTCTTATTCTCTCTTCTTTTCTCTCACTTTCTCTTAACTTTTCCTTCCCATTTTCCCTTTTGTTCAAGTGTCGATTTCTTCTCTTAGGAAAGAGGTCCACATCAGCCATTGTTGAGCAACAATTAAAGTGTTCATAAGCCACCTTGATAGCCGAGGACAACGGAGAATGAAGAACGGAGAAATCAGTCAAGCCGTGGAGAAACACCGGATTTGCTTCTTGTTCCTTATGTCTTTAAATTTTGTTGTTGTTTTGAAAAAAATGTTTATGAATATTTATGCTATTGAAATGGTTATTTTAATCAATCTAGCTTGAATTTAATCCGTGTTGGGTTGATTATATTTTTCCTGCTTGAATTATTGAAATTGTATTTGTGCTGTTATAGGCCTTGGTAAGATGCTTGATTAAGTAAAATCATGCCTAAGTTATTCTTGCAATATTAATTGTTAGATAACTAATGAATTAATTATTAAATCGTATTGAAATTGTAATTAATCGACACAATACTTAATCAGTGCATGTTTATTCTTCTAAGGCAGCTGAAGTTAATTTAGCATTGTATTTGGCGATACAGATGCCTTGCATAACCTGCAAGATTATTGTGATTAAATTGTTTCAAGATAGAAATACTCTGTTACCTCACATAATCTTTTGTGTGCTTATTAAATCGAGTTAATTGTTTGAATTGACATAGGGATATGTTCAAGAGATTGATTAATTTAATAAGTATGTATGAGCAGTAGTTAGCAAATTACCGAGTTACCGTGAATTTGTTCGTAACAATATAAACATAAGTTTAATAATTCTAAGTTAAAGGAATGTAATTAATCCAACACAATTATATCATCTTGCTTAAACCTTATTTGAAATCGTGCATTAGAACCTTTTTATTTTTATTTTGTTTCTTTACTTAGTTTTTAACCATTAGTTTTTAATCATCATTAAACCAAAATATTTTCTATCACCAAAGTTTTTTAACATTAATTTCATAAATATTATTTTTTACAGTCCTTATGGGTACGATAACTCGATATTAACTTGTCACTTTATTACTTGTTGCGATTGTGTACACTTGCACATTTTCGTCGTTCCAGTAAGTTCCTCATCGGCCCTAGATTCTCTGCATACAAGTTCTGAAAAAACTTAACTGCTTCATTCTATAATTTCTCTTCATCAAAAATCCATTCCCCTACATCATTCTTCAATGTTGTAATTGGATTCTATTTTCTCCTTTAAATCATTCGACAATGGAAAAATCTAGTATTTCTGTCTCCAAAAAAAGCCAATCACATCTCGCCTTTTGTTTCCAAAGTAATTCCTCATGATGAAGAACATTTTCCAACTCTGTGGACATCGCCATTTCTAAATCATGTAGATATTTAGAGTGAATAATCTAGAACCTTTTGAATCTTGGTGAGTTTATAAATCAACCTTTTCTTACGATGCCCAATATGCCCATAAACATTCTCATATCAACTTTTGATTTGATCCGTAAAATGAGAAAGTGAATTTTCTATACAACCATTAACACTCCACTTTTCCTTGACAAAATAAGAGAAATTCGGGTGCTTAACCCATCCTACTAAAAAACAAAAAAGATGCCCCCTTTGGGAGTGGAGTAAAAGCCTAAGAGACAACAAAAGTGGCCTATGGTTAGATTTGAGCATTGGAAGGTGAGACACCGAGCAATTCGGAAAAACAACAACCCATTCATCGTTACCAATAGCTCTATCAAGATGTTTAAAGACTCCACCTCGATTCTATGTAAAAGGAGAACCCCTAAATCCCAAATCATTCAACTCAACATACTCCATAAGAACCCCAAAAATGGAGCATTTACTCGGCCACCTTTTTTTTTACAAGAAGATAAAAGCGCATTAAAATCCCCTATTGCCATCTACGGAGACCCATTACCCTGAATGGCCATCTACAATTTGCCCCAAAGATATCTTCGTTTCTGACTATCAGGACTATCTTAAACAAATGCAACAAAAACAAGTCGCTGAAGGGAGCTATCAGAAACCTAAAGAAAAACAAATTGGGAATGGCTCCAGAGTATCTCAACACAAATCAGCTCTTTCCATCTAATCCATATACCTCCAAAAAATCCAATTGCCTTCACATAATGAGAGAAATTGAGCCTGAGCCTAACAATAATCGAATCAGCTTTCCCATCACTAACTCTCGTCTTTAAAAGACCCACAATATCTCGTTTAAATTCCCTATTTTACTCACAATGTAACAACCTGTTTCTGAGTCTGATCGAAACAGTGATTTCAGGACCACTTAACCGAGTCAAAATATTTATTTTACTATTTTAATGAGTTTTATAGTATAATAGAATTATCGTGTGAAAATTTTGTAAAGAAATTTTACCGATTAAAGGGTTAATTTGGTAAAATGGACTAAATCATCTAACGCAAAAAAAATAAAAATAAAATATCAGTTCTAGTCTATAAATGACTCAAACGGCTATAGAATTAATGGTGGAAGTCCTTAAGTGGATAATATACCTTTGTTAATGCTAGTGGACATTTATGTCCATATTTTACATGATTTCTATATGGTTTTATAAAGGTTAAATATGTAAAATAGTTAATAAGTTATAATTAATTAAAAGACAAAGCCAAATTATATTTTTATTCATCATCTATAGCCGACATTAAAGAGAAAGAATAGCCATTTCTTTAGGGTTCGTTCGGCCAAGCTATAATTCTCAATTAAGGTACGGTTTTTGATCCGTTTTTAATGATTTCTACGTTTTTGAGCTCGTTGCAGCTCAATCTAGCTAGCCTGTACCTCAATTTCTAAAAATTGATGATTTCAAAATGTGCCATTGTTGAATACTAGTATATTTTGAAGTATTATGCTAGATTATTGATGGATATAGAAATATATACAAGTTTTATAAAGTGAATTTTGACAAAATGAGCATTAGGGATTTAATTAAAAAAGATAGAAATATTATGGTTAGAAATGTGAAATAAAAGAAAATATGGGCTGATTAGATGCTATATAATATTCGCTAAGTATATGTATAAAGAAATTTTGTATATTTTGTGTATTTGTGAATTAGGGACTAAAGTGTCAAAATGTGGAAATATGAGGGCTATTTTGTAAAAAAGGAAAAATATATGTATATGGATTGAATTGAATGACTTGGTGAATGAATGAGTTAAATTTAAATTTATATAGATCAAGATAAACAAATATCGGAACTTGATCGGGGGAAACAAAAGTTAGACGGGTAGACGAAAGTATCCGAACAAATAAGAGGTAAGTTCGTATAGCTAGAATCGAATTATTAAATATTTTTAATTGTCCAAAAACAAAATGAATTTATATAAGTTGAATGAATAATCCACTTGAAATTCAAATGACCGGTATACGATTACATTACTGTTTACATGAATGAAAATGAAATGTTACAAATGCTATATACGTTACATGGATTCGGTATGATAATATGCATTGAATATGAAATTTGAGTATTTAAATGTATGTATTTATTTAAATTGAATATATATATATGATTTGAGAGATTGAGTTATTGATAATTGAATGCTTAAATGATGAAGTTCGATTATACCAAGCCCTGTTTGAACTTTAGAAAATTGTCGGATACGAGTGACCTGTCACTAGGGTTATCTTTTGGTCGAGCTCCAACATTTGTTGCAGACTTACCACAGCTTGTATGAGCTTACCGTTTCAGCTCTACGGAGCTTACCGTTTAGCTCGATAGAGCTTACCGTTTATCGGCTCAAGAGGAGCTTACCGATCATGGCTCGAAAGAGTGTAAATGATGATGAATTGATGGATTTTTGATCTATACTCTTAGTGTGTATCACTCGAGTATCCCTCGATATTTCCGTAGGTTCAACGGGTATTATACCAATATGTGTTTTAAAGATTATATAATATAAAAGTTATATGATTTACATGGTTTATAAGTTACATGAAATACATGATTTACATGGCTTATAAGTTACATGAAATACATGATTTACATGGTTTATAAGCTAAATGAAATACATGATTTACATGGATTATTTGTTATATGAATTTATGAATTATAGGGATGATGTGATACATTTAGCTATATGACTTGGATTGATTTTATGATATATGATTTATATGAAGTGAGGAATGAATTTGGATGTTAACAGAATGTTATATGTTTGGTTTCATCTTTATGAATGGATGATATATGGATGTGAAATTATTAACTTGTGAATGGTGATGTGAATAGGCTTTGTGGACAAATAAGTTGGTTTTAATTGCTTTAATGCTTAATGTTAAATTGGTAAGTTTAATTCTATATTATACGGGCTTACTAAGCTTAATGCTTACTTCGTTCATTTTCTTATGTCCTATAGATTTTGGAAGCTAGCTCGATTTCAGATGAGGCCGGAGATTTGCTATAACACTACCGAGACGATATTTGGTACTTTTGGATCTTATGTAAATAATGTAAATATGGCATGTATAAGCTAGTTTATCGATTGAATTATATGGTCACTTATGTTGGTGAATGTGGTATGAATTTTAGGGTTTGATCAAGCTATGTGATATGGCTTGAGTTGGAAATATTTGGTTTGGTATGGAAGCATTATGTGTTATGCTCATTTTGCGGTAAATTTGATAAATGGTATTTTGGCATAAATGAGGTATGATTAGGGATATGTTGGTATGAACGGTGATAGGTGATTGAATTGTAAAGGGATATTTTGAGGCATATGTGTGACCAACCAAAATGGTCATTTTGGTATGTGTTTACTTGTAAATTTGGTAAGATTTTGAAATGGTCTAACAAGGTTTTGGTATGTTTTATAATGTATTGAAATTTTATATGAACATATGTTTGGATATGAAATTGATATATGAAATTGGCATTGAATTTGGTATGTTTGAGATGGTATTTAGTAAATGTTTAATGTTTTACTGTTCCAAACTGAATCAAAGGTCCTGTAATGCCCCTTACCAATTCCGGCGACGGTTACGAGATAGGGGTGTTACATTTAATTGGTATCAGAGCTACGATTCAGTCGATTCTAGGATTACCGTAGTGTATACGAGTCTAGCTATACATGTCATATTTAAATTGCGATAGTGTGATATCTCCTGACAGCTTCTGAATTACGTTTTATATGGTAAATAGATCCAAATCGAGCAATAGCCGACGATGTAGAAAGTAACGTGCCAGCTTCCACTTAAAGAACTGCGCCTTCTGAATCGAGCCCTGCTATGGGCGGTCAAGGAGAAGCTAAATAAGCTTTCTTCCAAATAATGTTTGAATGGTTTTCTAAATTTGTTCGAGCAAACCCGGTTGCTCAACAACCTCCACCCCCTTTGGTTCCCTAACCAAACCCTAAAAATATACGACGTACGGATCTTTTATGGTTGAATAGACCTCCTGTTATAAGATACGGAAATACGAGGTTGAACAATTTAGAGCTTCAGCTAGTGATGATGCTGAGAGGGTTGAATTCTGGCTTCAAAATACGATCAGGGTTTTCGATGAATTAGCTTGTACACCGGAAGAATGCTTAAAATATGCTATTTCATTGTTGAGAGATGTAGCATACCAGTGGTGGAATACTCTAATATCAATTGTTCTGTGAGAAAGAGTTACATGGGATTTTTTTCAGACTGAATTTTGAAAGAAATATATTAGTCAGCGGTTCGTCGATCAGAAAAGAAAAGAATTCCTTGATTTGAAACAGGGTATTATGACGGTAACCAAATATAAAAGAGAATTCGTACGACTCAGTAAGTATGCTCGTGAATACATTTCTACTGAAGCTATCATGTGTAAAAGGTTTGAGGATGGGCTAAATGAAGATATTCAATTGTTAGTTGGAATTCTTGAGTTGAAAGAGTTCGTTGTCCTGGTTGATACGGCTTGTAAAGCCGAAGAACTTGCCAAAGAGAAACGAAAAGTTGATTTTGAAGTAAGAGATTCTAGAAAGAGATTCGCGAGTAAATCGCATCAGTCTAGATCAAAAAAATCTAAAGACTTCCACTCTCGTTCCACTGCTTCTGCGGGTATATCAATCAGAGAAAGAGATGCTAGATCATTCAATCTGAAGCCCTAAATGACATCCGTTGCCAGTGTGGGTAACGTGAGAAATATGGGACCTGATTACAAAAATTGTAACCGAAAATACTATGGTGAATGCTGATTGAAAAATAGGACATGTTTCAGATGCGGATCGTTAGATCATTTCTTACAAGACTATCGGGAGAGTTCTACTGCTGATAGAGAGTAATCAGTTAAAGTGAGTAATACTGTTACCAGGGGTAGACCACCCCGTAATGCAGGGAATCAGAGTGGAAATCGTAGTGCTACAAGAGATTCAAATATAATATCGGAGACTCGAGCACCTGCCTGAGCTTATGCCATACGCGCACGCAAAGAAGCCTCGTCGCCTGATGTTATTACCAGTATTTTTTCTCGTTTTAACACTGATATAGTTGCATTGATAGATCCAAGATCAACCCATTCGTATATTTGTATGGAACTTGTGTTTAAAACAAGTTTACATGTTGGTTCTACAAAATTTGTAGTTAAAGTATCAAATTCGTTAGGTAAGTCAGTGTTAGTTGATAAAATTTGTAATGAATGTCCATTGATAACTCGGGAATATTATTTTCAGGCTGACTTGATGCTCCTACCATTTGACGAGTTTGATTTGATACTGGGCATGGATTGACTGAATATGGATGATACAGTTGTAAATTGCAGACGAAAGAGTATAGAACTAAAATGTCAGAACGATGAAATTCTTCAGATTGAATCTAATGATTCGAATGAATTACCGGTTGTGATATCTTCTAAGCGAGCTCAAAAATACGTGAAAAAGGGTTGTGATGTGTATTTAGCATATGTACTGGATACTAAAATGTTAGAATCGAAGATTGAATCTGTACCGGTTATCAGTGAGTTTCTAGATGTATTTCCAGAAGAACTATCAGGTTACCGTCAATCAGAGAAGTTGAATTTGGCGTTGAATTGTTATCGGGTACAACACCAATATCGATAGCTCCATACATAATGGCACTTACGGAATTGAAAGAGATAAAAGCACAGTTATAAGAGTTAACGGACAGAGGATTTGCAAGATCGAGCTTCTCACCTTGGGGTGCTCCTGTGTTATTCGTGAAAAAGAAAAATGGATCGATGAGAATGTGTATTGATTATAGGTAACTAAAAAAGTAACTATAAAGAATAAGTATCATTTACCGCGAATCGATGACTTATTTGATCAGTTGAAAGGGGCTACCGTGTTTTCAAAGATTGATTTGAGATCAAGCTACTATCAGTTGTGAGTTAAAGATTCAGATATACTGAAGACTGCTTTCAGAACACGGTTCGGTTTAGTTATGCCTTTTGGTTTGACTAACACTCCTGCGATATTTATGGATTTAATGAATCGAATATTCAGACCGTATTTAGACTAATTTGTTGTTGTGTTCATTGACGACATTCTGATCTATTCTGGTGATGAGGCGGAGCATACTTAACATTTGAGAATCGTGTTATAGAATTTGAGAGATAAATTGTTATTTGCTCAATTCAGCAAACGTGAATTCTGGCTTCGGAAAGTCAGATTTCTAGGTCATATCGTTTCAGCGGAAGGCATCAGAGTTGATCCGAGCAAGATATCTACAATTATAGATTGGACACCACCGAAAAATGTATCTGAGATCAGAAGTTTCCTAGGATTAGCAGGATACTACTGGAGATTTGTAAAAGGATTCTCGATGATTGCAGTACCGTTAACTCGATTACTTCAAAAAGATGTGAAATTCGAGTTGACTGATAAATGTCAACAGAGTTTCGAACAGTTAAAAGCATTGTAAACAGAGGCACCGGTTTTAGTTCAACCTGAATCGGGTAAAGATTTTGTGATTTACAACGATGCATCGTTAAATGGACTGGGTCGTGTATTGATGCAAGATGGAAAAGTTATAGCTTATGCTTCCCGACAGTTGAAACCACACGAGAAGAATTACCCGACACATGATCTTGAATTAGCCACAATAGTATTCACATTAAAGATTTGGCGACACTATCTGTACAGTGAGAAATACCGAATATTTACATATCATAAATGCCTTAAGTATTTGATGTCACAAAGAGATTTGAATCTGTGACGACGGAGATGACTCGAGTTACTGAAAGATTTCGAGTTTGTAATTGATTATCATCCGGGAAAAGCTAATGTTGTAGCTGACGCTTTGAGCCGAAAGTCCCTGTTTTCTTTGCGGGCAATGAACACTCAGATGATGTTATGTGATGGCGGATCTATTCTAGCTGAATTAAAAGCTAGACCGATATTTCTGCAACAAATCTGGGAGACTTAGAAAAATGACAGAAAGTTACAAACTAGACGAATCCAATGTGAGTCTAATTCTGATTCTGAATTTAGTATTGGAACTGATGATTGTTTAATATTCCGAAATAGAATTTGCATACCTAAAGATACCGAACTAATTCAGAAAGTTTTGAGCAAAGCACATAGTAGTTGCTTTTCTGTTCATCCGAGTAGCACTAAAATGTGTAATGACTTGAAACAGTTGTACTGGTGGTCGGGAATGAAACGAGATATATTAGATTTTGTATCGAAATTCTTGATCTGTCAACAAGTAAAAGCTGAACATCAAGTACCGTTAGGTTTATTGCAGCCGGTGGTGATTTCGGAATGGAAATGGGACATCGTTACAATGGATTTTATATCGAGATTGCCCCTGACTCTGAAAAAGAAAGCTGCAATCTGTGTTATCATTGATCAATTGACGAAATCTACTCATTTCATACCGGTGCGTACGGGTTACTCCTTGGATAGATTAGTTGAATTGTACTTATCTGAGATTGTACGATTACACGGTGTACCGTTGTCTATTATCTCTGATAGAGATCCTAGATTCACATTGAGATTCTGGAAGAAATTACAAGAAGTTCTGGGAACGAAATTGAATTTTAGTACGGCTTTTCATCCTCAGACTGACGGTCAGTCCGAAAGAGTTATACAGATACTTGAGGATATGTTGCGTCGTTGCATACTTAAATTTGAAGGTAGCTGGGAGAAACACTTACCTCTGATTAAATTTGCATATAACAACAACTTCCAGACGAGTTTGAAAATGGCTCCGTACGAAGCTTTATGTCAGACACCGTTATGCTGGACAGAATTGAGTTAGAAAAAGATTCACAGGGTTGAATTGATCATAGAAACCGAAGAAAAAATGAAAGTGATTTGAGACAATTTAAAAGCAGCTTCAAATAGACAGAAATCATATGCGGATTTGAAACGTAAAGAAATAAAGTTTCAAGTCAGAGTTATACAGATATTTGAGGATATGTTGCGTTGTTGCATACTTGAATTTGAAGGTAGCTGGGAGAAACACTTACCTCTGATTAAATTTGCATATAACAACAGCTTCTAGACGAGTTTGAAAATGGCTCCGTATGAAGCTTTATGTCGGACACCGTTATACTGGACAGAATTGAGTGAGAAAAAGATTCACGGGGTTGAATTGATCAGAGAAACTAAAGAAAAAGTGAAAGTGATTTGAGACAATTTAAAAGCAGCTTCAGATAGACAGAAATCATACGCGGATTTGAAACGTAAAGAAATAGAGTTTCAGGTCAGAGATCGAGTATTCTTGAAAGCATCACCGTGAAAGAAAATTTTCCGTTTCGGCCGTAAAGGAAAGTTAAGTCCGCGATTCATCGAGCCGTATAAAATTGTTGAAAGAATAGGGCCTATAGCATATCGACTATCATTACCGTCTGAGCTTGATAAGATACATAATGTTTTTCATGTTTCGCTGCTACATCGATACCGATCCAATCTGTCACATGTGATCTCTCCCATTGATGTGGAAATACAGTCAGATTTATCGTGTAACAAAGAACGGATCAGAATTTTGGCCCGAGATATCAAAGAATTGAGAAATAAATGTATAACACTTGTGAAGGTTCTTTGGTATAAACATGGAATAAAGGAAGCTACGTGGGAACCTGAGGAAGCTATGCGGAAACAGTACCCTAATCTTTTTACCAGTAAGATTTTCGGGGACGAAAATCCCTAAAGGGGAGAGTTATAACAGCCCGTTTCTACGTTTGATCAGAATAGTGGTTTTGGGACCACTTAACCGAGTCAAAATATTTATTTTACTATTTTAATGAGTTTTACAGTATGAAAAAATTATCTTGTGAAAATTTCGTAAAGAAATTTTACCGATTAAATGGTTAATTCGGTAAAAGGGACTAAATTACGTAACGCGAAAAAAATAAAAATAAAATATCAGTTCTAGTATATAAATGACTCAAATGGCTATAGAATTAATGGTGGAAGTCCTTAAGTGGATAATATACCTTTGTTAATGCTAGTGGACATTTATGTCCATATTTTACATGATTTTTATATGGTTTTATAAAGGTTAAATATGTAAAATAGTTAATAAGTTATAATTAATTAAAAGACAAAGCCAAATTATGTTTTTATTCATCATATATAGCCGACATTAAAGAGAAAGAATAGCCATTTCTTTAGGGTTCGTTCGGCCAAGCTATAATTCTCAATTAAGGTATGGTTTTTGATCCGTTTTTAATTATTTCTACGTTTTTGAGCTCGTTGCAACTCAATCTAGCTAGCCCGTACCTCAATTTCTTAAAATTTTGATGATTTTGAAATGTGCCATTGTTGAATACTAGTATATTTTGAAGTATTATGCTAGATTATTGATGGATATTGAAATATATACAAGTTTTATAAAGTGAATTTTGACAAAAATGAGCATTAGGGATTTAATTAAAAAAAGATAGAAATATTGTGGTTAGAAATGTGAAATAAATGAAATTATGGGCTGATTAGAAGCTATATAGTATTCGGCTAAGTATATGTATAAAGAAAATTTGTATATTTTGTGTATTTGTGAATTAGGGACTAAAGTGCCAAAATGTGGAAATATGAGGGCTATTTCGTAAAAAGGCAAAAATATATGTATATGGATTGAATTGAATTGAATGATTTGGTGAATGAGTTAAATTTGAATTTATAAAGATCAAGATAAACAAATGCCGGAACTTGATCGGGGGAAACAAAAGTTAGACGGGTAGATGAAAGTATCCGAGCAAATACGAGGTAAGTTCATATAGCTAGAATCGAATTATTAAATATTTGTAATTGTCCAAAAAAAAATGAATTTATATAAGTTGAATGAATAATCCACTTGAAATTCAAATTACCGATATACGATTATATTACTGTTTACATGAATGAAAATGGAATGTTACAAATGTTATATACGCTACATGGATTTGGTATGATAATATGCATTGAATATGCAATTTGAGTATTTAAATGTATGTATTTAGTTAAATTGAATATATATATATATATATAATTTGAGAAATTGAGTTATTGATTATTGAATGCTTAAATGATAAAGTTGGATTATACCGAGCCCCGTTCGAACTTTAGAAAATTGTCGGATACGAGTGACCTGCCACTAGGGTTACCGTTTGGTCGAGCTCCAACATTTGTTGTGGACTCACCACAACTCGTATGAGCTTACCGTTTCAACTCTACGGAGCTTACCGTTGAGCTCGATAGAACTTACCGTTTACCAACTCAAGAGGAGCATACCGATCATGGCTCGAAAGGGTGTAATAGATGATGAATTGATGGATTTTCGATCTATACACTTAGTGTGTATTACCCGAGTATCCCTCGATATTTTCGTAGGTTCAATGGCCATTATACCAATATGTGTTTTAAAGATTATATAATATAAAAGTTATATAATTTACATGGTTTATAAGTTACATGAAATACATGATTTACATGGTTTATAAGTTACATGAAATACATGATTTACATGGATTATTTGTTATATGAATTTATGAATTATAGGGATGATATGATACATTTAGTGTATGACTTGGATTGATTTTATGATATATGATTTATATGAATTGAGTAATGAATTTGGATGTTAAAAGAATGTTATATGTTTGGTTTCATCTTTATGAATGAATGAATGAATATATGGATGTGAAATGACTAACTTGTGAATGGTGATGTGAATAGGCTTTGTGGACAAATGAGTTGGTTTTAATTGCTTTAATGCTTAATGTTAAATTGGTAAGTTTAATTCTATATTTTATGGGCTTACTAAGCTTAATGCTTACTTCGTTCATTTCTTATGTCCTATAGATTTTAGAAGCTAGCTCGATTTTTAATGAGGTCAGAGATTTGTTATCACACTATCGAGACGATATTTGGTACTTTTGGACCTTATGTAAATAATGTAAATATGGCATCTATAAGCTAATTTATGGATTGAATTATATGGTCACTTATGTTGGTGAATGTGGTATGAATTTTGGGGTTTGATCAAGCTATGTGATATGGCTTGAGTTGGAAATGTTTGGTTTGGTATGGAAGCATTATGTGTTATGCTCATTTTGTGGTAAATTTGATAAATGGTATTTTAGCATAAATGAGGTATGATTAGGGATATGTTGGTATGAACGGTGATATGTGATTAAATCGTAAAGGGATATTTTGAAGCATATGTATGACCAACCAAAATGGTCATTTTAGTATGTGTTTACTTGTGAATTTGGTAAGATTTTGATATGGCTTAACAAGGTTTTGGTATGTTTTATAATGTATTGGAATGAGATAGGAACATATGTTTGGATATGAAATTGATATATGAAATTGGCATTGAATTTGGTATGTTTAAGATGGTATTTAGTAAATGTTCAATGTTTTACTGCTTCGAATTGAATTAAAGGTCTTGTAATGCCCCTTACCTATTCCGGCGACGGTTACGGGATAGGGGTGTTACACACAATAACTCTTTGAATCGCTCTCATGCCTCATATAAAGATTCTACATCAAATTGTTGAAATGAAGAGATTTCATTCTGGAGCTTAGCATTCAAAGAGGGAGAGAATTACTTCATTAAGTAACATTCAGCCAACTCTTGCCATGTAGTCGTGGAATCTGAAGGTAAAGAGTTCAACCATGCTTGTTCTCTATCTCTCAAGGAGTATGGAAACAATTTCATTCTCAAGGCATCCTTTGTAACTCCGGCTAATTTAAAAGAGTCACTCACTTTCATGAATAGGCGAAGATTAAGGTGCGAATTTTCAGTAGGCTTCCCATTAAACCGATCCACAGTTTGCAGCATGTCGAACATGGTTGGCTTTAGTTCAAATGGTAGAGCCTCAATTTTGGGTCTCACAATACTCGAATTAAGTTCGTTGAAGAGAGGAACGACATATTGTTGAATGGCGTGACCTCTATCATCAACAACAACAATCGCATTTTAAGCATTGCTACTACTTGTCTCTAAGTTACTTGTTGTGGAGGATTTGTTGCTACTGCTTGTCTCTGAGTTACTTGTTCTCTTCTTCTTTGAAAAGTAGACTCAATCTCAAGATCAAAAAGAAACAAGTCAGGGTCATGGTCATCGTTCGTAAACAACTATAACGTGAATAATCACAAATATTACTCAAGTAAGAACAAAAGAAAATTAAACCAAATTGCAAGATAATTAATTTCACAAATAATGACTAAATCAGTCCCCGATAGGCGACAACAGCGTCAAAAACTTGTCACAGATTTTCTTATAGTAGTAATATAGTAGTAAATACTAGAGTTGTTGTCTCCACAGTGACTGATTTTAAAACATAAATTGCAAAATTAACAAATGACAATTTAAAAAGTAAATAAAAATCTAATTGAATTCAAATTAACATGCAAAGCAATTTAAAAATAGTGACACAAATTAATAGCAATGAATTGAAGAGTCAAGATAATTATTCCCCTAACATGCAATTACTATCAGTAAATATTATTTATTTAATATTTACAAGGTTATTTGAGTGTTATATTACAATTTGGTCCAATAATTTTATTATTTATTTATTTATTTATTTAAAGAAAATGACTAAATCATAAAAAGTCATAAAACGTAATCACTATTGAATTTTATTACTTAAATGATTTAATTAATAAACATGCAAGGGTTTATGAGGTAAATTAACCATAATTTTGCATGATGAACGGTTTATGCATAATAATTAAATAATATTATATGTTATTATATTTTAAATGTTATTATAATAATATTAAAAGCAAAAAAAATATAAAAACATTATGGCATCTTCTTCATTTTTGTTTATTCATCATCGAAAACCCTATTGTTGATAGCTTGAAGGTTTGGTCACTTATCTCTCTTACGTGTAAGTCCATTTTGAACTCGTTTCTCGTAAATTTTATATCTTTATGATTGTTGTAATGATATCTAGCTAGTTTAAGGACTATATTTGTGAAGTTGTCAAAGTTTAGAAAAAATATCATTGTTGTTTTTGAAGCTCTTTAATTGTAAATGTTTTGGTTGGAAGCTCGATGATGATTTTGAGCTAGTTTACAAGGTAATTTCGTATAATTTTTAAGTTTAGGGATTTAATTGAAAATAAAGTAAATATAAAAAAATTTGTGAAATTTCAGCATGTGACAATTGATTTGGGGGTAGTTATGAATTTGGTTCAATGGGTATTAAGTTTAATTGTGAAAATAATATTGTTTTGGTCTTAAGGGTCAAAATTGAATAAAGTGTAAAAGTTTGGGCAATTGTGAATTTTTTTAAATAGGAAGACATATGCATTAAATTGAATATTACATAAAACTGAAGCTAATAAATTGAAATAAACTACTTTATAGATCAAGAACCAGTAGATAATGTGGAAAAGAGAAAGTTGTTGATTAGTCCTTGAATTTTACCATCTCTGCAGTTTAGCCCTGGTAAATTCATTCGATTTAATTTGGTATAATTATTATTATGTTGATTTCTAAATTATGCTATGTTAAAATGTATGTAAATATGTATTTGAATTCTTACAAATTGGTCAAGGTGAGAAAGTGATTTAAACTGTAAATGTTATGTGATCTTATATATCAAGTCCAGATGAACATAGGATAGGATACAATTGGCATGCCAATATGTTATTTTGCGTGTTGTACGTAATTGACCTGTGATGAGATGATGATTCCTAACTTGATGTTATACACTGAATATATCGGACTCCAGCATTTGTTGGGGGCTATCAAGTTATATTTTACAATGATTCTGGCGTATTTTTGAGGGGCGGATGTAAAGCCTATGGGCTTGGCACTTGGTACCCAAGTGTGTTTTAGGAAAGATGTTAGCCTATGGGATAAACACTTGGTGCCCAAGCATGTTCTTGGTTGGATTGGCTCGATTGAGCATTCTGACCTGTCTTAGGTGGATAAATCGCATATCTGTATCTATTTATATTGTTCATTGTTTAGTTTTTTAAATAGTTAATTGTTTTGAATAATGAATTATAAACATCTACATGATTTTCGACATTATAAAGTGACTTGGTATTGAATGACCTTGTATAGTTGAATATGTTATGTAACTTGTGTATTTAAAACTCACCTATTGAATGATTGTGGTTGACAGGGTTAGTGTTTAGAAACATTGTTGTTAAATGTTATGTTATGATTATACAATAAGTTTTATCATTTCAATTTGTAAAGTTACTAAGTTCTATTAAAGTTTTCTCGTGTCTTTTTTCTTATTTCCTTGTAGATATTGTTTTGTAGAATCGGGCAATTAGACCAACTTGAATATCACACTATCCAACTATTTTTCGGTAGATTTTGAAACTGTTTATCTTGGGATATGTGGCATGTAATAGAAGAATCTTGTATATGTTTTCAGTACTTACTACAAAGTGGTATGTTATGTACTTGTGTAATGTATGTATGCCTTTAGTTGATAATATGCTTGTTTATGGTTGGCATGAAAATCCAATTATGGTGTGGAACTTATCATGTAGTAGGAGTTATGTGTCTATAAAGGTGTTTGAGATATCAAGGTTGTATAGACTTGTTCATGGAATAAAGTGGTTGAAATTGCTATGAATTAGCTTGATGGATGGAATGGTATATTTGATAAGATTATCAAGTAGTTGAACTTGTGATTGTTGAATATGAACTTAGTTGATATTTGATTTGTAGTGCCAATGAGGGCATATTGGTTAGGCACATAAGTTGAATTATTTTGGTATGTTTTGAGCTTGTTTGATTGTGCTTTAAAGGTATAAAAATGGTTGATATTGGTTTGGCTTGGGACCTAAGAAATGGATAATTTTTTGGCTTGTTTTAGAAGTCATTTTAGGTGCACACGGTCGTGTGCACACTCAGTCGCTCTACACAGCCATGTGGCCCATTCAATTTTGGTGCAGGTATGTTCCACACGGTCACAGGCTGTTACACGGCCATGTGACCCTATTTCGAATCACACACAGTTTGGCACACGATCTGTGACATGGCCATGTGATCATGTTTCGAATTGCACACGGTCTGGCGACACGGCCGTGTAACACTATTTTCAAACTATAAACAAATTGGCCACACAACCTAGACTCTTTCACACATCCTGGCCATATGGCCGTATGACCCATGTTTATACATTTTATTCAAAATTTTGTGGAAGTTTCAATTTAATCCATAATTGATATCGGTTTGTTTTAAATGTTCCGTAAGCTCGAATTAGATCCTGAATTTATTGAAAAGCATGGAAATGATTTAATATGAATTATTTGGTTGAATTTGATTGAAATTTATGATAAATGTTCATAGGTCGTAATGTCTTATAGCTCGGGTCGGGCGACTGAACCGAATATAATGTGTTATAATAGGCTTCTCTTGAAGTCATTATGTTTAATCCTATAACTAATTTAACATATGTCTATGCCAAATCAATGTCAAGAATACAATTGTAAGCACCATTCCTATAAGATTATGCACGGTAACAATATATGTCTATATCATTACACATTTAAAATTAAAGAAATTAAACATGCACCATTCAAATTTTATGTCCATTAATCACAACCTTTTCAGAATTAGAAATTAATTCAATTTACCCACTAATGTTGATCAAGCAAAAGCAAGCATTAATTTTAATAATAATTGAATGAATAAACCTCATACTGCAACAAGTATCCTTATCAAAGTATCAATAGTCTCATATTAGTCTTCCATAATTATTCTAGCTAACAAACGTTTAACCCATAATTATCAAATTAAAAACAATCAAGCAAAACTCAGTCATGGTTCAAAATAGCAAAGGAAAAGAAATAAAAGACAAAGAGAAAGGTGAAGAGATGATGAGCTAAATGAGGTGGTTTTCCTCTAGTTGTTTCTTCTCTCTTTCTTCCTTCTTCGGATCTTTTTCTTCTCCAACGTGTTCCTTCTAAAAATTGATGTTCTGTTCTTTTTGCACCCAACAACCCGCCAATCTATGTTTTGAAAATGTGGTATTTACATCCCTCAAAAGATTGTAAGCTAGGTCAACTCGCTTCCCTATTCTATTTTTGTCTGGGCCTTTACATTTTCTCATAGTCTATTTTTTCTAATTCTTGATCATTATCAAGACCTAATTAAGAAATGGGTTAAGCCCAAAAGCTAATGTGGCCTTCTAAGTGTGAGTTTTCCAATCTGTTTCCATTAGACTCGATATTGCAACATTATTGCAACATTGAGATTTCAAATATCGAAATTCGCCATATTCTTCTTATTTCCATCTTTCTAATGTTCTATTAACAAGAATAAAATTTCACATTTTTAATATTTAATTTGATAAATATATATTATTAACTAAAAACTTTAAAAGTTAACTACTTAAAATAAAAACATTGACTACATAGCCAGTTTGTGTGAAGGGTACACAGGTTCAGACCTTCTTGAACCCTGCAAGAAAGCAGGAGACTTAGTAGTTGAGGAGAAGAAAGGAAAACCATCTGGAGTAAGTATAGTTTTAATAGTTTTTTGAATAATCCTACTCAGGAATATTAAACCTTAATAATCTGGAGTAAGGCTTATCACATACTGATTTGGAGAAAGCCCCTACTACTTCAAGGAAGACTGGGGTTGCTGCAAATGAATATAGTCGGTTAAGTTCACGGTGATCTGGACAGTCAAGGCAGAGGGAATCAGATGAGTATCAGGTCCAAGCTGCAAGTAATGAACTCTCCAAGCTTGTAGTTTCTTTTAGCCTTCAATCAGATTCCCAGGATGCCTGAAATTCTCATCTATATACTCAAATTCTGCTACACCAACACAATCTTGTGTTCTGTAATACCCTGCCCACAAAATTAGATTTTTTTTTTTCCTGGCATGTCTACTTGTTAACATTTGAGGTGATTGTGAGGGGAAAAAACATTTGAGGTGACATCTTATATAAAGCATGTGATGGCAGCTTTGGAAAGGATTTATCACAAGATTTATAGTAAAAGTTACAACCACCTGAAATGTGGTCCACCATATAGCATCCCAAATATCAAAAGTATCTTTCCATTTACCTTTTTGGTGCCTGGCCCCCATTCCTCACCCCATAATTTCAGATGCTGCAATTACAATGAAGCTTTTGCCAAAGTTAGCAGAGAAATCTTGTAGTTGTAACTTGTAGTATGTTAAATTCTAGTTGATATTTGGGATGTTATAGGGGTGGACCACATTTAACATGGGTTTGGTTTTTTTTGCACTATACTTTTTGTGGCTTGATCTGAAAGAAGAAGATGGGTGTAATGATTCTGGGGTTAGGTAGCGGGGATTCAAGCTCCCATGTTTTAATGTGAAAGCAATAATATAAGTTGAATGCATGTTTAACTCATCATTATTAGGTTCTTTTCAGATTCTTACTTTGTTGATATGATGTTTGCAGGTTGCAATGCATGTTTCACTCATCTCTGTTAGGTTCCAACAGCCAGGAATGATTGCCATGTAAGCTTTATATAAATGCAGGTTTGTGAAGCACAATAATTTGTTGTTTCTTTGAACCACCATAAATACATAAGTAATTGGTAAATCATTTGGCATTGAGTAAGATGAGTTTTGGGGCAAATGCAATTTGGTATCTAGGGGATAGCTCCTTTGAGAAATATTCAATATAAATATTACTGAAATTTGTTTATTATTATTATTATTATTCATCTGTTTGTATTGGATATGGCTAACTTAAACAAACAAAGAATGAACATTGAAAATTTTGGGCTTTTTACTATAAGTGATAAAAGAAAAGAAAGAAGGTTACTTGTTCAAAACTACTTAGAGGAAAAGCCAATTGACTTTGTGGCTTGGCTTTGAACCCGCACATTCCCCGTACTTCCCGCCTCTCTTTTTTAATTCCCTCTTTGAAAACTTCAAAATCTCTCTTCCATTATTATTAATATTATTATTATTATTTCTTAAGATATATTACTAAAACGAGTCTAGTAACTAATTTTCTGCATTTTGCAGACTTATTAATGAGGTAGATGCTGACCACGAGTTTTAAAGCTGCTTTATACTTAGGGCAGATTAAATCCTCGACCACTAGTTAAGGTAGGAGAGACCCTTACTATCTCACCTAACTCCTGTAACTCTTTTATTATTTATTTTAACATATTATAAAAATGCTATCATTTTATCAATTTCATTTATTAAATTTAAAAACTTTACATGCCAAAATGTTGGCATTAAGCATGTAAATCTAAAGCAATAGGCCAAAAAAAAAAATCGTAAATGTTTAAATTGAGGAAAATTTTATTAAAAATAAAAAGATTAAATGTTTAAATTGTGGTTAATTAATGTTTTTTAGGGATTGCTTGGATAAATTTTTTAAATGGTCATATAAATGTTAAAATTTTCGGATGCTCCCAAATGAAGGTAGACTCTTTTGAAGTAATCGATAAAACCTTTTTGAATGTGTTTAAATAGGAGTATTTTTAAAGGTATAATGATAATTATTAAAAGAATGTTTTTAAAAATATTTGTAAAATTTTAAACGATGAACATCTAGGGTTTCAAATTATAATGTTTTATGCATTTTTAAAATGGTTTGAAAGTATAGAGTTTTGAAGCAATATAATGTGGTTTGATTTGTATTTAATTAGTTTGGGAATTTAGGCCTTGCGTAAAACAGTTGACCGAAAATGGTATCTGATTTCTTGTCTTCTGTGGATTTAAGAAGTCAGATATTGTGTCACCTTAAACAACAAACCAAACAATGCAGAATTTAGGGAATATAAAATTAAATTGCAACCAACCTTCACGGAAACATCAAAGCCCATTTCTAGCAGTCAATCACATTGAATTTCATTTATATTATTCCCCTTACAGAGTCATCAGTCCAAAACTCTGTGCTCCCTCGTGCCTTTGACCCCTAACATTGAAGTTTCCCTTTGCCGGCTCAAGCCGACTTACCAAGCAGCCCCGATAAATGGCATCTCCATTTCTCCCCTTTTAAATAATCTCCATGTTTGCTTCTTCTCCTTCCAATACCATCTTTCATCCCAGATGGTAAACATGATGATCCTCATACCCTTTCTACTTGTGGGTTTGTTTCTGATTCTCCGGTTTTTGTTCAAAACATCCTTGTTACTCATCCTCCTCCAAAAATTCCAGTGTTTGGAAGATTGGCTTCATGTTCACCAATTGTATAGAGTCCCGCAGTTCAACCATCTTTTCCAGGAAAACCAGCTGTATGTCAAGGTTTCAACCTATCTCAATTCTCTCCCTTCCTTAGAAGACTCTGATTTCACCAACCTTTTCACTGGTTCCAAGTCCAACGATATCCTTCTTCACCTCGACACCGACCAGACCATTCGGGACGTGTTCCTCGGCGCCAGAGTCTCCTGGACCCTCGAGAAATCTGAAAATGGTGGAGCAAGGGTGTTGGTATTGAGGCTTAGGAAAAATGATAAGCGTAGAATTCTACGTCCTTATCTGCAGCACATACTGTCTGTTGCTGGTGATATTAGTCAAAGGAAGAAAGAGATTAAGTTGCGGATGAACGTTGACAGCCCATCATCAGGTGAGAATGGGCGGTGGAGATCGGTTCCGTTTAACCATCCGGCGTCGTTTGATACTCTTGTAATGGACGTTGATTTGAAGAACAAGGTCAAAGCTGATCTCGAAATGTTCCTCAAGTCCAAGCAGTTTTATCAGAGGCTAGGCCGTGTTTGGAAACGGAGTTATCTTCTATATGGCCCATCCGGAACCGGAAAATCCAGCTTTGTAGCGGCCATGGCTAGATTCCTCAACTTCGATGTGTACGACATCGATTTGTCAAAAGTTTCAGACGATTCTGATTTGAAGATGCTGTTGCTACAAAGTACGAGTAAGTCCATGATCGTGGTTGAAGATCTTGATCATTTCTTAATGGATAAATCCAAGAATGTGAGCTTGAGAGGGATATCGAACTTCATGGATGGAATCATATCTTGCTGTGGGGAAGAAAGGGTGATGGTATTCACAATGAACAGCAAAGATGAGGTTGATGAAGCGTTGTTGAGGCCAGGGAGGATTGATGTTCATATACAGTTTCCATTATGTGATTTCCCTTGTTTCAAGCATTTGGCAAACAATTACTTGGGTGTGAAGGAACACAAACTGTTCCCTCAGCTTGAAGAGATTTTCCAGGGAGGGGCTAGTTTAAGCCCTGCTGAGATTGGGGAGATCATGATTTCTAACAGGAGCTCGCCAACTCGAGCGTTGAAATCAGTGATCAGCGCAATGCAAACAAATGCGGGTGCTAAAAGCAGAAGAGTGAGCGGCGACGGGGCAGAGGAAATCGGGGGTGGTGAACAAGGGGGATTGTTTAGCAGGGAACATTCAGTTAGAGATTTTCGAAAACTATATGGATTGTTAAAGATGGGAAGTAGAAGAAAAGATGAGCCCTTGGATCTTGGTTCAGCTGATAAAGATGGCTCAAATTAAGAGCTTGTATTGTAACCAAATTACAAGAATTTCTTGAATCAATCAAACATTTTTTTTATTTTTTCATTTGGGTTTTTGTAAAATACCCTTTCCAGGGATAAGTAAATTAAGCTTCTTTTTTTGTTTTTCCTTGGTAAGCGCACTTCTCTGTTTCTTTTTTTTTTCCCCTTTGCTGAATTCATTTGTTAGGCAGAGCTCATCTTTCTCCGTTTCAATAATTTTGTATGCATTTTTCTAGAACCCAAAGAATTCTTCAGTTTGAATAGGTTGAATTGCACTTTTTTCTTTTTAGTCTGTTGGAATGATTTTATTTAAATCATTAAATTGTTAAGTTTTTGTCCAGCGAGCTTCAAGCGACGATTCGACAATTTATATAGCGGATCAGTATCCACAAACGTACCTTAGATCTAAATTAATTTGCAATTGGTGTCAAAGATCAGAAAAAAAAATTGTTTGAATTTTGATTTGTTAATTTGTGATGCCCAAAAATGTTTTATGAAAAAAAAAAGAATTGATTAAAGAGAAGAAGGAGGAAGAGAGTTTTCGATTAGTGTAGATAGTGTGAACAAAGAAAATTGTATAACGTCGATTTTAATATTCCAATTCTTTCAAATCATAATTTTTTTAATTAAATTATGAAAACGAAAAGTGAAACTTGGGTATTTATCTATTATAATAATTGTTATTAATTAATGTGATTGAGTAGTGGATTATTGTTAAGTAGTTAGGTGGGAATGGGCAAAGTGAAGAAAATATTGGCGGTGGGAAGGTATTTATCATATTATTTGACTTTGAAGGTTGTGCAATGAAGTTAAAAAGTTTGAACAAGTTTCTATTCTGTGTCACCTCTAGATTTCCATTGAACCCCCCGCTTCAAGGGAAGAAAATTGAAGACTTGGTCAAATAGATTGTTGTTGAATGCGTGAGCCACATTTGGTGGACGAATTTAATGAATAGGGTTCAACATTTAAGAGGGACCTAAATAATTGAAATGTATTCCTATTTTTAATTTTTATATAATATTTATAGCTTATTTTTAAGCTTTAAATAAAAGAATAATACATTTCAACACTTTTTATACTACTAATAATATTAATACCCACTGAATTAAGATTTAATCGGTAAAATGTATTAATTTTTAATTCCTACAATTAATAATTAAAATTAAAAAAGAAAACTTGTAAATAAAAAAAACAGACTCGAGTAGCGAGAAAAAGAAAAAAGAGACGCGGCTAATTTTGAGTTGGGGCAGAGAACTCGGGACGGGTGATTTTTACTTGTTTTGTATGGGCTAATCCTGGACTGCACTATGGTATTGTTAAAAATATGGATAAATTCCCTGGGTGGTCACCCAGCTTTCGGGTAGGTTCTATTTTGGTCACTCAATTTAAAAAGATTTCAATTTCATCACCAATATTTTTATAACTTCAAATTTTAGTCTACACTGTTAAATACTGGATGGGAAGCTGGTGTGAGTTTTTTAGATTGGCCTAATATTTATAAATTTTATCAATTTGATCTTAAATCTAAAAATTTAACAAATTTAGCCCTCAATGTTTACAAAATTTATCATTTAGCTCTAATTTAAAAAAAAATCAAGAAATTTAACCTGAAACATTTACAAAATTGATCAATTTAATTCTAATTCTAAAAATTAAAAGAGGAAAAATATTTGAAAATATCATTTTGGATAAAATTTAATTCACTTTTAAATAATTTTTATCCAAAAATGAATTTATATTAAGAAACTTTATACAATTTGGAAAAGAAAACAATAAAGGAAAGAAAAGGGAGTCGGAATTTCAAAGCAGGGGAGATGGGTGTAGGATATATGATGAGAACATAAACCCTAGAAGAAGAGCACATATCAAAATCATAGATTTTCAAAAGAAAAGGGACAAAATTAAACGGATTTCAAAGCAGAGGAATGAAGATGGGATATATGATGAGAACATAAACCTTAGAAGAAGAGAAATTTCAAAGCATTTTTAAAAAAACATTTTTTCCTTTTTTAACTTTTAGAATTATAATTAAATTGATAAATTTTATAAATGTTCAAGACTAAATTTATTGAATGTTTTAGAATTAAAATTAAATAACAAATTTTGAAAATATTGAAGGTTAAATTTGTTGAATTTTTAAATTTAAGACCAAATTGATCAAATGTGTAAACATTAAAAGGATAAAGTTGTTATTAACCCAGTAAAATATCCACGTCCATACCTCAAAAATTTAAGTAACACTTGAGAATTAAAGTTTAGATTTAGATTTGGGTTGCAAAATTTTAAATTTCATTTACAAATTTATGATTTCTAAATCTTGAAAATTAAATTATTTAAAATTCAAGATTTTGGATTAATTCAAATTTAAAATTAGATTTCAATTAGTTTTAAGTTTAAAAAACATATTTTTCAGAAATATTATAATACATATAAAATTATTTGAGTTAAATCACTTCAAAACATTTCTATAGAAATTCCATTAAAGAATTAAAAAACAATATTACAACTTTTGTAACAAATATTAAATCATATTTTAATATAAAATGAATGGAGTTATGAAAAGATTTCTACAAAACCACCGGATAACACTTATGTCTTCTTATTACAAGACATAAATTTATGATTAGTTAATATTTTTTACGAAGCCAGCAAATAATAATCGTTCTTTAATAATTATTACTAATTCCAGGTAGTTTGGTTACATTCCGCGATGGCAGCGGCGGGCGGTAGGGACAAATGCAGTGGAGAGATGAAGCAAATGAGAATAGTTTGGTAGTTGGTATGTACTGATATCGATCATACCCCAGTACCCCATTTCGGTATGTTTCAACCATTCTAATGTAGATTTTATGGTATATATGTAAGTGAGTCTTGAAAATCTGGATTTTCAGGTAAAGAGAATTTTCAACTTGCTCTTATTTCATATTAATTGTTAAAACTTAGCGGTTATGCCTCCATAATTCTATCCCTTTATTTGGAAAAACAAGATTATTATAAATGTATTTGCACTGCTTTTTGGCATTTGAAGATCCAAAATCACAAGGCTAAGCTACTTTGTCATCCCTTTTGTGTTGTGGAATAAGGCCTCCTAACCCTTGCCTGCCCTTAATCTCTCACAAATGCTAACACCGATTTCTTGCCTATATTTTCTGTTATCATCAAATCAAGAGACAATGCCTTCAAAAGGTTTTCAACAATATCACAGTACGACCATAAGTACCCATTTAGGAAAATGTGTCAAATTTAGAGACCAAATATGTATCCAAGTCAAAGAAAAAAAAAAGATTAGACTGCTCAAAAAGAAAAAAGAAATTGTGAAATTTTCCCTAACTTTTTTTATATCTGAAATAATGATATAATTTGCCACATTGTTACTTAGTTAATAGTGATTATATTAAGTTTCGACAATGTTAGTAATTATATCGGCTAAGACATAACTTGAAACAATCCATAAGTGACTAAATTTGAATTTAACCTAAAATTTTATGGTTACTGAGCATTCAACATTGTACTGTTCACTTTTCCAGTAATGATCTCATCAATAATATTTAATTTACACTCGAAATCCCATCTGCACATTGAGTTTGAATACGGTAACAGCAAATAAGTTGAATATGTATGGATCCTATGTAAACCTGGCGCCATAGGTTGGTTCAGGTTTAGGATTGAAGTGCTCAAGTTTAAACTAATTTAAGATAGCTAAATTTGAGTTTAAACATCAGTAGATTAACTAAAAGAAAGAGTAATAATAACATTACGTACATAGAGGAGAAAATCTAGTACAAGTGTGGGTGAGGTTGGGAGAGAGTCAGAGCAGCCTACCACGTTTGGCATCAGCAGAAGCAGCTTCAAGATCGCCCAAGAAGAAGAGGATTTTATCCAGAATCCCTCGACAGGGTTCCTCCACATGATTCGATGTTGTGCTGGACTCGCACTCTTTCACCCCTTTCCTTTTAAGCCTTGAACCCAGGTAGCGTTGGATTTTACCTTGATGTACAAGAAAGTAATCTCCCCCTTCTTTGATTATCTTCAGCCCCCTACCCCCAACACACATACATATCATCATTTATTTTTAATTACGAATGCCCATAAATGGATTAGATTAAAGGATATACTACAACTTACAATCCAACCCGATCACATCGGTCTTGTGTCTCGTAAACATGTTTCCATGATGTGGATTCTAAGGGCTGAGGGGCAAAAAATGCAGCTTCATCCACTCCCCATCTTTCTCTGAATAGGTTACACCATAGCGTGTTATCCGAACCCAACACTTTCCATTTCCTGCAAACTTTACAACCCCAATTCCCAATGCTTTAATTTGAATTTCGTAACCCAAAAAAAGAAAGAAAAAAACCCACAAATTTAGGCGCTTGATCCACAATTCAGGAAATCAAGCAAACCTCTCATCTTGAATTTGAGATAAAAATCAATCTAAACCCCAAAAGAAAAATAAAATCGTGGGTTGAATTAGGAGGCTAACCTTGTAGAGCAGAAGCAAGGTTCTGATGATCCAAGAAACAGAAAATCTTAAGACAAATATCAGAAGGCAATCTCTCCATGCTTTCTTTTTTGTTTTTGTTTTTGTTTTTGTCAAATACAACTCTAATTTTGAAGGATCCAAAGACAGGCAATTCTTTTTTGTAGATTGAAGGGACAAGAGAGAGAGAAGGTGCCTTTTTTTTTATTATGTGGAAATTATGAAGCTACTATTCTCAACTCTCTGGACCTTAAAAAGTAAAAGGTACTCGCTCCGAAGGATAGGCCACGTAAAGGATTGGGACAACGTACTGTGTAAGATAGCGAGTGTGAACTATTAGGGTGGGTGAGGAGATTGTTAAAAGTGGATATTGAGTTGGACAAGTTGCGGTTAGAAGTAAGCCGAATGTTGTTGTTTTACCGCGAAAAGTGAAACCGAGAAATTGTTTTTTCCTAGGTGTCAAACGTGAATTGATCTTCGCCACCACTTGGGAATCATCTATATCTTTTTATCTACAAATAGATAAATTAATTTTATTTGTTAAATAGTTAAAAAAAATGTCAAATTATTAAAATTTATTTATTATAAAACCATAGCTTAATGGCATGTTGAGACAGAGATTGAATGGTTGTTTGTGTGTAAGAATTTCGGTTTTTTAATGTTTGGAGTGTTTTCCACAAATCTAAGACATTGGCTTTTGATTTCAATTTTATTGCTGAATGGGAAAGACAACCAAAGATAAACAAATTAGAATGGATGCTTTGTAATTTGCAGTTGTTAGTGTCAAAAATTGTTACCAACTAAGCTGTAAAACGAAAGATATGGGATTGAGGGGATTTCTTTTTTAAGATTTAGAAAATGTTTTTTAATTAAAATAAATGAAATGATTTCAACAACAATCTAAAAGACCCAGTAAATATTTTCAATATTTGATGCTTCAAACTGCGTAGTTGGATTTCCAATAGAAATTCGTAAAGTAAAATACCTAAAGAAGAGAAGCTTTCAACTTTTTTCTGTGGTAGATTATAAAGACTAGCTATAGGTAGGGGTGTGCATTCGGTTAACCGACCCGAATTAGTAATAACCGAATTAACCGACCTTCAAAATTTTTTAACCGTTAACTGAACCGAATTTTTTTCGGTTAAACCGGTCGGTTAACCGAATTAACCAAAAATCATATAATTTTTATTTTTGGTTAAAAATTAACCGATTTAACCGACTTAACCGATTTAACTGATTTAACCGACTTAACCAATTTAACCGATTTAACCGACTTAACCGACTTAACCGATTTAGTTCAACTGAAATATCAGAATCGATGTATATTGTATGACCAGATAACACTGAGTCCATACTTCTATTGAGGACTCTTCCAGAATACCATACATTTGGCTTTCCTATCATGTCTAGTTTCTTTGCTTCATGAAAATCGGCAACAAGACATGAGTTTTCGGAAGCAGTAGACCCAGCAAGCCGATTCAACTCATCTACACATGCGGCATTGTCTTCTGCACCCTTCACAGTGTAGAGTGATTCACTTAACCTTACTGCATGAATGGAGAAAACAAAAATTATAAACTAACAGAAATCAAATTACCCCACAAAAATTATAAACTAACATTTCTGCTTCCATTAACAAGGCAAGCAACAACAGGTAACATAAGGTATCCTAATCTTAACAAGTAGTAGAATAACTGAGTTCGAATTTTCGTATTAAACAAGCATTGCAGCAAATCCTTCATATTGCAACAAAACATAACACAACAGGGAAGTATGAAATGAGAGGCATATCCTAATCTTACCATTCCTCTTGACACTATCCAAAAACCATCCAAGTTTAACAAGGAATAGACCATTTCTCGATCCATGTTTTACAGCGTGAACAACGTTTTGTTTAATTTAATTTGGGTTGTTGACAAAAGTCCAAGTATAATGAATACTAAATAGTGGTGGTCAATTTAAAATTTATTTCCTCAAATATTGCTTCATTCCCAAATTTAATATCTTAAACAACAAAATCTCATCAATCTTAATGAAAAATTTTCATTTATACTTGCACTGGATCCAATGTATTTTGATAAAGCTAATTATGCTTTTACTATTTATATCATCTCTACTTTTAATTTTGTTAAATCAATTTATGTAATATTTTTAAAATATCACTTAGAATCTATGTCTAAAGTAAAGCAAATAAAAAATATCAGCAAATTCCAGCAAAGGTCATATTAGATTACAATCATTAAATTAAAATAATAGAGAAACTAAATAAAACGAGGTCATAATTAAATCTTTGATAAATTAGCAAATTCCAGCAAAGGATCTCAGTCACCCACGCAATAAAGGATGGAAGAAGAAAAGCACTGGAGACTTTAAATAGATTAATTTAATATGTAAAAAAATCTTGCAGTGATTTGAAACTTAGAAAGAAAAAAGAAAAACTAAAGAAGAAAGAACTGAAGAAAAATGTAGAAAACTTAAAAAGAAACGAAGGAAACGTGTGCATGTTCGACTGAGATTTTATTCATTTTTAACAAAAAGAGACTTTTTGTAGCAACTTCAAAGTGGAATCACTGGACGTCCATTACGGCATGTTACCAGTGAAGAAATTGGAAAAAAAACAAAACCCTAAAATTAAAAATATATCTGCCATTGAAGAAATTGGAAAAAAAACAAAGGGAAATTAGAAGAAAGCAAACCTAGCCTCTGGGTTTTGGTGTGCTGGAAGAGAAACGGATAGCAAAAATGGTGAATTTTCCCGATTTGACTGAAAATCTGAGATTGAGACTGAGAAATGAGAAATGGCCGATTTGTGATTTTGTTTGCTGTTAGTGTTACAAGTACCCTACCTGCAAAATGTTTGGTTATTGGGCTTGGAGCCTGAGTGCTCTTGAGAAAATATTTGGTTATTGGGCTTGGAGCCTGGAGGAGAAAAAATAAATTGGGTTGGCCGGCTGGGTTTAATTTAAGGCCCATTATCCTGCAAAATTCGGTTAACCCGAAAAAATTCGGTTAACCGACCGGTTTCGAACCGATTTAACCGTTAACTGAAAATTTAAAAAATTCTTAACCGACTCCCGACCGAAAAAATTCGGTTAACCGACCGATTAACCGAAATTTTTCGGTTTTACCCGAATTTTGCACACCCCTAGCTATAGGAGAAGGTGAAAGAATACTAATAATAGATGGGGGGAGGGGGTTTGTTAATATTTCCAGATTTGTATTTTTTTTCAATATTTCATGATTGCCCAAATTTGTAAAAAGATCAAATTTAATTTTTTTAGAATTACTGGTAAGAAATTTTTTTTAAATAAACCAAAATTATATTTTAACTATAGTTCAGAGACCAAATAAAGATTAACTATTTAAATTAACGTGCTATGTCATCGTTTAACAAATAAAATTTATCGAAAGGATTAATTTGTACGTTCGAAAATATATAAGAGCTAATTTGTTTATTTTTTAGTAGATGAGTTCAAATACAATCCACCCCTTGTTATAATTAAAAAAAATTTATAGTATTTTCTATTTTAAGGAAATGAAAAAAAAAACCCCTCTGATTAAGGTAAATGATCATAAAATTGTTGTAATTCTAGGTTAAGTTGGAGTGTAGTGGGTGCCAGGATTTATGGAGTCCTAAAGGAATCCTGTCATGTGGGAGTTGAGGTGGAGCAGATCTGATGTAATTGTAGTGTTAGAAAGAGTGATACTTAAGACCAGCCTGGACGGATCTCATAAACCAACCATGTTACAATTTTGTATTATACCCCCATCGAAGTTCCATTTTTAAGATTTTATGATGAATTTATTTTAATTAATCCACTATTTAATTTTATTTTTATAATAATTGCATGCTAAAGAAGTTTTAACATTCCATTCAACCTCGTTTCCCTAAGCTTAAAACAACAAAGGTGTGCTCTCTTTATATGTCATTAACCAACAATATTTAAACTTATTTTGTTCCTATATGATTATCGGATGAAAATGTCTCTGAAAATTTTAAAATATTTTGTTCAAAAAATAAATGTGGGAATTCGATTTTTTTTTTGAAAAATATGAATTTATTTGCTGTAATTTAGTAGATTAAAAGAGTTCTAATCCCATATATTTGTGTTGAGTAGATAAATATTTGTAATTAATAAAACAATGAGATGTGTAAAAATAAAAGTAAAAGATCAAATTAAGGGATTTAGTTGGGACATATGAAACAACTAATAAAAGAACGATAATGAAGAAAGAAAATCATTCTCAAAAGGAACTAAAAGGAAAACTAAAACTCTTCGAGAAAACCCTTTCAAGCTAGGAAAGAAACCAAACGGCCAAACCCATCCTGAGAATTAAAATCCATCAATAGAGAGCGAGTCAGGAGGGGAGTTTGAGATTATCCTTCGATAAATAAATCAAATCCTCAATCCAAAGAACAAAACCCAGATAGACAGAAGCTCGCGGTGGTTCTATGAAACGGCGATCCGATGCTGCAAGATCGATGACCCCTAAAGGCGCGTCTTCAACCCAGAACTGGTCCTTTCTGCTTTTCAAACCCTCTGCCGCCATTGCATGTGCAGTAGTGTTTCCTCCTTTGACGATGAAGTTAAAACGCGCGACTTCAACCCAGAACCAGTCCTTTGTGTTTTTCAGACCCTCTGCCACCATTGCATGTGCAATAATGTTTCCTCCTCTGGCGATGAAGTTAAAACGACATGCTGAGAAGCTTCGAGATAATGCTTTCGCATTTTAGGTAACCGACCGAATTTAAGAATAGTCCTCTTTTGACTGTAATTTCAGTATAACAGCCCTTGAATCGATTTCCAAGAAAACATGCAAAAAGCCTATTTCTTGAGCAAATTGGAGACCACGAAGAACCGCTACCGCTTCAGCCATAAACATCAAGTTAAACAGGTTATGAATTCTAAAAGAAGAACCTATTATTTGACCCATTTCAACTGGGATAATGATATCTGATACTGCTTTTTGGTTTGAAATCGAGTAACCTACACCAACATTCACCTTGACCCAATATGGGGATGGAAGGGCCCATCGAACCATTGCTGAGGGGTCTGGGTGCTTTAAATTTGAGGTCAGATCCTAATACTCTTGCCCGTATCCATGAATGAAGGTAACAACCTCATCAACACTTTGCGATTCCCTTTCATAAATGAGTTTATTTCGTGAAAACCAAAAAGCCCAAATTGTAATAGTTATGTCTTCTTTTCTTTTCTTGTTTGTGTGTTCAAAAAGCCAGCTTAACCGCTCAAAAAAAAATTGCATCCGCAACATCATCAAGCCATTGAACCTCTAATTTTAACCAAACCTTTTTCGCAAAATAACAGTCACGACTAACATGCAAATTAGATTCGCTATAATTTTGACAACGAAGGCATCGATTCTCAAATGAAATTCATCTAAAATGTAGATTATGTAGTGTAGGAATAAAATTGCAAGCAAATTTCCACAGTAAAATACGAACTTTTGGTGGGAAATTTAAATTCCAAATCTGTTTGTACGTGTTGCGCTCAATTATATCCAAATTTAATAGCTCAACCAGAGCTTTATAGCCACTTCTCACATAATAAACTCCAGAATGCTATCTAGACCAAATTAACTTATCAATTTGAAGGGTCAAAGGCAAAGGAATCCTCACAATCATTTTTGCCTCCTCCTCTGAGAAAATCGAGAAAAGTAAGTCTTGATCACAGTAGTTTAATCCAAGGATAATGAGGTCACTTACACGTTCCAATTATGCCCATTGCCCCTGTAATGATTGTCCTATCCACCGATAAACTGAGTTGTAAAGTTAAGTTCTCAAGTGTAATTGTACACTCTGTCGAAACCGTTTTTTGAAAACAAAAATTTAGTTGTCGACTTTAAAAAAAATAAAACTGGAGTCGCCACCGATCCTTTATTAAGGTGTGACCGGCCCACCTTAAAAATTATTTTGGTCTGCGAATTTTGAAAACAGGTTCGGGAGTCAGTTACGCACGAGGAAGGGTTAGCACCCTCGTAACGCCCAAAAATCGGTACCAAATTGACTATTTAATGTCTTAGTGTCGAAAGTTAAAAAAGATTTTAAAATAAGTTTGGATGATGAAATTTGCAAAAGGATAACCAATTGTTCAAGTCATGTAAAGAAATCGAGTCCCAATACGTTAGGGTACAATTCCTCATAATCCCTGAACTTTGGATATCTCTCTTATTTTATGAAAATCTTCATTTCGAGAAAGTAACATGCCACACCCAATACGTTAGGACACAACAAATTAAGTTTCCAAAAATGATTTTTATGCATTTTGAATAAAAACTATTCTCGGTCATTTAGGATTGACGAAGAAAATCGGAACCCAATACGTTAGGGCTCAATTTCCCTCGAAAATCTCAAACTTCCAAAAATACTTTTATTCAAAAAACCTTTAAATCAAGAAAATAATTTTGATGAATGGTAAAAATCAAAATATATATTTTCAAAAAAACAGGTATGTTAAAAAGTTAATGTATAACATGGAACCGAAATTTAAAATTAAATTATACACATATATATACATTTACAAAATATACGGATATAGGCACATACAAATAAATTTAAAAGTACACATGTGCATGGGCTTAGCATACATAAAACACATCAATCCAAAAACCTAATAAAATGTATGCATGTATTTGAATATTATGAGAATGGAAAGTTTGGATATATACTTATGCATAAAACAAAAATGTGCAAGTATTCTAAAATGTATATGCATACATATATATATGTTTGTAAAAATTTATGAAGAATAATATATAAAATACGTATATACATATTTACAATGGTAAAAACAAAATTGAATCTAAAATATAAAGGTGTATATAAGTATGTATATATATATAGAAAAATAAAGATGTATTTAGAGCCATATAGATATATATGAATTATTAAATATATGGAAAAACAAATGAAAATATGTACATAAAAAGAGGTATGTATGTAGGTATATTTACAAAAGCAGGAAAAAAACTAAAGTATAAAATGTTTATATATGTATATAGAAGTTATGAAAGAAAGTAGAAATGAAACATGTGAATAAAATATAATATATGTATACTATAAAACGTACCTACATATATATATATATATTAAAAACTATGCATGTATTCTATATATAAAAGTATATATATATTATATAAGAACCATGCGAATGAGTATAGAAATAATAATAGTAATAAGCAATAATAAATAATACAATAACAATGGTATTTAAAAAAGAAAAGAGAAAAAACGGACCAAATTGAATAAAAACTAAAATAAATGGGGCCAATTTTAATAAAAATAAAAACAAAAAGAAGAAAGGGACCCATTCGAATGCGCGCGAAACAAGGGAGGGCCAAAAATGCAATTATCCCGCATTCCTCAAAACGCAGCGCAACAATGGACTAAATTGCAATGAAAACCAAATGCGCGGCCCAATTTTTAAAAAAAGTAAAGAGGATTCAATCGAAACACGCTGCAAAAGGAAGGGCCAATTGCGCAAATAGACCATGTGACGTCAGAGCACGCGGATCCTCCCCTTCGGGTCGGGTCACCGCGCGGGTCTACCTTAATGAAAACGGCGTCGTTTTGATTGTTAATTAAAACAAATTTTCCCTTTCAAAATCATTTGAAACTGAATGAAAAGAGGAAAAAAAAACTATGCTTCTGGTGCTCTGCTAGGGTTTCACTCCTAGCGTCCTCGCGTCGCCCCTCCGGTGATTCGGACGATCCGAAGTCCGACACCGATTCCGACGACTGAGGTAAGTTTTCTTTTTCTTTTTCTCTGCTATTTTAAATGAAAACAAAATGAAAAATAAAAGAAAATAAAAAAATATAAAACAATAGACCCTTTTAACAAAAAAAAGTAATCACCTTTAAAAACAAGTTTACTGCTTTTTTATTCTTGATTCCCTATCAAAAGATCCGTCCCCTTTACAGATTAAAATATAGCCTTTTATAGGCCGAAAGAAAAAACAAAAATAAAATTATTTGCTTGTTTTTTCCCCTTCGGACTCTTTAAGTCCGCGTTTGCAGTGCGGAGAGTCCGGCATGCGTGAGGCCGAGACTTGCGGCGTCCGGATGTCTTGAGGCATAAAAGGCGGGGAGCTGGCGCTCCCATGTTGTCATTAGGGTTTTTAGTTTTGGTTTAGTTTTGGGTCTGTAACGCCATTGGGCTTGTAGCTGGACTGTTTTTATTATTTGGGTCAATTAATTGGGCTTGCACTGCCTTCTTTTTGTGTTTGGACCCAGGCCGATTGGGCCTTATTACACACTCAATGCACAAAAGATGAAATGCGTGTGTCTTGAATCTTCATCTTTCCACCAAAATATTGATAATTGCAGGATCCAATTTAGTCCCTCCGAGCATACGAGACACGTGGAAGAATCCCACCTCTTGTAAGTGTTGTTCAATAACACACGATTCCCTCCTAGTTAAATTGTGTATGTGCGTCTATAAAATCCGATCTTTGGCCGGATTATATAAACGTAAAAAATTATAAAATTAATAATGCTAACAACTTAATAATGAACTTAATTAAGATTAAAAATTTTAATAATATTTTGTTACCATTTGCAATTGGATGCCGGAAATGTGTTTGTCATCTAAACGAATAAATGAAATTGCCATTAGAAAAATCAAGTAAAAACAAAGAAATTACAAAATTCAAATAACAATATTTTGAGAGAAATTGAATGAAAAATTGAGAACTAAAATGTTGAGAGAATTGAGAGAATCAGGAGAATGAGATTGGAATACAAAAGGAAGAAAATGGTTTGAGTTTATATACAAAAAAAACTAGATGCTCTTAGTTGTTGGAAAAATTTTGCCATTGGACTTTTTTACTGTTGGGAACAAGTATTTAACTGAGATGGTAGCAAGGATGCTAAAAGCACACCCTGTAGAACGTGTTTTCTGCCACCTTAGCTTAAAACACATTCTGCAAGACGTGTTTTCTAATTCTCTCTCCAAAATTGACTTATTTCTCCAAATATCAAAAAATCGGCCTAAAACTCTAATTATTTTCTAAAAATGGCATATATTGCTAATTTACCTTGAATAATTAGGTACCACTTAAGACAAAAAAAATTTAGGTACCAACTTGAGAAAATGAGTATCGTTTAGTTGCTAATAGAGGTGATCATGGGTTGGGCTACCCGGCCTAGCCCGACTGCCAGCCCAAAAAATAGGAGGGTTCGGGTAAAAATATAGGCCCAAAATATGGATTTGGGTAAAAAAATGAGGCCCGTTTAGAAAACGGGTCGGGCCTCAGGTAAAACTTTTTTGGCCCGGGCCGACCCAAATTATATATTAAATATATATTTTTTTATTTTTAATCAAACATACTTTTTAACTTTCATGTTTCACTTTCGTCATCATATCGTGCCCTCCATTTTTTCCCAATTCCAAAATCAAGCTTCAAAATCCCTAAGCCCTAACTCACCACCTCCACCGATCCACCTCCATCCAATTCTAGAATCAAGATTCAAAATCCCAAATTTCAGAATCCAGTAGCTAGCCCTGGTATTTCGTCAATAGGAATTTGCGTAAGTCTGGTATTTCTTTCTTTTTCTTCTTCTTTTTTTTAGTTCATCTTGCCTAACAGCGAAAAGGATCAGTAGCTAGCCAACCCTTTTCTTCCGTTCTATTGCATAAGTGCATGCATGTATGTATATATGTATTATGATAACACTCCATAATATTCTTCTGCTTTGCTATAATAACATAGAGTTGCAGATAGGGCTGATACGGGTATGGTACTTGTTAGTAGACAAGAATGATGTTTTAGATGATTTTTGTATTGACTGTGTCTATTATATTATTGAATATTTGCAGAAAACATACATAGATTAGTAAATTAGTTTGAATTGCATATTAATGTAATTAAGCAAAAAATAATATTAGCTTTAAATTTATATTGTGTGAATCCGTTTTGGTCATAGACCCACCACTCAAATTCTTATTTTATCTATATATCAAATCAGATCATTGCTACATTTTTTGCTCTCTTATCATCATAGCTTAAGTTGTTTCTATTTTTACAAGTTCTTTTCTTCTTGTTTCATGGGTTAAGCTTTTTGTTGTAATATGGCCACTTGGCGTAAACTCTAGTCATTCCCCCCCCCCAAAACAATAAATTCCTATTGTCTGTAGATCAAAATGGCCGCTAATCAAGTTTAGGTAAATATTAATTCATGTGTGAAGATTCTGGTATTTCTTTCTTTTTTCTTGTTCTTCTTTTTTTTTAGTTCATTTTTGTAATTATTATTTGTTTGGATTGTAGATAAAAAAGAAATGTAAGCTTCTGGAGGGATTGGATCGGATTTTTTAGTGTCTCTTCAATAATATTTTTGTTTTTATTTATATTTTTTCTTTTACTTGATTTAAGTACTATTCTTTTATTTATAGAAAATGATAATATAGTTGTTTTTTGGTTTTAATGCAATAATATAGTTTATTGAAGTAGCTAAAAGGGCTAAACTAATTTCACTAAATCCAATCTCCACTGAAATAAGTTTATTTTTAGCAGGAAAGATCTATAAACCCAAGTTAATTTATTTATTTTCCCTGTTCCACAATTATGTCTATATATGTTTTGTCTGCATATACATAGCCACTTGTCTCATTACTCTTACTGTTGTATATGCATGTTTATGCTATTTTCCATATATATACATGTAGTTGCATCAGTTTAAAGTAGGTTCTAGCTGTTTTACACATTACTACAAGTTCTTCTGGGTAGGGGTCTAAGAGCTTTTATTTTGTACCCTGTTTTATACCCAATTAATACATCTCGAAGTAGGGTGTTCCTTTTAGGCTGATAAATGCGGCCTCCTTTGTAAAGTGAAAGTTTCAATGCAGAGTATATATATTGCGTTAGGTAGCTAGGTTTGTTGTGCTCAAATTAAATTATTTTGATGATCCACATCAAGTTGTAATAAACTCAGTATACCAACTGTACCAGTTTAATAATTTATTATTGATGATTCATATCTATACAATAATTTTCTTAATTATTTTATTTTGGTCAAGTTTAATTAATTGAAAGTTGAAACCACTTGTCCATTTCAGTGTGACTAATGCATTGATAATTATCTGTAACTAGATAAGATGTAAAATATTTCAGTCTATTTAATTTTATATTTTTATTTAAAATTTTGATACTATAATATGTAGTTTTATGAAGCCATAAAATTATAGTGCTAAAGCTGTAACTTGTTGTAAAGCATCTGTGTTACTACTCACTCTGAGTTTGGATAACATTAATAGCAGATATGTATACTACTTTTACGCATGCTCCATCCTATACTGTTATCATTAGTTAGTCCATGTGAACTTGTTTTGATTCTCCATACCTGACCCGGCTCTTCGTGTCTTCTAGGTTCTTACAAAACAACAATCTGACCGACCGCATACTCGATATTTATATGTTAGTCTTCTCTATATATATGTAAATGTGTCAGATTCTGACACACATTTTCTCCCTTTTTCTCTGTCTTTCTTGTGTTATACCAATCACACATTATATACAATTGATTTTAAGTTGGGCTAACATTTTATAATAGTAAATAATAATATGGAATAATTCATATATTATATACAATTGTTGAACAATTATATAATCTTTTGGTTTATTTGGATTTCAGGACTTGAGTTTTTATGACTATGGCTAGTTCGAACACTCCTATACCTATGGACAATGGGTTTAATGAGTATGAAAGTGCTCTCAAACGTCAAAAGTCTACCACTTCAAAGGTGTGGGATGAAATGACAAAGGTTGAATGCCAGAACAAAAATGAATTGAAGGCACAATGTAATCACTGTAAGACTATCTTCTCTGCTAAATCTTTTAGTGGAACCTCTCATTTAAGACGTCATCTAAATAGTTGTTTGAAAAAAGTTAATAAGGACATCACTCAATACACTATAGACACTCAACCATCATTAGGAGGTGTTACATCTATAAAAAACTACAAGTTTGATGCTGATGAGTGTCATCAAGCTATTTCTACTTTTCTTGTGTGTGGCAAGCATTCATTTAGGATAGTTGAAGAACGGGGATTTAGATACATGATGAGAATTGCTAGTCCTAATTTTAAGAATATAAGTAGACATACAACTGCTAGGGATGTCCTAATGTATTATGCAAAAGAGAGATCGTGTTAAAGAAGAGTTGGCTAAAGCACTTGTTTAATTTATCGAACTTCTGATAATTGAAACTCGGAGCATACTAATGATGAATATATTTGCATTAATGCTCATTGGGTTGACAAAGATTGGAAGCTACAAAAGAGAATCATAATGTTTAGAGCTTTATTTCCTCTGTATGATGGTTTGAACATAACGGATGAACTTGTTTTATGTTTATCTCAATGGGGTATAGATAAGAAATTTTTAGCATCACTTTGATAATGCTTCTTATAATGATGTTATGGTTTCTTGTCTTAAAAATAATTTTCGTGCAAACTGAGCTATTTTGTGTGATGGTGCTTTTTTTCAAGTTAGATGTTGTGCACATATATTGAATCTTATAGTTAAAGCTGGTTTGGAATTTGCTGATGATGTTGTTGGTAAGATTCGAAATGGAATTAAGTACATAAAAAAGTCGAGAATTCGTAGGAAAAGATTTTATGATGTGGCCGACAAAAGTTTTCATTTTAATGTGACCAAAAAGTTGCGTCAAGATGTGTGTGTGTGATGGAATTCTACTTATTTGATGCTTGAATCTTCTCTTTACTATAAAGATGTGCTAGATTATTAGGGACAACGGGATAAAGATTATCAAATGTTTGCACTTTCTAACGAAGAGTGGAGAAATGTTGCTATTCTTTGTAAATTTTTGAAAGTCTTTTATGATGTGACCTATGTTTTTTCTAGTTCTAATTATCCAACGGCTAATCTTTATTTTAGAGGGGTTTGGAAGGTTCACAAGGTCTTGCTTGATACAGTTAAAGGTCTTTATTCATTTTTAACTCCAATGGTTAAGCAAATGCAAGAGAAATTTAATAAATATTGGGTTGAGTATTCATTGATATTGTCATGTGCTGCAATTTTAGATCCTCGTTACAAGTTGAATTATGTGCAGTATTGCTTTACTACAATCTATGGTATTCATGCTTTAGATTTTGTTGAAATCATTCTTAGCAATCTTAGACTCTTGTTTGACGAGTATGTTAAGAAATCCAAATCCACGTCTTCCTCTTTGGCTGGGAGTTCTAATGTTTCGGATAAAAATCCTGTTGATTCTAGTTTGGATGGACACAATGTTAATAGTGCTGATTTTGGGGGGATTTTGATGAGAGTGATGATTATAAACGGTATTTAAATGAATCTAGCACTAGGAGTGAAAAGTCAATGTTGGACAATTATTTGGAAGAACCGGAGCTTGAGTCGAATAGTCAAATAGAAATTTTAGATTATTGGAGCAAAAGTTCAATTCGATACAATGAGCTTTCATTATTGGCTTGTGATCTTTGGGCAATTCCAATATTGACTGTAGCTTCTGAATCGGCTTTTAGCATAGGTAAGAAAGTTATCACACCTTTGAGGGGTTCACTTAAGCCAAAAATGGTTCAAGCCGTTGTTGCTTGGGTTATTGGATGCGAGCTAAGGGATTTTCAACAGGTAATTATTATTTTTGTTTTATTGTTGTAATTTTATATTATTTTTTTATCAATTTGATTATCTAATTGTTTATTCTTATTTCATGTTAAAAATTGGTTGCAAGAATGATGATGACAATGAAGATGATGTTTCTTTGATTGCTTTTTAGGTTACCTTCCTTTCTAATTGTTGAAAATTCAATTTAGCTTACAATTTATAGTTTGTTACAAAATTAAATATGTTGATTGGTTAATGTATAGATATTTTAGTTAGTTGATTATATTTTGTAGGTTTTTGATGCTATTTTGGTGCTGTAAAATTTAATATGGGTCGGGTCGGGCTGGGCTCGGGCTTAGCAATTTTCTTTCAGGCCGGGCTTGGACAAATTTTAGGCCCATATTTTAGGTTGGGCCAGGCCCGGGCCTAGAAAACAGGCTTAAAATTTTGTCTGAGCCCGGCCGGCCTAGCCCATGATCACCTCTAGGTGCTAATTTATGGGCAAAACCTTTTTTTTAATAAACTTGATGGTTAGACTAATGGAGGTACCAATTTCGTGAAAAAAAATAGTTTAGGTTCCAATATGGGAAAAATGACAATTTAGATATCAATTTATGGGTTAAGCCTATTTTTTAAGTTGTTTATATATTCTAAATAGTCTCATCAATAATTTTAATTAATATATTGTTATTTAAATAATAATGATTTTATAAAACACATGAACAACTCGTGTATTATACTAAATAGAAAACTTAAAAAAAAACCCATAGCAATGTCGATATAGTTGTCGAAACCCCTTTTTTTTATAGCTCAACTTTTGTTTTAAAATGAAAATGGAGTCACCACCAATCCTTTTTGTTAGGTGTGATTGGATCACCTCGAAACTTAATCATTTCAATAAAATGTTAGATTTACTAAAACGATAATTTTCGGCCTACAAAATCCAGGAAATAGGTTTGGGAGTTGGTTACGTATAAGGAAGGGTTAGCACCCTCATGGTGCCCAAAATTGGTACCTAGTTGATTACTTGATGTCTTAGCATCCAAAATTGAGAATTTGAAGAGAATTTAAAACACAATCCCTTTTTACATGATGCAATTTGATGGCATTGAAAGTGTCATATCTATATTGAACTTTATGGATGAAGCTTTCTTATTTCGGGTTGATCGAGAAGTCATGTCTCATAAGTTGGGGGCACGATATTTCGAATCATTGAAAAGAAGATTACTCATTGCTTAAATTTAAACCCTATTTTTTACGTTAGATAAGGAGGTTCGATTATTTCAGTTCAAAGAATAAATCATACCCTGTAAGTTAGGGGCACAACTTCTCGATTATTTTAGTTTAAAGAATAAATCATACCCTGTAAGTTAGGGGCACAACTTCCCAAATCCATAAATTAAGAACATCACCTCGATTTTAATTATTTATGTGTTGTGTGAAAACCAATATTACACTAAAGTGATGTGTGAATCTATTCAAACATATTATATCAAACGGATGTATGTAGCAACATTTACAATATGATGACAAATGCACAATTATGATAAAATAATAACATAAATAGTAGGATAAGATAACCACATTATGATAAAAAAAAGCATAAGAAACTTTTATCCAATTAATAATACTATTCACTAAGAATAATGGTGATGAAATAATACGAAAAGGCATGTTAATGACGTGATTATGTTCATTATTAAGTTTTGAGCAAATTTTAGCAAAAATAATATTAATTAACAACAATAAGCAATTAATAATTTTAATGGTATCAACATTTTAAAATAAAAGACTAAAATGAAATAATCAAGAAATTTGAGGGTAAAATGTAAATTCCATAATTTAAAGGGAAAAATAAAAAAATTAAACATGCTGGAATTTAAATAACAGAAAGCAAAGGGACCGTATCCAAAAATAAAGGACTAAATTGGAACCCTAAAAAGTGGTGAAGTTTGAATTGCAAGGAAACAAAAAAAAACAAATAAAAGATTAAATTAAAACAAAATAGAAAAGTAAAGGGACCTAGGGTGCTATTTTCCCCAACCCCAATACACGTGTCACCCTTAGTGAGTCAACAGTAGGTCAGGGGACCAAAATTTAAGAAAATAAAATAAAAAGGTAAAAATAAAATAAATAAAAAATGAGTATAGGATAAAATTAAGAAAAAGGAAAAAAGCGGAAAGGTCTAGGAAACAATTTTCCCAACCCTTCAAAAAACACGCGGATCATAGGGTTATTTGGGTTGGATCTTCGGGTCGTGCCAAAACAACGTTGTTTTGGATGTATGAAGCCAAGCCTAAAACGATGTCGTTTTAGGGGCCTATATAAATTAAAAAATCCTAAAAAAATCATTTGGTTTCAGTTTTAAAAAAATATTTCTCTTTTTTCTCTGCAACCCTCTTTTTTATCTTGCCCTAAGGATAGTGGGTCTCCGCCGTGGCCATCGATCATCGGCGATGGATACCACCACCTCTAGTGCTCAGAGATCACAAAGTCCCCTTTTAACACCCCTTTTTGTGTAGAACCCGAATCTAGGGTCAAAACCCCCTAAAAAACAAACTTAAAAAAATAATGAAACCTTTCAATTTCTTTTTCGTTCAATGAGGCCCTCGACGAACCCTAAGGGGTTCGGCAATGAGATGAAACGTCGTAGGTAAAAATCTAAACTTTTTGTTTTATTTTATGTTTTTTTCAAAAAATAAAAAGGAAAAATAAATATACTACCTTTGTTTTTCTTTAAAAAGCTCTGTATTTTTCTTCTTCTTTTTTTGTATTTTATTTCTTTTGTAAAAATTACAAAGAGTTTTTGTTTGGCTTTTATAGCCAAATCAATTACAAAATATTGTTTTTTCTTTCTTTGTTTTTTTCTTTTCCCTGTTTCTTTGTTTTGCCCATTATCCTCTATTCTCTACTTTTGTTTTTTTTTCTTTTTTGTTGTATTTGTGACAAGGTCAAAGGCGCTGGGGAGCCACGCCTTGCCATTTCAGTGAAAGGAGGGCAGGCCTCGGGCGGTGCGCTTGCTGACGTGAAAAGGCAGAGGAGCGGCAGTGGCGGCTGGAGGCTTAGAGGAATTAGGGTTTTCTGTTTTAGGTTTAGGGAATTTGGGCTTGGGCTTAGGTAATTGGGTATTTAGGTTTTGTATTTGAGCTTGTAAATGGACTTGACTTTTAATAAATGGACTTGTTTTTTTTTTGTCTTTGTGTTTGTTTGTTTTTGTTGGGCTGGACGAAATTGGGACTCTACAGTTGCCCTTCTTTGCTCATTGTCATGTAAAGGTAATAGAGCAAAAACCTTAAAAGTAGACCAATTCTGTCTGGTCCCTCTGAATCTCGACTTCTCTGGTTCTTTTCTTTTTTAAGTAACCCACTTTTTCAATTCCTTGGTTACTTTACTTTTTCAATCTCATGATGCACACTTCGTATTCCGCCATATTATTTGTGTAATCAAAATCAAGTTTATTGGTGAAAAGGTAATGATCTTTGTCTGGGGATACCAAGACTACCACAATTCCGTTACCCATAGCATTTGAGACGGTATCAAAATTCAATTTCCAGGGATATTCTCTTAGAGTACCTTTTTTAGTGGTCGCAACATACATTAGACCTTCATTCGGGAAATTGAAATTTAAAGGCTCGAAATCGTCTAGAGCTCTGCTAGCTAGGAAATTCGCTATTACACTTCCTTTTAGTGCCTTCTAGTTTACATAGAGTATATCAAATTCGGAGAACAATATTTGCCATACAACCATTCTTCCATTCAACGCGGTTGATTCCATCATGTACTTTAGAGGGTCCATTTTCGAGATTATCCAAGTCATATGGTACAACATGTATTGTCTCAGCCTTCTAGTTGTCCAGATTAAGGCACAACACAACTTCTCAATTGACAAATATCCTCACATTCAGTGAACTTATTGCTAAGTTAATAGATCTCTCTTTCTTTTCTCCTTGACTCATCATGTTGACGAAGTATTCATCCCATAGAATTTCTAAATAATTCCAAGTACAATAATAGTGGTTTATCTAGGCTAAGCGGCATCAACATTGGGGCGTTGGATAAGTAACGTTTGACCTTGTCGAAAGTCTTCTGGCATTCCTCATCCCATACACCTGGGTCATGTTTCTTAAGGAGACGGAATATGAGGTCACATTTCTCGGTTAGTTGTGAAATAAATCAGGAAACGTGATTTAATCTCCCTAAGAAACCCCAAACTTCTTTTTGGGTACGCGATGGTGGTAACTTCTGCATGGACTTGACTTTATCTAGGTCAATCTCAACCGCTTTCTCGCCGACTACAGATCCCAGCAATTTACCAGATGTGGCCTCGAAACTGCATTTTGCTGGATTCAACTTCAGCTGGAATTTTCTCAACCTCAAGAACAGTTTCTTCAAGATTTTCACATGCTCGCTCTCTGTTCGGGATTTAGCGATCATATCATCGGAAAAAAACCTTAATTTCTTTGTGCATCATACCATGAATCAAAGTTACCATGGCTCTTTGATACGTTGCTCCCACATTTTTCAGTCCGAATGACATCACTTTATAACAAAATGTTCCCTACATTGTTACAAAAGTGGTATTCTCTATATCTTCAGAATGCATCTTTATCTGGTTGTATCCGGAGAAACCATCCATGAAGGAGAACAGTGAATGACTTGCCGTGTTGCCCACTAGGGTATCGAACAGTAAATGACTTGCCGTGTTGCCCACTAGGGTATCGATTTGAGGTAATGGGAAATTATTCTTCGGGCTAACTTTGTTTAAATCCCTATAGTCTACACACATTTGTACTGTCCCATCTTTCTTAGGGATAGGGACTATGTTGGCTACCCACTCCGAATATTTGACCACTTGTAGGAAACTAGCGTCAAATTGTTTATTGACCTCTTCTTTTATTTTCAATAGTACATCGGGCCTCATGCTTCGAAGTTTCTGCTGAACCAGCTTGAATTCTTCCTTTATGGGAAGCCTGTCTACCACGATATCAATACTTAGACCAGACATTTCTTGATACGACTATGTAAGGGCATCTTTAAATAATTGGAGCAATTCAATAAGGTCTCGCATTGTCTCTACAGTGATGCAAGTTCTGATTTTCACCTCTTTCTTTTCTTGTTCATCGCCTAAGCTCACAATTCCCACTGACTTTTTGTGAGGTAAGATTTGTTTCTCGTATTGCTCTACCATCCTTAACAAATCAAGAGACAAGTTACAATCTCGATCATTTTCAAAATCCTAAGGTTCTTCTAGACACATATCTTGGACAAAAAGAGACTCTGAGTCAGTAGTAGCATCGTTTGTATCATTGACATCTAGATACCTGTTATAAGAATAAAAGAATACCCAAATAACAAATAAATTTAAGAATAATTATCTGTGTGGTATCAGTATTTGGGAGTGAAACAATGTATCCTTTAAATTCACGTTTCTATACTTAGGAGAGCATTTGGGAGCGAAATGAGCGAAAAACGAGTGAAACTCGAGATAATAAAGTTGTTTCCAAGATCCACACAGCCTAGGCATTTCCACACGGGCTGGCCACACGTCTGTGTGACCCACACGCCCATGTGCCAGCTCGTGTCAATATCGCACATTGCTTCCCAAATACGCGAAAAAACCCAATTTTTAGGCTTTCTGATCATTCTAAAGTCTATAAATATCAATTAGAAAAAGATCTAAGGGGGCACGCATAGAAGATCGAAGAAAAGACTCGAAGAACACCATCGGAATCAACTCGGAAGCACATCTTATTCAAGATTGAAGATCTCCATTTAATTTCCATCGAAGTTTTATTGAGTTTCTTTATATCTTGTTGTTATCATAATTTTGAGATGTTTTCATTCCAGATTATGAACTAAATTCCGTAAATAATTAGGGAAGATGAAACCTATGATGAATCTATTATTTGATTTCTGATTTACATGATAAATACTTGATTCTTGTTCTCAATTATGTATGCTTATTTCATGTTTTAATATTTTTAGAATATTAATTCATGTTTATTGTAGTTATTTTAGTGGAGCAAAAGTCTCTGTTCAAGAGTAGATCTAACATAATTGAGTGGAGTTGCATGCAATCCTAGAAATAGGACGATATAAATCTATCGAATTAAAGTTAAATCTAATAGGGGAATCCATATATAGAGTTAATGCGACAATAGGGGTTTTAATTAGAAAGAGATTTCAATTAATCAACCTAGAGTCAGTTGTTCTTACTCTCGAAAGAGATATTAACATAATTTAGGGATTTCTACAGATCAAGACACAAGTGAATAAATCGTTTAATTCAGATTCAAAATAATAGGTGAAGTCTAGGTGGATTCTTTCCTGGGTATTGTCTATCTTATTGGTTATCTTCAATTATTTTCCTAATTCATTCTCTGTTGCGTTCTTAGTAAATCAGTTTAGTTAATTTTAGATTAAAAACAATCTCATCAATTTGTCGGCTAAATAATAGAAAAATAGTAATTACTAGTACTTTTAGTCCTCATGGATACGATATTCCCTACTCACCATAGTTATATTATTGTTCGATAGGTGCGCTTGCCTTTTTCATAATTATAGTTAGTTTAGTGACAATAAAGTTTTTGGTGCCGTTGCCGGGGACTAAAATATTATGAACACTCAATTTTTTTTAGTTTAGCCATTTATTTTATTGCATTTTATTTTTGCTTTTAGTTTAATTTTTACATTCTAATTTTTCTTTAATTTTTCTTCTGGTAGGTTCCTTTATTACTAAGGAGATGGGTGATAATCAGAATAATCAGCTTCCTCCTATAGTGGCAGCGAATCCCGTAGATCCTGCTCTTGTTCCTCGTACTATGTACGATTATGCCAAACCCACTGTAACTAGGGCTGAATCGAGTATTTTAAGACCTATTATTACTGCAAATAATTTCGAACTAATACCAAACATTATTCAGATGATTCAACGTTTGTTCTGTTCGATAGTTTGCAAGACAAAGACTCATATACTCATTTGGCCAGCTTTTTGGAAATTTGCGATACTTTCAAAATTGTTGGCGTCACTGAAGATGCCATTCGCCTACTATTATTCCCTTTCTCATTGAAGAATAAAGCTGAGCAGTGGTTGTACTCTTTACCACGAGGTTCCATCACTACATAAGATAAAATGACCGAGAACTTCCTACTGAAGTACTTCACTCTGGCTAAGACAACAAAGTTGAGGAACTATATCTCTTCCTTTGTGTAGGTCAATTTAGAGACATTATATGATGCATGGGAGAGGTTTAAGGATTTATTTAGAAGGTTCTCTCACCATGGGATACCTTTATGGCTACAAGTTCAAACCTTTTACAGTGGTTTGAATCCCTCAACTAGGCAACTAATCAACGCAGCAGTCAGTGGAACTCTGAACAATAAAACACCTGAAGCGACTTATGAATTTATTGAAGAAATATCACTGAATAATCATTAGTGGCAAGTCATGAGGACGGAGCTGATGAAAACAGCCGGTGTTTTTAATTTAGATGCGATCACTATATTATCAAACTAGGTAGAAATATTAAATAGAAAATTTGATGATTTATATCTTTCTATGCAGGTAAATCAGGTAGCGCAATGCGATGCAAATGGAGGTGAAATAAATAATCCAGAATATTTACATTTCGGTCCTAGCACGGAGAATGAGCATATCAATTATACAGGTAATAATTCTAGAACTCAAAATAACCCTTATAGTAAAAACTATAATGCAGGTTGGAGAAACCACCCAAACTTCACATGGGGTGATCAAGGAAACCAAATATCACAACCCCTTCCGAGCTTACAACAACCTTATCAGCCAGAGAAGAAGCCAAACCTTGTAGAGATGTTAGCAAAATTTATTTCGGCATCGGAGACTCATTTTCAAAACATCGAGACAACTTTGAAAAATCAGAAAGCATCAATTCTTAGGCTCGAAATCAGGTTGAACAGCTTGCTAAATTGGTTTCAAAAAAGCAACAAGGTAGTTCACCCAGTAACACCAAACCTAACCCAATAGAGTACGTGAAAGTAGTTACATTGAGGAATAGGAAAGTGTTAGCTGAACCCAAAAAGAATCTACAATAGGAAACTGATAAGGCAAATGATGAGGGGTAAAACCCGAAGAAATTCAGACACCAGTGGTTAAATAATATAAACCACCGATCCTGTATCTAGCCAAGTTGAAGAAAGACCGCATGGATGAACAATTTAGTAAATTTCTTGAACTTTTTAAACAATTACATATCAATTTACCTTTAGTTGAAGCTTTTTCGTAGATGCCCACATTTGCAAAATTCTTAAAAGAGGTATTAACAAATAAAAGAAAGTTTGAAGAACTATCCACTGTGGAACTCAACGAGGAATGTTCAGCTATCTTCCAAAATAAATTGCTAACTAAGCTGAAAGATCTATGAAGTTTTATTATTCCCTATTTTATTAGTAGTTTAAATATTGAGAAAGCATTAGTTGATTTGAGTGTTAGTATTAATTTGATGCCTTATAAAATGTTCAAGCAACTTGATCTTAGGGAACCTAAACCCACTAGGATGAGTATTCAATTAACTGATAGATCTGTTAAATATCCTAGAAGTATTATTGAAGATGTACTTGTAAATGTATATAAATTCATATTCCCCATTGATTTTGTTGTGCTTGACGTGGATGAAGGTAGTAAGGTACCTTTAATTTTAGGTCTCCCCTTTTTAGCCACTATTAAGGCTGTCATTGATGTTGGTGATGGTAAACTTGTGCTTAAAATAGGTGATGAAGAGATTACTTTTAAAATCTATGATGCCATGCGATTCTCTAGAAAACAAGATGATTCCTATTATTTTATTGACTCTATTGACCATGTTATTCAAGACTCATTACAGGAAATTATTCATAAGGACACGTCAGAACTATGTCTTGTTCATGGAGAGGAGGTAGATGACGATACTGCTATGATAAGTGAGACAACATTTGATTTAAATTCTAATGAGTCTTCACTGAGACAAAAGAATTATTAGGGCTTTAAGGTAAACAATGAATTAAAATTAAAACCCTCTATTGAAGAAACTCCCAAATTGGAACTGAAGCAATTACCAAATCACTTAGAGTATGCATTTCTTGAAGACAATTCTACTTTGCTAATGATTATTGCTTCAGATTTGAAGCCAAATGAGAAAGATGAGCTATTGCAAGTATTAAAGGAACACAAAATAGCCATAGCTTGGAAGATTTCCAACATCAAAGGATCAGTCATTCTTTTTGCACCCATAAAATTTTAATGGAAGATGAGTATAAACCATGTGTGCAAGCTCAAAGAAGGTTAAATCCTAACATGAAGGAAGTTGTTAAAGCTGAGGTAATTAAACTTCTAGATGCTGGAGTTATTTATCCTAATTTTGATAATACTTGGGTGAGCCATGTGCAAGTTGTTCCTAAAAAAGGATGCATGACTGTTGTAGCCAACTAGAAAAACGAGTTGATTCCAACGAGAACAGTCACGGGATGGAGAGTTTGTATTGACTATAGGAAGTTGAATGATGCCATAAGGAAAGATCATTTTCCTCTACCATTCATAGATAAAATGTTGGAGAGATTATCTAGTCACATGTATTATTGCTTCCTAGATGGACTTTTTGGCTACTTCCAAATCCCGATAGCTCCCGAGGACCAAGAAAAAAATGACATTTACATGTCTATATGGTACGTTTTCTTATCGAAGAATGCCATTTGAATTGTGTAATGCTTCTGCTACTTTCCAGTGTTGCATGCTAGCAATCTTTGATGAACTTGTAGAAAACATTATGGTGGTATTTACGGATGACTTCTCAGTATTCGGTAATTCTTTCCACCTTTGTCTTAAAAATTTAAAACAAGTTTTAATGAGATGTAAAGAAACGAACATTGTGCTTAATTGGGAAAAAAGTCACTTCATGGTTCGGGAAGGGATTTTGTTGGGCCATAAAATTTCTAGTTAATGGATTGAGGTTGATAGAGCGAAAATTGAAACTATCAAAAAATTACCCCCAGTTCAGTTAAGGCTATTCGAAGCTTTTTAAGACATGTTGGATTTTATAGAAGGTTTATCAAAGATTTCTCTAAAATAGCTAAGCTTTTAACTAATTTGCTAGAAAATGATGTGACATTCAATTTTAATCAGGAATGCTTAGAAGCATTTAATACTCTTAAGGAAAACTTAATTAATGCCCCGATTGTGGTTGCACCTGATTGGAATTTACCCTTTGAACTGATGTGTGATGCGAGTGATTTTACAGTTGGTGCAATTCTTAGACAGCGAAGAGACAAGCATTTCCAGCCAATCTATTATGCAAGCAAGACTTTGAAAGATGCACAAGAAAATTACACTACTATAGAAAAAGAATTGTTAGCTGTGGTTTTTGAATTCAATAAATTTAGACTATATTTAATGTTGTCTAAAGTTGTTGTTTACATTGACCATTCTACTTTGTGCTATCTTTTAACTAAATCGGATGCAAAACCTTGACTTATAAGGTGAATTTTATTATTGCAGGAATTCAATTTCAAAATCCAAGATAAGAAAGGAGCTGAAAATCTTACAGTAGATCATCTTTCATGACTAGAGAATCCTTATCTTAATGAGCTTAATGAGAATGAGATAAATGACTCATTTCCTAAGGAACAACTCATGGTTATAATCGATTCTGAAGTTCCTTGGTTTGCGGATATCGCAAATTACCTGGACGTTAACATCTTACCAAAAGGGTTGACACATCACCAAAAGAAGCAATTCTTTGCCGATGTGAAAAATTATTTTTGGGAGGACCCTTTTCTTTTTCGTGTATGTGCAAATCAAGTAATTCGAAGGTGTGTTACAAAATCAGAAGCGAATAATATATTGAAACACTGCCACTTAGGACTGTCAAGAGGACATTATAGTGGAATTAGGACAGCACATAAAATGCTTGAATCGAGTTTTTATTGGCCCACACTGTTCAAGAACGCTAACAGGTATGTTGCTTCTTGTGATAGATGCCAAAGAATAGGTAATATCTCTAAACATGATGAAATGCCTCAAACTTATATGCTTTTATGTGAAATTTTTGACGTCTGAGGCATTGATTTCATGGGTCCATTCCCTAGCTCTTTCGGTAATAAATACATTCTAGTAGCAGTTGATTATATGTCAAAATGGGTAGAAGCTCAAGCTTTACCAACTAATGATGCTAGAGTGGTAGTTCGATTTCTTAAGAAGCTCTTTTCTCGATTTGGAACACCTAGAGCGATTATTAGTGATAGGGGTACACATTTTTGTAATGCTCAATTTGATAAGGTCCTTAAAAAGTATGGGGTGCATCATAGAACAGCTACCACTTATCACCCTCAAACTAGTGACCAAGTTGAAGTTGCGAATCGAGAACTCAAACACAGTCTAGGAAAAACTGTGGAGTCAAATAAAAAGGATTGGGCGATAAAAGCAGATGACGCTTTATGGGCTTATAGGATTACGTATAAGACACCTATAGGAACATCTCCTTACATACTAGTATATGGAAAGAGTTGTCATTTACCACTTGAACTCGAACATAAAGCATTTTGGGCAGTAAAATTTCTAAATTACGACCTTAAACTTGCAGGTGAGAAAAGATTGATGCAGCTAAACGAGTTAGACGAGTGGCGAGCTAATGCTTACGAGAATTCAATATTATATAAAAAAGCGACAAAGCGACGCCATGATGCTCGTTTGAAGCAGCCCAAACAATTTGTAGTTGGGGATTGTGTCCTTTTATACAATTCAAAGCTCAAACTATTTCCCGGGAAACTGAAATCAAGATGGTCAGGTCTATTCGTGGTACAAACCGTTTTCCTGTACAGTATGATAGAGGTAACACATCTGGCATATCGCACATTTAAGGCAAATAGACATCGACTCAAATTTTATAGTGGTGACGATTTTAGAAATGATAAAGAGGAGCTTCGGCTCTGCGAACCACCGTGCCGTGCGAATACAAGGTAAGTCAAACTTAGACTCTAAATAAGCGCTTCTCGGGAGGCAAGCCAAATGTTTAACTTTTGCTAATGTTTTTAATTCCATTACATGCTAATTTAAAATCTAAAAAAAAGTGTGTTCTTGACCCATGCGGCCTGGACATACGGGCATGTGGAACACACGGCCTGGACACATGGGCATGTCGTAGGCCTTGTGTGAAATGGGGTAATCGACAATGAGTTACATGGCCTGGCGACATGGCCGTGTGACCCACACGGCCTGGCCACACCAGCGTATGAGATCTCACATGGGCGTGAGAGAAGCGAAGGAAAACACACACGGGCGTGTCCTAGGCAGTGTGAAACCTGGAGCTAATTTTTTTCAATTTTAAATCAAGTCAGAGAGTTACACGAGCAAGGCACACAGCCGTGTGAGAGACACGGCCTGGCCACACGAGCGTATAGGATCTCACATGGGCGTGGGAAAAGCGAAGGAAAACACACACGGCTTGGGATATGGGTGTGTCTTAGGCCGTGTGAAACCGTGAGCTAATTTTTTTCAATTTTAAATCACGTCAGAGAGTTACACGGGTAAGGCACACGGTCGTGTGAGAGACACGACCGGGCCATACGGGCAGGTGAGAGTCCACACGGACGTAGGAGAAGTAAAGGAGATCACACACAACCTGGACACACGGGCGTGTCCATGGCTGTGTGAAAATTGGGTTAATTTTTAATTGCACATGGGAAAAATACTCCATACGGCCGTGTGGCCCAAACCCTATAATTCCTTTCTCAATTTGTCTTTTTCTTCTTCCCCAACCAAGCTACCTCTTTTATTTTATTTATTTATTCTTTATTATATTATTTATTATTATTTTACTAATTTTTTTAAAAATTTATTTATTTATTATTCTTATACTTAGATTTTAAATTTCTTTTAATTTTCTTAGATTTCTATTATTTTTAGTATTTTTTATTACCATTGAGTTTATTATTTTTATCCTTTTATTTTTAATTTTTATTTTATTTATCTTTCTTTTTAATTTTGTTTTAGTTGCTTTATTTTTTTATTTTCTTAAACTTTTTTAATTATTATCTTTTGAAATATTTTTTATGGTTGCTTCTAATCGAGTTATAATTCCTTAGTCTTCTTTATTATTTGTGTTTATTTTCTTATTAGTTTTCTTAGAATCATGCGTTACATTTAGATTTGACTACAATTCCGCTTTTCAGTATTCTGGGGATTTCATCCAATATTCAGGGCAGTTTTAGTTTTTTCCCTCTCTTATAATATTCTGTTTATACTGTAATTATATATGTTTGTACATTGAGGACAATGTATATCTTAAGTGTAGGGAGGTTATTTATATAATTTTAGAAAATCCACGAATTATGTCTTGTGTTTAAGTAATTTTCTCATACTTCTATTAGAATGAATATTTATCGATTTGTGATTTTTATTGATGTGTTTTAGATTAAATTCATAGATATTTGTGCATTGGTTGTTTTAAACTTTAAGACATGAGAGAATCAAGCATGATAAATTTATTTTCAGAATTAAAAATTTTAGGTTGTTTCCCTGAATTAAGGTATTACCTTGAAGTTTTAAATTTACAAGTTTGACATCAAAAACCATAATTTGTTGTGAGATTTTGAGCCTTTAGAGCATACATTTTTCTTGCTCATTTTATTATTGGTTGTGAGTGTGTCAATTTGATTTGTTATTCTAGAACTTGCTTCGATTATGCATGTCGAGACCACACATTTGGTTTGATATACTCAGATGATAAAGGCACTTAGGTTTTAACTCATTTATCCCATAAAAAACCTACCTTGTTAATTAACCCTTAGTGAACATTGTTGAGCCTAACACATCGTTTCTTAATTTACCCATTAATTTTAACCCATAACTCTTTTTTTATTGTTCATTGAGGATTTTTCCCGTTTTATCAAGATTTAATTCGGTTAGTTGCCTAACTGTGCTCTTTTGTTTGCTTTGCTGAATTATCTATTATTGTAAAAAAAATCAAAAAAAATATTGAAAAAATATTGATTATTATTTAGTTCTATGATTGAGCTTGAACAGTTAAATTAATATTTTGAGAAGAAACTCATTTTCTTATTCTTGAATAGTTCTTAATTTATTCACTTGCTTTTAATTCAGCATTTGTTTAATTTTATAAATTGGTAATTTATCAATTTGATCTCAATTTTAACCAACCGTTTCAACCTTTCTCCACACCCTTAACCTAAGCCCCATTACAACCTCTTAAAGACATTTTATAGTGGTGGAGATTTGATTTTCATGCAAGCCTATGGTAATGATTTTTCATGTTTGACTATTGAGTGCTTATTCTTGAACCTTAAACACTTCGAGTGATTTAAGTGAACCTTTAGTGAGGATGTCGATTCTTGTTGATTTTGAATTAAAGGTAATTACTTAGATAAGGGGAAATACCTATGTTTTCATGCTTTAAAAATGTTCGACTTGGATTATTTGAATCTTTAGTGCTCTTTTAGTTGAATTATCAATGTATGATTATTTGTGAATTATGTCGAAAAATTATTGATAAGGATTATAAGTTGAGAAAGATTAATTTTAATTGTGAGTTAAGGATTTTGCTTGATGGATCTATAAGTCTGGGGATATTTGATAAGCCATAAAAGTAACATATTCTTGATGCATTTTTGGATTATTTATTATGTAAATTAGTGAAATTGATCCTCCTAATCCTTTAAATTCATGTTTCTATACTTAAAAGAGCATTTGGAAGCGAAAAGAGCAAAAAACGAGCCAAAATCGGGAAAATAAAGTTGTTTCTATGATCCACATAGGCTGGCCACACGCCCATGTGCCAACTTATGTCGATATTGTACCTTGCTTCCTAAATACGTGGAAAAACCCAATTTTTAGGTTTTCTGGGCATTCTAAAAGTCTATAAATATCAATTAGAAGAAGATATAAAGGGGCGTGCATAGAAGATTTAAGCAAAGACTCGAAGAACGCCATCGAAATCAACTCGGAAGCGCATCTCCTTTACGATTGAAGATCTCCATTTAATTTTCGTCAAAGTTTTATTGAGTTTCTTTATCTCTTGTTGTTATCCTAATTTTGAGATGTTTTCATTCCAGATTATAATCTAAATTCCATAGATACCTAGGGAAGATGAAACCTATAATGAATCTTATGATTTGATTTCTGATTTACATGATAAATACTTGATTCTTGTTCTCAATTATGTATGCTTATTTCGTGTTTTAATATTTTCAGGATATTAATTCATGTTTAATGTGCTTATTTCAGTGGAGCAAAAGTCCCTATTTAAAGTAGACCTAGCATAATTGAGTGGAGATGCATGCAATCCTAGAAATAGGACAACATAAATCTACCGAATTAGAGTCAAATCTAATAGAGGAATCCATATATCGAGTTAATGTGATGATAGAGGTTTTAATTAGAAAGATATTTCAATTAATCAACCTAAAGTCAGTTGTTCTTACTCTCGAAAGAGATATTAACATAATTTAGGGATTTCTACGGATCAAGACACAAGTGAATAAATCGTTTAATTCAAATTCAGAATAATAGGTGAAGTCTAGGTGGATTATTTCCTAGGTATTGTCTATTTCATTGGTTATCTTCAATTATTTTCCTAGTTCATTCTCTATTGCGTTCTTAGTAAATTAGTTTAGTTTATTTTAAATTAAAAACAATCTCATCAATTTGTTGGCTAAATAATAGAAAAACAGCAATTACTAGTACTTTTAGTCCTCGTGGATATGATATTCCCTACTCACCATAGCTATACTATTGTTCGATAGGTACGATTGTCTTTGTCGTAATTATAGTTAGTTTAGTAACTATCAGACAGACTCTTAAATGCAGTTTGGTTCTAATGTAAGGGTACCCGAACCAACAGATTCCTTAATATTCACCCATTAAAGGCTCATACGGACCGAGTTCAGCTCAGGGGAATACATTTTACTATATCTACTATAGAGGTGAAGACCTCACGAAAACATAAGTACAGATGTATCCCGAAAGCGATCCACTATCCTATACGGAGGTGAAGACCTCTCGAAGGAAATAGCTTCCCACTCCCACTTAAGAAGGCCGGAATAGAACAATTATTATGCAATATGTGTGAAAACATACAAAGACTAATTCTTAAACCTCGACTTAACAAAAAATAGGATCATATGTTTAGATCCCTATGACACGAGATTACTAACAAGAATATTCGTAAACATTTTTTACAACCGAAGCAAGAACATGAATGAATGATGAAGTGCAAGAAAGGACTGCAAATTAAATTAAACTGAATTCTCAATTTCCAACAAAAGGATCGAAAAGTAATCAACTCGCGGCTTGACTCTCTTATCATTCCCAAGTGGAGTCGCCAAACTATCGAAACCCCTTTTTTATAGCTCGACTTTTATTTTAAAATAAAAATAGAGTCGCCACCAATCATTTTTATTGAGTGTGATTGGATCACCTCGAAACTTAATCATTCAATAAAGGTCAGATTTACTAAAAAGATAATTTTCGGCCTACAAAATCCAAGAAATCGGTTTGGGAGTCGGTTACATATGAGGAAGGATTAGCACCCTTATAACGCCCAAAATTTGTACCTAGTTGATTACTTGATGTCTTAGCATCCAAAATTAAGAATTAAAAGAGAATTTAAAACACGATCCCTTTTTCACATTATGTGATTTGATGGCATTGAAAGTGTCATATCTATATTGAACTTTATAGAGGAAGGTTTCTTATTTCGAGTCGATCGAGAAGTCACATCTCATAAGTTGGGGGCACGATATTTCGAATCATTGAAAAGAAAAATACTCATTGCTTAAATTTAAACCATATTTTTTTATTTAGATAATGACGTTCAATTATTTTGGTTTAAAGAATAAATCATACACCGTAAGTTTTACGTGTTGTGCGAAAACCAATATTACACTAAAGTGATGTGTGAGTCTATTCGAACATATTATATCAAACGGATGTATGTAGCAACATTTAGAATATGATGACAAATGCAAAATTATGATAAAATAATAACATAAATAGTAGGATAAGCCAACCACATTATGATAATAAAAAACATAAGAAAATTTTATCCAATTAATAATACTATTCACTAAGAATAATGGTGATGAAATAATACGAAAAGGCATTTTAATGACGTGATTATGTTCATATATTATTAATTTTGAGAAAATTTTAGCAAAAATAACATTAATTAGCAACAATAAGCACTTAACAAGATTAATAGTATCAACATTTTAAAATAAAATACTAACAGAAATAATCGGAAATTTGAGGGTAAAATATAAATTTCATAATTTAAAGGGTAAAAAATAAAAAAATTTAAACATGCTAGAATTTAAATAACAAAAAGCAAAGGGACCGAATCCAAAAATAAAGGACTAAATTGAAACCCTAAAAAATTTTTGAAGTTCAAATTGCAAGAAAACAAAAAAAAACAAATAAAGGATTAAATTAAAACCAAATAAAAAAAGTATAGGGACCTAGGGTGCTATTTTCCCCAACCCCAATACACGTGTTACCCTCAGTGGGTCAACAATAGGTGGGGACCAAAACGTAAGAAAATAAACTAAAAGGGTAAAAATAAAATAAATAGAAAAAGGAGTGTAAGATGAAATTAAAAAGAAAAAAGCAGAAGGGTCTAGGAAGTAATTTTCCCAACCCTTCAAAACACACGTGGATCCTGGGGCTATTTGGGTTGGATCTTCGGGTTATGCCACAACGACGTTGTTTTGGATGTATGAAGCCAAGCCCAAAATGACGTCATTTTAGGGCCTATATAAATTAAAAAATCCTAAAAAAAATCACTTGGTTTCACTTTAAAAAAATTTGTTCTTTCCTTTTTTTTCCTTTAAAACCTTCTTATCCATCCGACCCGAGGACAGTGGGTCTCCGTCATGGCCACCGATCATTGACGACAGAGACCACCGCCTCCAGTGGCCAGAGATCACCAAAAAAGTCCCTTTTTAACACCCATTTTTGTGTAGAACCCGAATTCGGGATCAAAGCCCCCGAAAAAAACAAACATAGAAAAGAAACGGTGAAACGTTTTGATTTCTTTCTCATTCGATGAGGCCTTCGACGAACCCTAAGGTGTTCGGAGACCTTTCGAATCAGGGGAGGTCACCCACGTCGACGGTGAGATTAAATGTCGCAGGTAAAAATCTAAACTTTTTTATTTTATTTTATGTTTTTTCCAAAAATAAAAAAGGCAAAATAAATATACTACCTTTAAAAAAAAAAAAAGAGGCACTGTTGTTTTTTTTTTTTTGTATTTGATTTCTTCTGTAAAAATTACAAAGAGTTTTTATTTAGCTTTTATAACCAAATCTATTACAAAATATTGTTTTTCCTTTCTTTGTTTTTTTCCTTTCGCTACTTCTCTGTTCTGTCCTCTGTTCTCTGCTTTTTTTTTTCTTTTTTGTAGGTATTCGTGGCAAGGTCAAAGGCACTGGGGAGCCACGCCTTGCCATTTAGGTGAAAGGAAGGTAGACCTTGAGCGACGTGCCTGTTGGCATGGCAAAGGCAGAGGAGCGGCGACGGCTAGAAGCTTAGAGGAATTAGGGTTTTCTGTTTTAGGTTTAGGGGATTTGGGCTTGGGCTTAGGCTTAGGTAATTGGGTATTTAGGTTTTGTATTTGGGTAGTATTTGGGTTTGTAAATGGACTGGACTTTTAATAAATGGGCTTGTTTTTATTTTTGTTTATTTGTTTTTTTGGTCTTTTGGTTTGTTCAGTTTTGTTGGGCCGGACGAAATTGGACCTCTACAATAGTCTTAGCTTGATAGGCATGGGCGTTGTTGCCAATATATGATATGTGAGTTTAAGTGTGTCGAAACGTATAATCCTCCTATTTATAGGGGAGGGGCTATGGGTAGTTCTAGGCATCATGTCAAAAAAAGTAAACATGATCAGAATCTATAATGAGATTATTAAAAAAAACATAGTAAAACATTTCCTTTAGTTACGGCTGAGAAATAAAAAATACCAAAAATCTACTCAAACCAAAGTGTTTGGACAATTTATGGAATCCAAATTTAAAAACTGTAGTTACCCAAAACCAAATTGAATTCTATTTTGTATTTAATATGTAATTAATGTTATTTTTTATTATATAAAATAAATATTTTACATTTAAAATAGCAAAAATAATTTAAAATTTCTTAAAGATTTATTTTTAAAAATATTTATGAAAAATATTTTCGAATATTTACTATATAATATTAAAAAAATTTAAAACAAAATTTATTCTATCAAAATAAATCTAAAATTTTAAAAATAAATAAATATGAAAAATCAACAACCAAATCAAACCTAAGCAAATTAGGATAAAGGATTCAAACAAATTAAAAATCCAAATCAAACCGAACCGGAACTAACGTTAGTTGCGCACATCACGCTTTACGTTGGGCGCGCGTGTCACCTACGGCGACGCTTTTCTTCAACAAGACACTACAGACTCCAGAGTGTAATTATCTTTGACTCGAGAATATTTTCAGGAAAATCAAAATCCTCCGTTCTCATTTTCTTCCATGAAGCCCCACTCTCGCTCGTAAAGGTCAGGTTAGTGTTAATTACGAATGAAATTTTGTTATCCAGATCAAATGCAATTAATTATAAGAAATAATTTCTCAAGAATCTTGAGTAACTATTGAAAATTCTAGTTTTCTTTCACACCCTGAAGAAAAGAATTTGAACATTTCTCAGATTTTAAACTCAAGAAGGAATAAATAAAGAAGGACCATCTTTTCATTTTACACCTCAGATCCTCATCCATTTTTATTTATTTTTCTTGAAATAGTTATTAATACCCATCCTGTCTTTGTCAGATCCATTTCTTTAATCGGAATTAATAGTATCTTCTCTCTCCTTGCAGTCCACTTTGGTTTAACATTGCACGCAAATGCCTAAATTAATTTCTTAAAAATACTTTAATTGCACTGTTTTAGACTTTTAGGTGAAGAGTTCCTATCTTTTCAAATTTTGATCAAGTAAACCGGGATTTGTTTTTGTTAGCTTGTTTAGGTCTAAATTCCTGGGTGTTGAAGCCTCCAAATTGTTGATCAATGGCTGAATCCTTGGGTCCACGATTGTACAGCTGCTATAATTGTGGAAATCATGTTTCTCTCCACGACGATATCATTTCCAAGTCTTTTCAGGTACAGCACTACAAGGTTCTGAATGTGTCTTTCGAAATTTTAGCAGACTGGTTGTTTCCCTTGTACATTTTCTGCATAACTGAGAGACTATGTTATTTGGATTTGGTTTTGGTTGAATTGAGTGTGGGATATGAATATTGAATCCTAAAAACTCAGCAGAAATTATGTCATCGGAAATAGGCTGGAATAGTGTTAGTATATTTGAAATTTAATCTTGTATTTTTATTTAAAATATTTTTTTAAGTTTCAAAATTTAAATTCAACTGTTAATAATATTAAAAAATTTAATAAATTTTTGATGTGACATTTAAAATGAAAGAAATATGTAACTAAAAATGATATTGTAATGAGGGTAAATAACATGGAAGAATTTTAAACTTGTCAATAATTGGACATACATTTTTAAATCTAAAAATAGAGGAACTAAATTGCTTGAAATAAACATAGAGAAATTAAATTCAGGTTTTTTAAGAGTTTTCTTCATTAATATTGGAAAATTTGGTCACATTGGTTTTGTTGTTAGGGAAGAAGTGGGCGAGCATTTTTGTTTTCGCATGCAATGAATATAAGAGTAGGAGCAAAAGCAGACAGGCATCTAATAACGGGTCTCCACACAGTTGCGGATATTTACTGTGGTGATTGCGGTGAGTTGTTAGGTTGGAAATACGAGCGAGCTTACAAGGCGTCGCAGAAGTACAAGGAAGGTAAATTTATACTTGAGAAGGCAAAGATTGCTAAGGAGAATTGGTAGTAGCATTCATTTCTCTACTAATTGGAAATGTTGTCATTGTTTCCCACCACCATGCCTAATGGCTTGCCATTTCCCCATGTTAATACATTTGTGCTATTATTCTCAACTACTCTCTTATTTTGCACTATGCATTCTGCATTATGATTATTGTTTATGCTTTTTTCAAAATTTCAATGCATGATGTAATAAACTTCTTTAAATGCTGGACAAGAACTCCAACCATTATTCTGAATCAAATCTTGTGAAGTAAAAATATGTATTTAAATAATATTCAAATTCGTTAATTTTATGATACTTTAGTAAGAATGTAAAAAATAAGTTATTGTAATTCATTATTAATATTTTGATACATTAAATATAAATTTTAATTGTTGTGTTTAATTTGAATATATACAAATTTAAATATACTAAATATATATTACATAAAATATATGGGTTAAAATTTTCATTTAAGGTAAAAAATATTCTTCCAAAAGTAAAGCAAATTGCTTCTACATTTGACCCCAAAACCATTTTGAAAAGCAACGACAAACAAAGTCCCTTCAATCCATTGAAAACAAATTTGCTTGGCTTTTATTTGAAGAATTATGATGGTTCACGAGTGAAGGGGAAAGGAGACGATGGAATTTGTGTTCTCTTCATCAGTACAAACATTTTAGTTTAGTCTTCTTTGTAAAAATATTCTAAATAAAAAAATTTAGAAAAATATTGCATGTTATTAATTATTTAAGAAGATATCGTAATTTTTCACTTATATAATCTTTTAAAATAAAATTTTATGAGATGTATGTGTCATGTGTCAATATTTAATAAAACTATCAAGTCACATTTCTACCATTACTCCATATAACAAATTCAAAATATATATATTTTTAAATCCGTCATGCAAAGGAGTAAAGAAGTAATTTCGAAAGAGTGAAATGGTAAAAATAATTAATCTTTCAATCACTTCAATTAATACCTTTTACACATGTGAAATGGTAAAAATAAATAAATAAGGATCTCTGGCTCATCTCATCAATATTCAACCCCCAACTTGAATCAAAATTACACTTAGGGTAGGTTTGAGTGGACGGTGCGATGCGTTTAACTTACTTTTTATCTCATACTACAGTATCTAATATCACCACCACCGCCTATGCCCATTTAACCCACAACTTCATTTGCAGTGTATGCTATCTAAAAAGTTCTTCATTATAAATAGGTAATTTTATTTTTAATGTCTCTATTCCCCCAACAACAGTTCCCAACCCTTAACCTCTGCTGGTCATTTTATTATTATTTTTCATTCAATTAATTAGCAAGCAAGTAAGTGAACATAGTAAGTATTCTTTATTTTTTTAGTTTATATTTTATATTTTTAAGAATATTTGTATTGTTTTAATAAATGTAATAAAATCTAATATGGGTTTGATTGTTTATATATATATTTTGTATAATGAGCGTTGAAATGTTTTATTTTAATATTAATGTTCATTTATTAGGAAAATAATTTTTAAGATGAATGTTGGGTTATTTATTTTAATATCTAATTGTTAGAGGTTATTGGAGCATTGTTTAAGCCAAACAAAATAGCCAATTTGGTATACCTTGTGTACCTAAAATTGTTGCGTCGGATGAGCTGGGGGCAACAATATTAGCATTCTTTTTCCGAGATATGCGTCGAAATATCAATTTTAAAATTAATGACTTATGTGGTTCTTGGAACCCATTGATCCACCATCGGTTACATTTCCTCTACCAAATAGGTATGATAATTTTTTAATATCAAAATTAAAATTAAAATATTCATGTGTTTCATTTCAAGTTACAAAACTAACCTAAAATTGCATTGTTATTGAACATATAGAAACTTGATAAACGTTACGATGGTAGAAACAGTAGCCTTCAGGTTTATCCGCATCAAATAGATGTATTTTCTATACAACAAGTAACTATTTGATTAATTACTTCATATAATGGAATTATATTGAAGTTTGATAAATGGTTGTCAAATTTAATAAGTTTTTATAACTTTTTGTGGTTTATATGAATGTCGTATACATCGCATGAGATGGTGATTGCCTTCCCAAAAGGAGCATTTGTAAATCGACATTTGTGGTTCATTTTTGCACCAATAATTTGTTTTCATATTGTTGAGTGGCATCCTAGAGATAGAGTAATGCGATAGTTTTAGTTTTAATAATATTTACCTAGATTTTTAAAGAATATCGATAATTTACATAAAACAGACATGTGCGGTAATAAGGACATGAATTGACTTATCGTACACAAGCATTGGATTGAAATGTGGAATAACCGAATAGATCAGATTCTGGATCAAATTCCAATAGGGGTAGTGCATCTGAAGATTATCAGGTGTGGCATATAGAGCACAAGAAATCGTATTTACTGTCGCAAACAAAAATGATTGCCCCCTGACATGTGTTTAGGAGTGGCACGCTCTAGTTAAATCGTATGCCTACAGATCAGTATACTCATCCATCGACATATACAAAATATGTTCCACCACTTTTAGTGGATGATTATCCAGTGTACATAATGGGCTCAGGAATATATTTAAATCAGCTTCAACTAGAGCGTGATGCAACTAAAGTATATCGACCAAAAAGGCTTGGTGCATCAGCATCCACATTATATTTTGGGCTGGGGGACACGGAGGTGCAGGGTTGGGATTTTCATATTTGAAGCTCATTCAGCTCTGTTCCATTCAGTGGCATGCCCAACTATACTTATGCATCATCAACATTTATTGGATTGTCTGACAATTTTCTTTTATGAAAGAGTCAATTACTAACACATGGTAATTAAATCATTCATCCTAGAAAAATGATCCGTGACCACGTTACTTTCCCATCAATCACGAAATGCTAATGAGGGGATATCATTTACCCTTTATTGGACTATGAATTACTATTTTAAGTGAAGTTATGTCATGCTTTGGTTCTATTACCAATTGACCTTAAGCTTTTAATACATTAAAGCATATGAGTCAAGAACGCATAGTCTATCACATACTCAAGATTTAGGTAAGTCACACTATAAACGTCCCAAGTGAATAAATCTACAAACAAATCTAGGATTTATTCTACTTGGGTCTTATCTGATATACTATCAATTCAAACAATCATATCTATATCTCTATCTTCTATGAGTCATTAACTTTGATACTCAAGACAAAGTATCTCCCTAAATGCACTTAATAGACGACATAATAGTTTTTAATCAATTTGCTCATTTTCAATTAGACTATAGACCGTTTAGATTATCTAGTAATATAAGTTATCTTTTCACATTATGATCCAACCACATAATTCAACTTAATATTAATTAAATGTTAAATAATCAATAAGCTAATATTTACTTTCATTTTGCTTTGCATACAAAAACATCTCGAGGACATGATAGAAAATATATTAATGGAAATGATAAAATTTTATTAAACCAATTTGTTTGAAGAATTACAAGTACATTCGACGATATCGCTACACTAAAGGCATTAGATCCCAATAAAGTCAAGGTGGTTATATGTTATTTTGGATTTTATTAGGGATTTCCTAAACTTTGCTCCTTTTGTATTTTTAGAAATGAAAATCAACTTGTTGAGAGGATAATTGTTTGTACTAGGAGAGAAAACTATCCACCTAAATGGGTGCTTAATTTCCCTGTTGATTGGAATGTTTTCTTGTAACCTTTCTCTCTAACTTTTATCGAGACTTCAATGAAATTTTTTAAGTACTTATAAATAATTATTAGTAGTAAAATGAAAAGTATAAATAATAATATACTTCTAACTTTTCTAATTTATACATCGTAAAATGAAGTTATTGAAAAATATATAATATTTATTTTCAAGAGTTGATTTAATTTTATTTAATCTATAATACATAAGAGTACATAAATTTGAGTACCATTCTATGTAATTTATATATGTGTTAATTAATTGGTTTAATTGAGTTAAATTAATTAATTCAATTAATATAATGATTGATTCTAAATGAAATGGTTGATATAATTAATTAGTTTGTAATTTGGAAAAAAAAACATAGAAATACATTTCAAAATTTTGGGTGTTGGTCAAACTTGATTTACACGATTTAAATTTGTTAAAGGTCTCTATATTTTTTTATTTAAAATTTTGATCTCTTCATCCAATTTTACTTTTAGAGTTGTTGATATAACAATTATAAAAAGACAAAAATGTTTTTGTCCTCACTGTTTATAGTTTTGTTAATTTGGCTCTTACTTTTAAAAATACATAAAATTTAAATATAAAAGAGTAAGAACCAAATTAACAAATATTGTAAACGCTAAGGGCTACAAATTTTATGTGCTTTTTTATAATTGTCAAATCAACAATTTAATAGCAAAATTGGATGGAGGGACTGAATTTTTTAAGGTTAAACTACAAAAATGGTCACTCAACTATGCATTTGGTTCTATTTTGGTCACTTAACTATTAATTTTTTCAATTTAATCACTCAACTTTTTGAAATTAAATATTTTAGTCACTCTCCCGTTAGTTGACGTTAAATGAGTGACGAAAAGTTGACTTGAGCCATTTTTTATTGGCCCAATAACAATTTAGCCCTCCAATGTTTACACATTCTATCAGTCTAGAATGACAGATATTGTAAATATTGATAGCTAAATTTGTTGATTTTTTTAGAATTAGGATCAAATTGATAAAATATGTAAATATTGGAGGGCTAAATTTGCTATTAGGCTACTAAAAAATGGCCCACATCAACTTTTCATCGCTCATCTAACATCAACTAATAAGAAAGTGACTAAAATATCTAATTTTGAAAAGTTAAGTGACTAAATTGAAAAAAAAATTAACAGTTGGGTGATTAAAATAGAACCAATGACATAGTTGCGTTATCTCTAGGTGAATATACTTGAGACCAAAGACGAATCCAGGATTTTACTCCAAAGGGGGCAAAACTTCTAAATTTGAATGACCTTTTTTTTAATGTAAAAAAAGTGTCAATTATTCTCAGATGCATTTTTTCTTATCAAACAAATCAATTTAATGTTTTTTTTTAAAAAAAAGCATGAATGATTCAACTTTAAAAAAATAAAATAAAAAAATCACACTATATAAAATTAAATATTTCTTTCCAATATGCAAAAAAGAATAACTAATACTACACTAAAAATTTCATAAATATCGTTATAATTCCAAAAATTAAATTAAAAAAACTTGGCCTTTTGATTTATTCTAAACTTATAGCACTCAGACTCAATGTGCCCTTTCTTTTTGCAAAAATTATAGGTTTTACCTCTGTTTGAATATCTCGATCTACCTTTAGATTTATTGCCAGGATTTCGTTCCTGTGTCCTCCTACGATTATCACTAGTATTTCATTCTTGTCTCCCTAGAACAATGAAACCCTCTCCTTGAGAGTCGGATCCAGCCATAAAATGCTTCATCTTGTCATACGAGGCTAAGGAATCGTAAATTTCATCAACTGTGAGAGATTCACAACTATATAACATTGTATTTTTAAAGGTCGAATAAGAAAGGGGCATTGAACAAAGCAGAATTAATCTTAAATCATCTTTATCATACTAAACCTCCATGGCTCCTAAGTTCGAGACAATTTCTTTAAACACAATTAAATGTTATAACAAAGACGTATCTTCTTCCAAATGATGAGAATAAAGACGTTGCTTTCATATGCAACTTGCTAGTTAGGGTTTTCAACGTGCATAGTTGCTCTAGCTTCACCCATAATGCAACGACAGTCTTCTCCTTCAACACATCTTGTAGAATTTCATTCAACAGATGCAAATGTAATTGCGATAGTGCCTTTTGATTCTTACGATGTTTTTCTTCAAGCGTCAATGTCGAAAGTATCTTATCTGTCCCTAGCAGGGCATCTTCCAAATCCATCTATGCAAGAATTGTTTGTATCTTTACCCGCCACAATGCGAATCTGGTATTGCGATCCAACAACGGAATATCATACTTCAATGTAGCTATTACCGTGATCGAGACAAGTAACCCGAAAGCTTTGATACCAGTTTGTTATAATAAACGTTGATAATGGCAGTAGAATGATCGCGAAGTAATAAGAAAGGAAAAATAAGAACATATAAATTTTATGTAAAAAACCCTTATCGGGAAAAACCATGGGCAAAAGAGGAGAAATTCACTATGTTGAAAAACACATGATACAATAGGAGTTCAATTACATCTATTTAAGGGATAAACAACATTGTTATAATCAATGTCTAATAGAAGAAGTACAGTCCTATACGGATTCAACTTGTCTAGCATAGTTTGTACTCCTTCGCCCCCACAGATCCCCCTATTTTTCCTCTCTATTTTAGTTCTTTAACAAATGACGGGATTTCGGTTACACAACCCTAACAATCTCTAGCTTGACACGAATTTTCGATGAACAAGTTCTCTACCTCTTCCACAAAACCCCTTAAGGGGTATTCTTAAATAATAAACGCCGACCAAGTCCAAGAAATGCTCAAACTTGGCTATAGGAAGTGACTTAGTCATCATATCTGCAAGATTATCATGAGTACTAAATTTGCTCACAACAATATCACCACGAGCAATAAAATCACACACAAAATGATACAGAACATCAATGTGCTTCATCCTCTCATGAAACATTTGATCCTTCGTAAGGAAGATGTCACTCTGACTATTACAAAACATTGTACTATGAATGTCTTTATTGAGTTCACCACAAAGTCCCTTTAACCAAATAACTTCTTTACAAGCCTCAGTAATCGCCATGTAATAAGCTTCAATAGTAGAGAAAACACATATAGTCTGCGAAGTGACTTTCCAACTGATGGCATAACCCCCAATAGAAAAGACGTATCTTGTGAGAGACCTTCTTTTATCAAGGTTTGCAACGAAATTAGAATCAACATACCCAATGACTCTATCTCTATTTCTTTTAAACTGTAAGCAAACATCAGTAGTACCTTAAAAGTATCTGAAAATCCACTAAACTACTTTTCAATGTTCCTTACAGGGATTCGCCTCTAGATCCTCTGTTCTTCACACCCCATATCCCCTTATTTTGCCTATTTATTTTTTTAACAAATGACGAGATTCGGGTCACACAACTCTAACAACAAGGATCCAAAGCAGAACTAAGAACAAGTAACTCAATTACCTTATCATTAAAGCAAGATTTCATTTCTGTTAGCAATGAATCGAAACCAACAATAAATGTATCAAACCGATAGTAATGCTCAATTGTGAGGTTATCTCTCTAGATATGAAACTGACCTCGACCAACTTTGCACGGAGCATTTAAATTGGAGACTTCTATTTCATGATTTTTACAAAATACTTCAATTTCTTAAATAAAAGATCTCACCCATGTTCTCTGAATTTTTGGATAAGCGTTTTAGTTGATGACACCAACTGCATCGCATTTAGTATATCTTGCAATTTATGATGCAATGTTTGGCAGAGATTATCATTGATTCCAAGTATCTAAATCATGAAATGCAAGATGAAAACAAATTCAACGAATGTCATTACATCATATATTCCATTAGCTTCACTCCTTTGAGTAAGGATGTCGAACTTGATGATATCTTGTAATACAACATAGAAGGAATCAAACATCCTCATCAAGCTATTGAGATAAGCTAAATGAGATCCCCATCAGGTGTCGCCTAGACGTTAGAGAGTATCGACTTGATTTTTCCCTTTGCCAGTTTCAAGCTCACCATTGTCAATTGACTCCGCAATATGATATGCCTCAATGTCTTTTAATTGATCATGTTTCTTTCTTGAAGAAGTGACCAAATTAATTGCACTAGTTAAGTATGAAAAAAATTGAGAAATAGGAATAACCTCATTGGATGCAACTACTAAAGTTAATTGGAGATGATGAGCGGGACAGTGAACATAATATGCAAATTGACACTTTTTAGCAAATAACGCTTGCAAGTCGTTCCATTCGCCACACATTACTTGCACCTTCATATCCTTGACCACGGATATCATCTACATTAAGGCAATGACGTAAAAGAACTTCACAGATTACCTTCTGTAAAGCTAATGATGTGGTGTCCTTCACATAAACCAAATCAAATAATCGTTCATGTATAAAACCTTCTTTATTAACAAACTGTAATACAATTGTCATTTGTTTTTTCTTTAACTCATCACGAGCTTCATCCACTATAATTCAAAACTTTGAATCTCTAATCTCTTCCCGAATGAATCCCTGGATTTTACTCGCCAAAATAAAAAAAATATCCTTCTGAACAATTAGACTGACATATTGTGTATTTTGAGGGGTATTTTCTAAGACAATTTTCCCCACATTTTCATTATAAGAAGCCAAGAGTTTTATTAGTTTAAGAAAGTTACCTCGATTTCTTGAATCTTGTGCTTCATCGCGTCCCCTAAAGGTACAACCTTGAAATACAAACCACTTGACAACATCTATTGACACCTTGACCTATAATCTATTGACATCTTGTGTTTCTTAATAATTCTCTAAATATTTTGCAATGAATTCTGAATATCAAGATAATTTTTCATTGCATTCTTATGTAAACAATTTGCATCCTTATCCACATGAGTAACAGAATGACATTTAAATCCTTCATTGACCTTCTATTATGATCGAAATCTTTGGTTTGTAAAAGTTTTTTTATAGCGTCCAAATGGTTTGTTAAAGAGAAAACAAGGAAGACAATATGCGACATTCTTACTTGGTGAAAACTCGAGTCAATTCAAGAATAACTTGTACCAAGATGGGAGAAATCAATGTCTATTCCTGTCAATATACTGAGGAGATGTTGGAGCCTCACTTGGAAGAATCAATTGATATGACGAAACTTAATATAAGCTCGATGAACTTCCTCCTATTAATTTGGATGGTAATCCCAAATAGATTTTCGAAGTCCCAGATCATGCTCTAAAGAAAATACACTTTACTTTACAATAATTTTCTTTGTGGACTCTTAGTCTGCTTTTGCAGGTGTTCGTGGAGAAGCGGTAGCGAGAGGAGGCTGACCAGTCTTCTACGATTGAAACTGCTGGAGCCGTTTGAGGGCGGGGGCTAGGGTTTTCTGCTTGGGGTTTTTTTGATTTAATTGTGTTGAGCTGTTAGTTGGGCTTGTACAAAAAACTGGGCTGTGCCCAATAACCTATTTTGTACGGGCCCGGGCTAATTTGGCCTGCTACAGCTGCCCTTCTTTACTCGTTGTCGTGTAACGGGAATAGAGCAAAGACTAAAAAGCCCAATTGTGCTCGGTCTTACTGAGCCTCGACTTTTTCAGTGCTTTTCTTCTTTAGGTAGCCTCATTCCTTCCTACTGCATCTTCAGAGGTATAGGAACTGGTGCTTCAATCTACTCCACTGCAATGTCGGGGAGATAGGATTCCTACGTTGTAGCTTCTCAAAAGAAAAAAATTTGTTATCTTTAATCTGCTCCACTGCAACTTCAGGGAGATAAGACTTATAGCTTCAACCTGTTTTGCTACAACTTAAAGATAAATCTGATGTGATCTGCTCTACTGTAACTTTAGAGAGATGAGATTTGTGATTTTAATCCACTCCACTGCAACTTCAGGGAGATAGGATTACTTTCTTCTGTCTGCTTCACTGTAACTTCAGGGAGATAAGACTGGATGCGATCTGCTCTACTGCAACTTCAGAGAGATAATATCTAATTTTAATTCGCTTCACTGCAACTTCAGGGAGATAGGATTATTGGCTTTCATCTGCTCCACTGCAACTTTAGGGAGATAAGACTTGCCATCTTCATTATGTTTAACTGCAATGTCGGGGAAACAAGATTCGCCGTCGTAGCTTCAATCTATTCTACTGCACCGCCAGGGAAGTAAGATTCGCCGTTATGGCTTCAATCTTTTTAATTACAGTGTCAGGGAAACAAGATCCGTCGTCGTGACTTCAATCTGTTCCACTACACCGCCAGGAAAGTAAGATTCGCCGTTGTGGCTTCAATCTTTTTAATTACAATGTCAGGGAAACAAGATCCACCGTCGTGACTTCAATCTGTTCCACTATACCACCAAGAAAGTAAGATTCATCGTTGTGGCTTTAATCTTTTTAAATGCAATGCCAAAGAGATAGGATTCGCTACCCACAGCTTCAATCCGCTCTACTTCAGCTAATCCAAGCCTTAATGCCAGGGAGATAAGATTCACTATCGTGGCTTCAATCTGCTCCGCTACAACGCAAAGGAAGTAAGATTCGCCATTGTGGCTTCAATCTATTCCATTGTAACGTCAAAGTGATAATATCGGTATCTTCGATCTGCCTCGCTGCCAGTACAGGAAGGGAAGATCTGATATTTTCAACCTACTCCACTGTCGCTCAAGGAGACATCGATCTACCTCGCTGCCAATACAGGAAGATAAGATCTGCTATCTTTGATCTACTTCGCTGCCAATACAGGAAGACAAGATCCGTTATCTTCGATCTACTTTGCCACCAATATGGGAAGACAAGATCTGCTACTTTTTAACCTGCTCCACTGATACTCAGGGAGTTAAGGCTTTATGATTTCACCGATATGTTCTCTGGGGAACATGACCTGTATGATTCACTTCCTGAACCTAATTATGCCTAATGATTAGGATGTTGTGATCAAATGAATCAAATGCTCCTAACTAGACGCGTATGAATGACATTTGAATGAATGCAGAATGACATTTTTTCGAGAATGATCCTTCTTTATCACTTAGGTTGTCATTACTCAAAGTTTATTAAGGCTTTATCACTGACGTGCTACAACACCTCTTTGCTCGGCTGGCATCTCCAAAGAAGCACTTGATCAGACTGCCCCCGCTGTAAACCTCCAAGTTTGATCTATTGGGATGCAAAATTTGTGTCATCATTCTCCCACTGTAACCTAAGGGTAAAAAAGATCTGAAATTTTCTCGATCCTCTGCTATCACAATTCAAGGATATAAAATGTGACACTCTTTGATCTCTTACACCATTCCCAGGGTGTCATAGCAAATGCTTATGCACAAATGAAGAATCCTCTTCTCCAAGAACAAATTCTTCTTATTATTCGATGATCATTGCTTCCTTGTTCATTTAAACTTTGTCACCAACACGTCATCTTGGCATTTTGTTCAATCAATGTTTTAGACAACAAAATTCAAAGAGAAAGTCTTAATTTAGACTCTCCCTTCTCTGATTTCTAACCTTTAAGCTTGGTGCATTCTAAACAATAGTCCTGTTTCAGATTCCAGTATTGTTTAGAAATTTCTAGAGTAATATGCAAAACTTCCCATGTGAAAGTTTTATTAGTCTCTTAATCATTATTCTAATGCAATATGCTTGCGAGAGATCATAACAATGGGTAAGAATAGAATTGATTTAAAGTATCAAGGATATTAAGAATAAAAGAGGAATTGATTGGGAACACGTATCTTGAAAAAGAATGAAGTATTTCAAGAACAAAGAATTCAAAATAAATAAATAGTATGAAGACTAGTTGCCCCAGATACTACATCCTGAACTTCTCTGTACAAACTTTCTGAAGATCATTCTGAGTTTGACATGTGTTTAGGAGATCTACAGTACACTGTCAATGCCCCAAGATGTCGCCTACCCTTTCCTGTTGATTCAGGTATAGCAAGACCACTACATGCCCCATTCTAGAGTAATATGCAAAACTTCCCATGTGAAAGTTTTATTAGTCTCTTAATCATTATTCTAATGCAACATGCTTGTGAGATATCATAACAATGGGTAAGAATAGAATTGATTTAAAGTATCAAGATATTAAGAATAAAAGAGGAATTGATTGGGAACACGTATCTTGAAAAAGAATGAAGTATTTCAAGAACAAAGAATTCAAAATAAATAAATAGTATGAAGACTAGGTGCCCCAGATACTACATCCTGAACTTCTCTGTACAAACTGTCTGAAGATCATTCTGAGTTTGACATGTGTTTAGGAGATCTACAGTACTCTGCCAATGCCCCAAGATGTCGCCTACCCTTTCCTGTTGATTCAGGTATAGCAAGACCACTACATGCCCCATTCTGATCAGTATTTGAGTTGTTCTGATCAAAATTTGAGTCACCCTTTTCGGGTTTTCAACTCAAATCCTCTTTGGTCTAAGGCGCCCTTTGCAGGTTTTCACCTTAGCCTCTCCATTTTACTTTTTTCATTTTTTATTTTCACTTTTTCATTTTTCATTTCATCATTTTTTTACGACTCAAAGTGCCATTTGCGGGTTTTTACCTTGGTCATCTCCTTCTTTAAGTGGAGTATTTCCTGATTGAATCTGAGTTTACAAGACTTTGCAGGTTTATCATCTATCTCGCTCAAAATCAAAGCTCCTTTGAAAAAAACCTTCTCTATAACATAAGGTTCTTCCTAACTTGGCATCCGTTTCCCTCCAAAATATTTTTTGTAGAGGGAGGATCTTCAACATTTGGTCACCCTCGTGGAATTCTCTAGGATGAACCTTTTTTTATAGGCTCGCATCATTCATTTCTGGTACATCTGACCGTGATGAATAGCTTTTGGCCTTTTTCCTTCTATCAAGTTCAATTGATCACATTGCGATTGGATCCGTTCTTCTTCATCCAACTTGCTCAGCCAATACCCGGAGAGAAAGAATTTCGATTTCAATAGGAAAAAAATCGTGATAAACTAAAGAGAGAGGCATTGCTCCGGTAGAGTTTTTACTGCATCACTCATGATATTAATCTTGAGCATACTGTAACTTTCTGATATCGTGTTGTTGTTCAGATTGCAATTACAGTGCTTAACCCGAACATATCTTGGTATGACCACGTGAAGACATCACTAAATTATTGGGGTAACTCAATAAGGTCTCACTTCGTCTTTGTGGTCACGTCAATTCCAATCTTCACCAAGCTCACAATTTCTAATGATTCCTTATGAGGTAGGATCTGTCTATCCTCTTATTCTACCATCATTAACAAGTTTGGAGATAAGCTACAATCTATGTCATCTTCAAAGTCATAAGATCACTCTAAACACATGTCTCACTCAAAAGGAGATTCTGAGTCTGTAGCAGTGTCACTCATGTTATTGATATCCAGGGACCTATTGTAAGTGCTAAAGAATATACAAAGACTGTATGAATTTATAGATAATATGATTATGAATGAATGAAATAATGGTTTGGCAGAAAAAATGCAAAAGAATGAAAGAATCGTAAAGAATGAAAGAACATTTGCTCAAAGATGATTGCAATAATGTATTTCATTAAAATAATAATGTTAAGACATGAGCCTATTTCACAAAGAAGCTCTTATTGCTTCTAGGCTAAAAAGCAACAAGTGTGTTCTGAACATTACTCTAACAAACTCTAAATACTATAGGGGTTTCTTCTGCAGTCCAATTATTTAAAACACCTCCAAGACGAATATCTAACAAGGACCCTTTTAATGGAATCAATTTGAAAATTTCTCACCACTTCTTCATAAATTGCATTTACTCCATTATCAATTATGATTGGGTAGCGAATTTTCTGCACGAGATGAGTCACCAAACTTAACAACACCCATGTTGATGAGTCTTTCAATTAGTTTCTTGAAGGCAGTGCAATTCTCTATTGAGTGTCCCATAATTCCCGTATGGTAGTCACATTGTGCGTTCGCATTATACCATTCAAGATACGGAGGTTGTAGAGGCTTCACATGAAAAGAGGAAACCATATATGCATCAAACAAATTTTGATACAGTTTCCTATACGGTACTGGGATTGATGTAAACTGGAACTTCTCAGTTTTCATGCCGGAATCTTGCCTTGATGAATTTTGTTGAATACGAACCACCTTTCCTGGCTGACTCACGGTAACTGATTTAGAGTAACTTGTGTTATTCACCTCATTTTCTCTTCTCCTTGAGGTTGACCTCTTGTTACTCTCTTCTGCATCGATTTTCCCGCTCCTTATAGCATTTTCGATCATTTCACCATTCATAACTATGTCAGATAAGTTTTTTGTAGCACTTCCTAACATATGCATAATGAATGGGGCTTTCAGCGTATTGATAAAGAGTATTGTTGTTTCTCTTTCTAATAGTGACGGCTGAACTTGAACGGCCACCTCCCTCCACCTTTGTGCATATTGCCTAAAGCTCTCGTTCGACTTCTTTTCCATTTTTTGAAAGGTGATTCTGTTAGGTACCATGTCTAGTACATGACTGTACTGTTTCATGAACGCTTGTGCCAAATCCCTCCACGAACCAATCATGGTACGGCTCAATTGATTGTACCATTTAGATGCTGCCCCAGCGAGGCTATCCTGGAAACAATGTATCAATAACTGGTCATTGTTAACATATCCAACCATTCATCTGCAGAACATGGTGATATGAGCTTCTGGGAAACTGGTCCCATTGTACTTTTCAAATTCTAGCATTTGAAACTTGTGAGGGAGTACCAAATTTGGGACCAAACTCAAATCTTTAGCGTCAATCCCACGATAGTTTTCAGTGATTTTTATCGCCTTAAACTTCTCTTCGAGCCACTTGCACCTTTCTTCTAACTGCTTTGGCAACGCTTCCTTTATTTTTCCTTTTCAGCCACTTCATCGAAGTCAGGAATGGCAGAGTTAACAGGGCGATTCCCGGGGTTAGAGCCTGATCCAGCCTGGAAGTTCGTTGGTATTGAGGCATCGGCCTGAAACTGCTGAAGCCTGATTGTGATAGTAGATTTGTGCGGGTATGCCTCGGCTTGGGCTCGCACATGTGGAGAAGTAAATCCTAGAGGATAGAAAAGTTCATCATCGTTTCCCTCTTCATCATTAGCTATAGGGCCCTTTCTCTTATCACTTCCCCCAGTCAACAGTTGGGTCAACTTCGCCATCATATCCTTTTGGGATTCCAGCATCTTCTCTGACATATCCTGTTGCATTTTGTCTAACTGCTCTTGTACTTGTAGCTGAAGTCGGTCTTGCATTTCCTTATGGTACTGTTCGAGCTTTTCCAATCTCTGATCCATGTCTTTAATCTTTGCTCGAGTGCTGTAACGGTGTTTGGTTGGTTGGTTAGTTTCCAGGTTAACTGAGCAATGATTTTAATTAATTAGGATATTTTAACGGTGTTTAATGCATATGATGTGATGCGTGAGATGGATACAAGAAGAGACGTTGATTTTGGTTCAATTCTTTACTAGAACAACTTTACTAGAAAATAGATCTCTTTACATAAAGCGGATACATATACGGCTTTGCCCTCGTACTCCAAGCAAAGACGTCAACCATTCGGATATTAATATGCATTTTGCGAATTTTAACTCCTTTTGTTTGATCTAGGTCGTAACTCCTTTCTCACTCATGTTCATTAGCTTCTTTAAGAGGTTGAGACGTTTGATGACTCTTAAATAATCTTTGACAACTTGAATCCTTAAGCAACGCAGCAAAGTCATATACTTCTCTTGTTAGACTATTACACCTTTCGTGTCACGTTTCCTTAGACTATACTCGGACAACCGTATTATCTTCCACTTTATCAAGAAATCCGTTTTCCGTGGCAAGCTTTCTATTTAACAACTGAACATGAATCAACACATCTTCTCTATAATGAAATGCCAATTCAGTCAGAGTGAAACACAAAAAGTCAGTATCATGTACAAACAATCAAAACACCTATTCAGGTGTCTACCAGGGTTCAGTGTAATTCTATCTAGGGCGAGTTCCTAAAGGTTCACTATATGAGGTTCAGTTTCCAAAGCAAAGGTACCCGAACCAGCAGATTCCTCAATCCTCACCCATTTAGGCTCATATGGACCGGGTTCAGTTCAGGGGAATACATTTCCCTATGGCTGCACAGAGATGAAAATCTCACGAATACATAGGTACGGATGTATCCCGAAAGCGGTTCACTACCCTGTACGGAGGTGAAAACCTCACGAAGGACTAGTTCCTCGCTCCCACTTAAAGGGGTAAAATTGACCAACCAATGCAATGCAAAATGCAGATACACACTGACAAATTTGGACGAAACGACGATTAAAATCATTAAAATAATAGATAAAATAAAAAAGGGAAATCACAAATTTAAAACAAATTTTGATTTTTTGACAAAAAGACAAAAATGAATCAATTTGCGGCTTGACTCTTAACTAGTCCCCAGTGGAGTCGCCAAGCTGTTGAAACCATTTTTTGAAAACAAAAATTTAGTTGTCGACTTTTAAAAAAACAAAAAAAAAATGGGAGTCGCCACCGATCCCTGATTGAGGTGTGATCGACTCACCTTTAAAACAATTTTGGTCTGCGAAATTTGAGAAACAGGTTCGGGAGTCAGTTACGCACGAGGAAAGGTTAGCACCCTCGCAACGTCCAAAATTGGTACCGAATTTGATTGTTTAATGTCTTGGTGTCAAAAATTTGAAAAGATTTTAAAAGAAACTTAAATGCTGAAATTTGAAAAGGATAATCAATTGTTTAAGTCGGACGAGGAAATCGAGACTCAATACGTTAGAGTACAATTCCTCTACACCCCCAAACTTTGAATATCGCTTTTATTTTATAAGAAAATCTTCATCTCGAGAAAGCAATATGTCATGCCCAATACATTAGGACACAACAAGTTAAATTCCCGAAAAGGATTTTTACATTTATGCGTTCGAAAAAGACATGCTCGATTATTTAGGTTTAACAAGGAAAATTGGAACCCAATACGTTAGGGCTCGATCCTCTTGAAAATCCCAAATATCGAATATCGCATTATCTTGAAAGCCTTTGAACAAAAAATTGTTTTAATGCTTTGTCGAAATCAAATATATCTTCTTGTTAAAAAAATGTTAATATACAACATAAAACAAATACTTTAATATGAATTATATATGTATATGTATTTACAAAATATGTATATATATAAATACAATCTATAAGTAAATTTGAAAATATGTGTATGCATATATTAAAAAAAAACACATATAAGTATACATATAAAAGAAAATGAATGAAATATATAACAAACTTATAATAATTTCTAAAAAAATGTATGTATATATGTATGTGAAAATTGTGAAAATAAGATAAAAATATAAAAGTATGTATATGTATATATATATTTACAAAATAAAAATGTATAGGTATATATATAGGTAAATCATGAAAATATGTATATATTTAAATACTTATATATGTACAATATGTATATAAAATAATGGAATATATAGAATAATAAAAATGTTTATAATAATTTAAAAAATATGAAAAAATGTATATATATTATAGAAAATGAATGTATATTTTGAATTGTAAAATATGGGAAATATATGTGTATTCTAAAATGTGTATGTATATATATATATACGTTTGTAAAATTATGAAGAATAATATATATAAAATATATATAGAAGCATACGTATATACATATTTACAAAAGTAAAAAGGTTTTGAAACTAAAATATAAAAAGTAAATACACGTTTTGTAAATAATTAAAAAAATAAATCTTAAACCAAACTAGCAAGGGTTAAAATGAACTTAAAACAAAATTAGAGAAAAAAAACGCAAATAAAATAAAGGACCCAATTTAAAGGCGCGAAAAACTTAGAGGGACCGAATGGGAAAATATCCCTCCCTCTGAAACGCACTGTTTTATCGGGATCAAATCGGAAGCCAAATGAAATTTAAAGAATCAATTGAAGAAAGTAAAAAAGCTAAATTAAAATGATTGAAAAAAATCGGAGGGACCATATGCGCAAATGTCCCATTTAAAGCCAGAATGCGCGAACCCTGCTTGCGGGTCGGGTCGACGCGCGGGTCTGGCCTTTCAAATGGCGCCGTTTTGTCTTACTTTAAGTTAAACAAAACACAAAAAAAAATTAGAAAATCATTTTGTTCTTTTTTAAAAAATCAATAGCTCTGCTAGGGTTTTTCTTAACCCATTCTTTTGCGCCGCCGTTCACCTGTCCCTTCACCAAAGCTCCGATTGCGACAGAGATGGCGGTGGCACGGTGACTTCGACAAAAGGTAAGTTTTCCTTCCTTCTTTTCTTTGTTATTTTAAGTAAAAATAAATAAAATAAAATAAAAAAGAAATATATATACAAATAAAAAGAACGATGAACACTACAAAGTGAAACGGAAAAAAAAATCACCTTCATACTAAAAAACAAATTTGATATCTGTATTTAATTTTTCTCCGTATTTTCTTTCGTAAAAACTCCCTCCCCCCTTTCCTCAGTGTACCGATTAGGCTTTATAGCCTAAGAAAATACACTTTACTTTACAATATTTTTCTTTGTGGACTCTTAGTCCGCTTTTGCATGTGTTCGTGGAGAAACGGTGCGCGTGGAGGAGGCCGACTCCGAGTCTTGCGGCGACTGGAAACTGCTGGAGCCGTTTGAGGGCGGCAGCTAGGGTTTTCTGCTTGGGGTTTTTTTGATTTAATTGTGTTGGGCTGTTAGTTGGGCTTATACAAAAAACTGAGCTGTGCCCAATAACCTATTTTGTACGGGCCCGGGCTAATTGGGCCTGCTACAGAGTCTCTAAGTTTAGTCTTTTAAGGCCCATCATACATTAATATTTGATTATTATTACTAAAGTTATATAATTAAAAGCTGAAAAATACTTTGTTAATATAAAGTATAACATTATTGCTTAAGGGGGCAAATTATATGAAATACAATTTGACTAAAAGGGGTAAATGTTATACAACATGGACACTAAACCTAAAATACATGATAATTTATATATAAAAATTCAAAAATCTGAAAATTCCAAGGGGGCGACTGTCCTCTCGCGCCCCCTAGATCCATCCCTGCTTGAGAGGCCCATTTACAATAGAAACTTGATCAAATTAGACCCTTTACGATTAAATGGATCTATTAAGTGTACTATTGAAAGGAATAAAAAAAAAAAAGCCAAATTGAAACCGAACTCTTTTAAAATGTCATTTACCATTTAAAAGAATTAATATTTTTAAAACTTTTATGATTCTATAAATGAAACCTTTTGTTTGAAATTGAATTACAATTGAAAAAAATAAATTTTAAAATATTTTTATACAATAAAGGTTAAATATGTTACAATTTGAATTTATTTAATTTTTTAATAATATAAAATTAAATTAATCCATTTAAAAATAGGAGAATTAATTTGATCCAATCATTATAATACAAAGACCTCCCAAATACTGCATATTTAAACCTATTTATAAATTACCTTTATTTGATAATTCTTTTAAAAGGAAAATAAAAAATAAAAAATAAAAAATAAAAATCGAAACATTTATTTCATTAGGCTGGTTGCCCTCCATGATTTGGGTCCAATTGAGGTGGCCCATGGACTCCTTTAGCTGAAAATAAATGGGAGATCCACTAATCCAACGGTAAATAACATAAAAAATGTAGCCGATTGCAGTACATCTCGTTACACCTTATCACATCCCAACTCATATACAAATTATACATGGAAAGAAGCGCAAAACCAACGTTTCACCTTCCAAAAACCAAAAACATGGCGCGGAATCGTTTTCCCGCGAAACCAAAAACCAGCGCGCGAAAATACCTAACTGTCTCTTCTCTTATAATCCGCCGCCCAACATCAAAGCTGGAAATATTTCTAGCTTGTTTTTCTTCCGCTTCTTCTCCATTTTATTTATTTATTTATATATATCTCCGTTCTTTGTCTTTGCTCGTCAATGGCGGTGGCTAAAACGACGACGATGATTCTTAGACGCAGGACTCGAGCTCCTAGGCGCTACTCCGAAGACGAGGATGGCTTGGGTTGCGACGATGTTTACTGCGAGAGATGTGGGTCGGGTGATTTTGGATCCAAGCTTTTGTTGTGCGACAAGTGCGATAAGGGATATCATCTGTTTTGCCTTAGACCCATTCTAGTTTCGGTGCCTAAAGGATCCTGGTTTTGTCCCTCCTGCACCAACATCAAGCAGCCCCAATGTACGGTTTCTTCTCCCTTAAAAATCTTTTCTTCCCCTTTACTGGCAGTTTTCAAACTGTGAATATATTGAATCATGACTTGATTTGGGTGTTTAATTTGCCTGATGATTACTCGATGCCTTTCTGAAATTAACCACTTAGGATGTTAGAATGAGATTGAAATGAATTATTTCAGTAAAGTTAAGCTATTCACTGCTAAATCCTTGGGATATAAAGTTGTATAAAGTAATGCAATTTTTATTTATTTGTCCTTTTTTTTCCCTCTATATTCAGTGTTTCCGCTAGTTCAGACCAAAATTGTTGATTTCTTTCGGATTCGAAGGTCATCCGAGTCCATGGAAAACCAAAGTAAGTCAAATCAATCTATCAAATGAATTTCCCATTCATTTCATTTATAGAATTAAAAAATTATTAGATAGGCGGAGTAATTGTTTCTGTTTATGGGCTCTTTAGGCAACATTAAAAAGAGAAAGAGAGCTTGTAGCTTAGCGGTGTCCAAGAGGAAAAGGAAGTTGTTGGCGTATAATCCAACAGAAGACCCACAAAGGAGATTGGAACAAATGGCTTCATTGGCAACCGCACTGAAAGCCTCTGGGACTGAGTACAGTGATGGGCTCACTTACCGGCCTGGCATGGCACTAAGGTCGGCTAATTGTGCAGCTCTTGAGAAGGGAGGAATGCAGGTAATGACCCTTTTTAATGATTTTACGATTTTTATAAAAAAACTATAATATTTTATATTAACTGCACACCCAGTGGGACTCGAACCCACAATCGCCTGATTAGAAGTCAGGCGCCTTATCCATTAGGCCATGGGTGCTTCTTGTCACTGAAACTTCAATGCTCCAATTTAACCATGTGGGATTAATTTGATGAATTCGATGCATTCCAGATTCTACCCAAAGAGGATATAGAGACATTAAACTTATGCAAAAAGATGATGGAAAAAGGAGAATGCCCTCCTCTCATGGTCGTCTTTGATCCTGTGGAAGGGTATGTAAAACGTTATCAGTTTATAGATTGTTATTCTATTGCACTATGATGCACATTTAGCTTCCAAGCCAGCTATTGATGTTTGATATTTGGCAGGTTCACTGTACAGGCTGATAGATATATAAAGGATTTAACTATAATCACAGAATATGTTGGAGATGTTGATTACTTGAAGAACCGTGAAAATGATGATGGAGATAGCATGATGACCCTTCTTCATGCATCAAATCCTTCAAAAAGCCTTGTTATTTGCCCTGACAAGCGTAGTAACATTGCCCGCTTTGTCAATGGCATCAACAACTTCTCACCGTAAGTCCATCTTATTCTATGTACTCCTTATATTTCTGTTTTGTTTTTTTAGCTTTGGATATGAAAGTACTGTGATCTTAATGCAGGGATGGGAGAAAGAAGCAAAATGTAAAATGCGTGAGGTACAATGTGAATGGGGAGTGTCGAGTGTTGCTGATTGCTAACAGAGATATAAGAAAGGGAGAAAGGTTGTACTATGATTACAATGGATATGAACATGAATACCCCACTGAACATTTTGTTTAGCTTTTTGATTCTGCTTGATTATAGATTTCCATACTAAGATTAGGTTGGAACTGATGGTATTACTTCAAACTTGGCAAGATAATTGTATACACATGATTGTCCGTTTTTGTTCACTAATTTAAGCCTTTTCTTTGAGGGTTAAACATTTTCTGTATCAGGAAAAAAGTTCATATTGCATCCATCATAATGTTTACTCTCCACCCTATTGAAATGTCCATTCTGTTTCAGAACAACATTTTTTGTTTGGGTTTAACAAGCCTTACGAACCATTGTGTTTAACGAACGGGCCTCAGGACCACCCTTATTTTGATTCAGAAACAAATCTAGCTAGGATGGTCCATAATTAAAAGGCATAAGCATTGCATTGACAGTGCGTTTGTGTACCGTCAGATTAGTGGTCCACTCCAATCTTTCACACTTTTTGGTTAGTCAATGTGCAGCTGATGCCATGGGATCTGAATCAGATGCAACCCCCCCACCACATTGGATTGTGGTTCTGGAATAAAATTTTTTTATGTACTTTGGTTTGGGTGTTTCAAGGTCCAGGCCAGGCCTTGTCCAGCAATAACAGAAGCCGCAGCGGATCTACTGAAGAATAATGTATACCAAATTTTTAGATGTTGTATTTCAGAAGTGTGTTCGAATTAAGTGAACTTTATTATTACTTGTAAGGCTTGACGATGATTGATTCCTTACATTGTTGTCTTGCTAATGCCCATGTCTTACCCTGTTCTAAAGTATAAGTTTTGCTGCAATTACCATTTACCAAACCATTGGTTTAATGGAGAAAGACTTCTATTGATTTGAAATTTTAGTGGTTCTAATGCCATTTTCTTACTCATTGCTTCTTGCTTAATTGTTTTTTTATGTATGTTTTAGTATACAGTTAGCAATAAATTAATTTAATCTAACTATTATAATGCATATGTAATAAATAAACTTTTTCTCCATGTTATTACATTAATAACTAAACCACACATGATGCTTTAATTAAGTCCACTATTTACTCGTTTCATAATTACTTCTTTATTGTTAGCTCATTTCAAGTATGTTTTTTCAGTACCTTTCTTTTCATAATTTACACATAATGTCTTGTATGTAAAGCTTGCTACAATTCAATAAAACTCAAGTAAGTTCTTCCTTCGCAATTTGCCTTGCTTTTGTACGACATCATATTAAACTTACAATCTAAGGTGTAATCCTTAACTGATCCAACTTTTCTTTTTCCAGCATTTCTCTTCATCATAGCATCCTTTTACACTCATCACAATGCTAAAACCACCAATGTCTCCAACAACCTCAAACACTTAATCCAATCAATTCCTCACGCCAACCCTCAATTAAACTCTCCGGTAGTCACAATTTCACTTGAAAGGATCAACTCATTATGCAACTTCAAGCCATGACCTCTACAGCCATCTCAATTGCTCCAAGCCATTTCCTCCACAAAATGTCACCATAGATGGTCATAAGGCTACTAATCCCGAGTACAAGGCTTGGTTTCATTAGGGTAAACTCACCTAAAATGCCCCATGGTATTCGTGAAAGCCACCATTATGTCTATTGTTGTATCAGTCGCCACCTTCAAAGTTGCTTGAGACAACTTCTACACTGCATTTGCAAGCAAATCACAAACCCGCATCTTCAACCTGCATCATCATTTGAATTGAGTCTCTAAAGACACCAAGGTCATTGTTGAATACTTATCAGAGATATGACCTCTCTTTGACGAACTTACCATTGTAGGCTTTCCTATCACTAATGAAGAATTACTGGCTAATATATATTTTGCGAGATTCTGTAGCCATTCATGCATGAGACCCAAATCACCTATAAGGAGTTTTTTTTATAAGCTTCTCGATCATGAGTTGCTCTTCAAACATGAAAACCTCAGAAAGGTTACTAAGATTATAGTTGTTTCACATTGAGTTTCTTACAATGCCTTGGCTCAACAAAACTCTTGCTGCCCAACCAATAACAACAAATGGCATCAATTGAAATGACCATTCACTCAAATTTTAACACCCTACATCTGACTCAGAAGTCGACCGGTTATAAGAGACCACATTTGTTGTCGAGGCAACTCAAACATTAAAACAATCGCTGAAGTTAAAAATTTGGGGGAAAAAACAAGTCAAGCGTCAGAATTATAATTAATAGATGTTATGAATGTTAAATGAACTTAAATGAATACAAATGGACTCGTATATGTTAAACTGGGGTCAAAGACAATCAAACATAGAGCTAGATTACTAATCCCAAGTCAAACTACCAAAATGCATGCTATGTCTCGAGACAATGAAGCCATGTCTCGAGACATGCCTCCCTTGTTTTTGAATTTAACTTTTAAGTTTTATGTCTTGATACATTGGACCCATGTCTCGAGCCTTCAACCATAATTTCTTGAATTTAGCTTTGATGTTTTATGTCTTGAGACTTAGCACCCATATATTAAGTTTGGAGACATTCATGCTATGTAACACCCCATATTCGGTCTAGTCATCAGACTCAAGCTATGGGATGCTACTATAGAAAACAGAGATCATTACATGCAATTCTGATTTAAAAATCAATTTAAAAAATTATTATCTATGCAAAACATGATTAACAACCTAATTTGGGTCTCAATTGAGCTTATGAAAGCTCTAAAACAGTTCGGAATTGTACAGGGACTAATTTGAAACATTTCACAAAATAAAGGAAAAAATGTAAAACATAGGTCACATAGCCGTGTGGCCAGGCTGTGTGGAAGGCTGAGATTGTGTGGCATTGAGATACACGGCCATGTATCTAGGTCGTGTAACTCACTGAGGCCGTGTGGGTCAAAATGCAAAATTTCCAACAAAAGTCACACAACCATATGACTGGACCGTGTAACTAACTGTAGTCGTGTAACCTAATTTCAACCTGTCATCCAGTGGCACGCGGCTGTGTGTTCAACCGTGTGACCCTAAAACTTGTCATTTTTATGCTTACATCAAGCCAACAATTAAGTACTTCTAAAAACACATTTTGATAATTGTAAATATTGCTCAAAAAAGAAATTCACATGATTCATATCATTTGCTCACAATACAACTTTAGTACCATTTAACCTATATACATGCCACATAACCGATAAAGGACAATTCAAAAGAACTACTGAGACAGATGCTGGATGGTGTGAGCTTTGAAGAGATCCGATAGCTGTATTCCTCAAAATGTCAACTACAAGAAACATGAAATAAAACCAAGTAAGCTTTACGAAAGCTTAATAAGTTTATATAAAAACATATACATTAACTTACCTTAACCACCAGAAATACAATTATATAACTAAGTATTCATGGCATATTCAATCCTGACATTTCATTTCACAATAAACAAGTGAGTCTTTCGTATATTCAAGTAACAGGACAATCAATAATACATTTCAATCAATTAAATCCAAGTATTTCATGCTTATTCAAGCCAACAAGTCATTCCATTCTCTTATTTAATCAAGACAACTCGATGAATAATAGTAAAATGGTTCAGATATACAAGTTACAGTATCAGGGAGCACTGAGGTGCTAAACAGAGCATTAAAGTGCATAACAGGACTAGAGTGAAAAATAGGGCACATATGATCAATCAGGGGCACCCTAGTGCAAATAGGAGTACAAATATGCTATCAGGAGCACTGTAATGCTAACATGAGTACAAAAGTACTATCAGGAGCACCGTAGTGCTAACATGATGCGTATCTACCCTATTGGCATGTCCATCATGTCCTAAACGTATCCTAAAAAATAGGTCACTTTAAAAATTTTAATGTGATTATGAAACCTCAAAATCTAAGTTATACTTAGATGGTGAACACCTTGATCATCACACCAACACACGAGATTCTTCATTTTTTGATATATACTAAAAAATAGGTGACCTTAAAAATTTTAATGGTATTATGAAACCTCAAAACTTATTTAAAGTTGAATTCGATGAATCCAACATATGGTTTTATAGGAAAAAATAGTAATTTCTAACACGTAAAAACTAGATCACCTCCATTAGAAAAACCAATACCATCACTAGACTGTCAAATACCAATACCATCTTCAACTGTCGGCTGGAACTAATATATAAAAATACCAATACCATCACTACACTGTTAAATAATTAATAATCTCTATTAGAAAAACCAAAAGATCAACAGCTCCCAACATAGTCAAATAAATATTCAATTTATTCATTCATGTCGGCAGCCAAATTGTAGAGTAATTTAAGGTGCCATTCATGTGGCCTATATATATATATATATATATATATGCATCTTTACATGCATGAACACATTATTATTTTTCTTTTGTTAATTTCTAGAAGTAGGTATAATGATTTTTGACCCTCTAATTTTAAGAAAAATCATTTTAACCTTATATTTAATATTTTGTTTTTAGTCTTTAAATTTGTACTTTTGTTAAAGCACTTTAGAATAGATGGAAAAGTTAATATTTTTTAACTTTGTAAACGTGGCATAAAGTGGATGATTTGTTAGTATTTGATTAAAATTTTAATATTTTCACTATTTTCAATAATTTTATATATTTTAATATTTTTAATTTTTAAAATAAATTTTATAAATATTTTTTGAATTTTAAAATTTTTAAAATTGATTAAATATTGACGTGTCATCCACGTGTATGCCACGTCAACAAAGCTAGAAAATGTTAAATTTTTCATCAATTTTGAGGTGTTTTGACAAAAAATACAAATTTAAAGACTAAAAATACTATAAATTAAATGAAGAGTTAAAATAATTTTTTTATAATGTTGGAGGACTAAATAAAAAGTTATACCTTAGAAGAAAAGAAAAGAGGGAGAGGTTGATGGTAGTCACCAACCAGCTTCACCTTTAATCCAAATATGGCTAGGTTTTTAATAATCCATGGTACATATTAGGATTAGGCAATCTGATATGAGACCGCCAATATCCTGCCAGGTTCATAAATTAAAAAATAGTTGTTAATCTGTGGGAGATTCTGACGGTGCTAAACCAGGAACTAGAATAGACAGCGTACAAGGATAGAATCTTGGGTGAGCGTGGATTTTTTTATTTTTCCTAGATGATTTCTTGCTTACCAATCAGGCTACTCTACAATTGATAGGGTTGCTGCACCTGATTTCATTTTGAGGACATCTCAATGTGGTAGGATGTAAGGTAGTTCTGGGTAGTGGTGTTTAAAAAGTCGATTCCGTCAATGCTCGAATTCAGTTATTATTAATTAAATTTATAAAAATTTTAATCATTAATTGAATCAAAATCTTTTAACTGATTGAAATAAAATTTCTTAATTTGCATGGTTAACTGAATTAACTGAAATGCTTACATGTTCTTTTTATTTTCTGTCAAATAAATTTGAAACATGAAAAATGTCATTGCAATGCTATTTTTTTCTTTTAATTAAAGAAAAGAAAAAACAACAAATAACACAATAACAATATTAATTTAAAATCATCGTATCAAACACTACATTAAACAAAAAAAACAATTGAGACTTGAGTGATGAAATAAAATAAAAATAAAAATAAAATCTGAAAAGCCAAGAAAAATAGAAAATGGTCTGGTGTCAAGACTTTGTTTTGAGTCCTTTATTTTGAGTTTAAGGAAGGGAGGAAAAAATAGGGTTTCTTAAATTTTTCATTTTTATCTTTTATTTTTTTAGTTTAAATATATATAAATGTATTATGATTTTAAGTCGTTAATCAATTAATTCAGTTAATTATCTGTTTTGAATCGAATTAACCGTTAATTGAAATTTCAAAAAATCTGATATATGATTGAATTAGATTTTGTGGCCGGCCAATTAACCGAAACAATTTAGTTCGGTCAATTAATTCGGTTAAAACTGAATTATGCACCCCCTTAATTCTAGCATTAGGTGTGATCCCAACAATCATTACAATCAATCCTTTTTATATAGTTATACACCTATAACAACATTTGAAATTTTAGATCCTATTTCATTTTTTTAAATTTTAAATAATATATTAATAATATTATTAATTAGTATTTTTAATAAAATTTATAAATATAAATTTATTTATTTGTTATTATAAATGAAAAATTTATTATAAAAGGTAAAAATAAAATATAAAAATAAATTTTATAGTAAATTTAATTATTATAATAAAATGCTGACTGTTATAAAAAGAATTGAAGAGTTGGTATGGAAGAAGCAGTAGGGGCACATCATGTATTGGAGTTGCAACTATAGCAGAGGATAATGAGGGTAACCAAATTACGCTACGACGTACATTAGATGGATGTTGGATGATGCGACGTAGATTTATCTTATTAAGGTTAAGAAGTATAAATGTATCATGTTGTGGTTGTTATGATCTGTCTAGCTAGTGGAGTCGAGGGTTAGTCCAATGGAAATATCAACCTTATAATTAACCCTTTCTTCTTCTATTAAGGTTAAGGAGTATAAACGTATCATGTTGTGGTTGTTATGGTCTGTCTAGCTAGTGGAGTCGAGGGTTAGTCCAATGGAAATATCAACCTTATAATTAACCTTTTCTTCTTCTATTAAGGTTAAGGAGTATAAACGTATCATGTTGTGGTTGTTATGGTCTGTCTAGCTAGTGGAGTCGAGGGTTAGTCCAATGGAAATATCAACCTTATAATTAACCTTTTCTTCTTCTATTAAGGTTAAGGAGTATAAACGTATCATGTTGTGGTTGTTATGACCTGTCTAGCTAGTGGAGTCGAGGGTTAGTCCAATGGAAATATCAACCTTATAATTAACCTTTTCTTCTTCTATTGGTGTCCCAAAAAAATATAGATATATCAAAATTTGGAATGGGATTTTGATTTGCTTTTTAAAAAATACAAATATGGTGGATTTTGATAATGTTTTTATTACAATCGTGAGAGATTTATATGGGTAGTAAGTATTATTCTAATCCACTTTATTTTCATTCACATATTTTAATTTAATTTTGGTATCCTCTTTACTTTTTAAACTTTTATTTGAAAATTTGATTTTCAACATTTTACGAATAATGTTATTTAATACATATTTACATTTAGATATTATACATATTAAAAACAAATATTACTAGGAAATTAATTTTTGTGATTATTTTGTCATTTGTAAAGAGTGTTGCCTTAAGTATGAGGGAGTTTAAGAGGAAGAAATTCTTGCAAGAGTTCACTTACTAGTGCATGACGTCAAGGCTCTAATAATCTTAGGATTAATTGGTAGTTGTACTATTGGCTTGCTAATATATTATTTCTCTTGGTAAGGTCTCGTAGGGATAGGTGTGTGCACTAAATTGCGTAAATGAGTCTTGTGCGTTCATATGTTTATTGCTTTATGTCTCAAGGCATCATATCCAATATTGTTACAACACTCATGCAACACTTCAAACAATACTTTGATAACTAGACTAAACAATTAGTATCAGAGCCTATCACCATATAGTTTTAGTATAATCTTATATCTGGTTCACTACACCAAAAGCGGGATTTAGCGGCATTTTTTGTGGCGTTTGTAGATTAAACGCCGCTAAAAATCAGGCATTCGCGGCGTTCATCACAAAACGCTGATAAAGATCCAGCAATAGCGGCGCTTTCAGGAAAACACAGCAAATACTCAGACCCATGGTGGCGTTTTGTATTAAAACGCCGCAAAAAGAGCATCATTAGTGGCGTTTTTAAACAAAAACGCCGTAATAAAGCTGACAAAACGCATCATTCAATATTCAGGAATAGTGGCAGTAGCGGCGCATTATAAAAATGCCATTATAGAGTACAATTAGCGGCGTTTTTCTGTATACACCGCAAAAAAATGTTAAACAAAACGCAGCGTACAATATTGAGGTATGGTAGAATAAGTGGCGCTTCTGTAAAAACGCCACTGAAGCACATCATTAGCGGCGCTATAGAACAAGCGCCACAAAATATGTGAACCAAAACGCAGCATCTGGCAATGAGGCATAGAGCCAATAGTGGCGCTTGTGAAAAACGCCGCTATAGTCTGCTATTAGCGGCGTGTAACCGAAAAACACCGAAAATTTTGAAAGCGAAACGCAACATTTCGTCTTGAGCTATAGCGCCTTTAGTGGCGCTTACCCATAAACGCCGCTAACTATCAGCTTTTAGTGGCGCTTTTGCTTAAGCGCCACAAAAAATTTGACCAAAACGCATCGTTTCGGCTTCACGTATAGATTAATTAGCTGCGCTTATTTGGAAACGCCGCTATAGAGTAATTTTTAGTGGCGCTTTAGATTAAAAAAGCCGCAAGAAACTTAATTTAATTTTCCATTATTTTAGGATTTATTTTTCCATTATTTTTGCTATAGAGTTTTAGGGTTTATGGTATATATACTATTTTCTATTTTGGGCTAGGGATTGAAGGTTTGATGTTCAAGGTTTAAAGATATATATACTACTATTTGAAAACTAATTAAAGAATAACATTTTAATTTTACTGGGATCCATGCCACGTTGTAGCACACCTATATTAAATAATTAAATAATATAAAATATATGTTCTGTACTAAACTAACACATTGGCCACCCGGATTTTCAAAGATATGGTTTAGGATTATGGTTTATAACTTACGGTTTAGACTTTAGGGGTGGCCAAGTTTAGGGTTTAGAGTTTATGATTTGGTGGTTGTTGTTTGTGGTTTACGGTTTAATTTTTATGGTTAATTTAGGGTTTAAGATTTACAGTTAATGCGTACGATATATTGTGGATTGGATTTTGTGGTTTGGTGGTTTGGTGTTTTATGGTTAATTGATGGGTTTAGGGTTTAAGTTTTACGGTTTGGGGTTTGGGGTTTAGGGTAGGGGTTTATATAGTTTGGGGTTTAGGATTTACGATTAATTAATTAAGGCTTACAGTATAGTGGTTTATAGTTTGGAGTTTGATGGTTACGGATAAATAACATGGTTGATGATTTTAGGGTTTCAGATTGGGGCTTTTGTGTTTAATCTTGGATATTCTAGATTAATATAAATGAAAATAATGTAAATATAAATTAATATTTTAAAAAATATATCAAAATGGGTTAAATCCCAAAAGCGGAACCACGAACAATGTTTTATTGTTCAACTATTTTATACATTAACTTTTATCGTGTGTGATCCGGATAATCTTGTAAAATAGTAACATAATTATTGATATAATTAAAATAAAATTTTATTCATATTGCATACATAAATAGTTATATTTATTCAATATAAAAATATACTGATGTATTTTCTTTTTAAAATGTGTAATTATTAGTTAAAATTTTCTCTCTAATTTAAACGAAATTATTGAAATATCGGTTAATTTTATTGAAATGTTAGCAAAACATCGCCGTTTTGTTCTTTGCATTTAGTGGCGCTTTTTGTAAACGCCGCAATAGTGTATTATGAGTTAAGAAACTGCGTTGTTTGGCATTGTCTTTAGTGGCGCTTTCCCTAAAACGCCGCAAATAGTTTAAGTTTTATATATAAACGGTGCCGTTTTACGTATTTTAGTTGTGGCATTTAGGGTTGACAACGCTAGGAGTTTGATTTAACTGATGTCGAAACGACCGTGTTTGACTGTATATTTTGTGGCGCTTATGTATAAGCATACAATGGAGTTAGATAGGAAAAAAACGATTGTAATATCTTGTATAGATAACTTTATATATGCATGTATATTGAATGGTTAAATTAGGGTTTAAGGTTTAATTGAGACTTGTTAAATGATACAATTAATTAATTAATACTTTTATATTATTAAAATGTATTATCTAGGAAAAATGTAGGAATTTTGAATTCATTGATATATTCCTTGGTAATGAAATATAATACTTGATTAATTAGTTATGTATTTGTATAATAATAAATAAGAACTAGAAAGCAAAAGAAAAATTATAACAATTTAGTCTAAAATATTAAAAGTTAATTACGTTTATAAAAAGTAAACTTTTAGTAGTGTACAAATGTTTTAATAATTAATAAATTTTATTATTATTGTATTATCATTGTCAAAAGAATTGCTAAACTTTAATTATACTTAGTAATTAAAAGATACAGTTAATAAAAGATACAATTAAGAAATAAATAAATAAATAAATAAAAGATGTGAGATTTCGCGGCGTTTTCAGCAAAACCGCCACAACAAGTTATTAAATATTTGGTGAAAATGGTGTAGTTTTGTTTGAGAATTGAATGGCTTTTGCGGCGCAAGTGTAGAAACGCCACTAAAGGTTGGCTTTAGCGGCGCTATATGGAAAACGCCGTAAAATTTCTTTTCGGTTTTAAATAAACGGTGTCGTTTTATCTGCCACATTAACAACATTAGTGGCACTAGGTTAAAAATGCCGCAAAAGATCGTCTCTTACATCCCAATTACTCCCAACAATTAGCCGAAATTCCCCCCAAATTTCTCCCCAAAATAGCTCCCGAGTTTTCCCCCAAAAATCCCCCAATTCTAGAACCCTAGGCTGTTGCGCCCCAACCATCTCTACTACATTGCTCGTCGACCCTTCTGTTGTCGCTCGTCAACCGTCGACTGTCATAGTGCTGTACCACCGCAGTCCTCTGCCGTCGCTAGGGTACAACACTCGACAGGTTTGAAACTGTTTGTATTACAGGATTTGCAGGCTTGTAGTGAAAATTTTGTTAATAATTTTCATATTCTTCAAGTTCCCATGAAAAAGCTTTCAAATTTAAGGACATATTTGCATGTGGGTCCTCTAATTCTTATCCCATGTGCTCCCATTTGCCTTTCCAATCAACATATTCTGGTTTAATATCTCATTCTCATATTAGTACATGGTAAAATGTAATATAAGTTTGAGGTTCATTCATGAAAGTACAAGAGATGCTTCGAAGTAATATAAGTTGGTCACTAGACAATGGAAGAAGTGTGACGATTTGGCTAGATCTTTAGCTGCTTAATGTAAGACCTTTGATTAGCAAAAGCACTATGGAAGCTAGCGGTTTGGAGAATGTTCGGGTCTCGGATATGGTAGATAATCATGACAATAGGAAATGGGATTCCTTTGCTTATCTTTTAGAATAGTCTATCCTTTTGTAGATTGCTTCGATTCCCCTTCCAAAAGATAATTTAGGGCTTGATTAATGCATATGGTTGGAATTGGAATCGAAAGAGGATCATTTGACTAAATTATGGAAATTGAGAAAAATGTCTTGTCATTATCCAGTGATGGCACTATTAGTGAAGAATTTGAGCATTATATACACCTTCAATTTGCGTTTAATATAAGCTTTTCTGTAGCTTATACCATGGACTAAAAATTTAATATGAAACCATCATATGGTACTAATAAAATGGATACAAAATTGAAATAGTAGATAATGTATGATATTACAGTTTTTAAATTCTTAGAGCACCAATTGAATTAAATATATCAAACTTTAGATTTAAAATTTTCATGCCAAATGACCTAACCTGCCCTGTATTTGATAGATTCTTCTCTGAAATTTTTTAATTATAAATTGATTCCTATAGTATGAAGTAGTTAATTAACTGAAATTAATGTTACTGCCTATCATTTATGATGTTGTTAAATTTGACTTGAGAGACGTAGAAGCCACGTTTTCAATCAAGTCTTGACCGAAATTATTGGAAATTTGGTTTTGTGTTGTGATCACCAAAAATATAGCATAATTAAAATATATATAGCTTAAATGGAATAAAAAAAATCTGGTCCTGCTCCTCCTTCGGCTCTCCCTCACTAAAACAACGTTGAATATTAGTTTAAAAGCAAACAAAGTTAGCGACGCTGTTATATAATACATAACTTACATTAATATTATATATAACTTACATAACTTAATTAATTAATATTATACATAAATTACATAACTTAATTAATTAATATTATACATAACTTACATAACTTACAACTTATATAACTTACTTATAATAACTTACATAATACATATAACTTTCATAACTTACATTATACACAACTTATATAACTTACATAACTTACATAGCTTAATTATACTTATTCCTAAATCCTAAACCCATGACTTACATAACTTATTAATTCATAACTCGGTTAATACATAACTTATATAATACGACATAACTTATTAATATATATATTTTAAGATGATACATATCTTACATAACTTATATAATACATAACTTACATAATACGACATAACTTATTAATATATTTATGGATAAATGATACATAACTTACATAATTTATTAATACTTACATTTTTAATACATAACTTATATAATACGACATAACTTATTAATATATATCATATGATAACTTAGATAGTGAAACAATACCAATGAAGTTAACAACTTACCCTTGTAATTTCTGCTGAAAATCAGACTTGCAAGAATTAAGCAATGGACCGGTCTTGGATGAATTTGTCAAGGGTAAGTAACGAATATAGAAATGGAGTACAAGCTTTTCTGAATTTTGCATTTCAATATGCAAGCCAAGAGAACATGATTCTTTGCCCCTGTAACAAGTGTGTCAACATAAACTGGCATTATCGTGAAATTGTATACGAGCATCTAGTTGTTGATGTGTTTGTTTGGGGTTATAAAAAATGGTTTTTCCATGGAGAATGCCCGCCTAGTACTTCCTCTTCAATGATAGATGTATCTTATCCTGGTACTGCTTACCATCAGTCTGATAGAGGGGATGACATGGAAGGTATGTTGCAGGATGCATTTAATATGCACAGTCATGGTTTTCAGTCGTTCCCGGCCAACTTTGTGGCATCTGATGATTGTAATGCTGGTGCAAATGCTTTTACCGAAAGGGGAACAAGTGTACCTCATGAAGAGCCGAATGGAGAAGCGGCGAAGTTCTATGCGCTACTTAATGAGATGAACGAAGAACTATATGAGGGATCAAAATTCTCCAAAATGGCTTTCTGCGTTCGTCTTTTCCAGTTAAAATGTTTGGGAGGGTGGACCGGGAACTCTTTGACAATGCTACTAGAGTTTTTGAGAGAAATGTTTCCGTTTGCAAAAATCTCTCAGTCATGCAAAGATATGAAGAAAATGATAAAAGACTTAGGTCTTGGGTACAACAAAATCCATAGTTGCTCGAACGACTGCATGTTGTATTGGGGCGATTGGAGAAACCAACAGTACTGTCGTGTATGCGGTGAATCCCGTTGGATAAATAAAAATACAGAAGATGGGAACGACGATGAAAATGATGCACAACCAAGAAAGAAGCCAGTCAAGATTTTACGGTATTTTTCGCTGATACCAAGACTTCAAAGGCTTTTCATGTCGTCGAAGACAACAGAGTCAATGACGTGGCACCATGATGGACGAACCGATGATGGATTATTAAGGCATCCGGCAGATTCTTTAGCTTGGAAATCATTCGACAATAAATTTCCAACCTTTGCAAGCGATCCTAGGTGTGTGAGGCTTGGCCTAGCATCTGATGGATTTAATCCTTACAAGATCATGAGCACTGCGTACAGTACTTGGCCAGTAGTGCTTGTTCCTTACAACCTGCCTCCGTGGATGGTCATGAAGCAATCTTCCCTTATCTTATCTATGATTATCCCTGGAGAGAAAGGGCCCGGGAATGATATCGACGTTTATTTACAGCCACTTATTGAAGAGTTAAAACAATTATAGGCTGGTGTCGAGACATACGATGTGCTGAGAAAGGAGAACTTTAATTTACGTACAGCTTTGATGTGAACCATTAATGACTTCCCCGCTTATGCCAATTTATCCGGTTGGAGTACAAAGGGTCGTTATCGTGTCCTTGTTGTCTTTGCTCAAACATGTTCGCAATGGTTATACAATGGGAAAAAGTTCTCTTACATGGGGATCGTCGGTGGTTCTAGAAAAATCATAGATTTAGATTTGAGTTCAAGATTTGATGCAGAAGAGTTCGAGCTCCTTCGCAGACAAGTGGATCTGATATCTTGTTCATGTTGAAAGATATAAATTTCAGTTATGGAAAGATGAACCACCCGGCAAACACGCAAATAAATAGAAGATCAAATGATGAAGCTGATGATGACTCTAATGAAGAGGATGATCCCAATGAGGCGGACTTGTGGAAAAAAAGAAGTATTTTTTTGAGTTGCCTTATTGGGAACATCAGCTTTTACGACACAATCTTGATGTTATGCACATTGAGAAAAATGTCTGCGAGAACATTGTGGGTACAATTTTGAATGTAGATGGAAAACCAAAAGACAATCTTCAGAGTCGACTTGATTTAGTCCAAATGGGAATTCGACCTGATCTTCATCCGAATCCACTTCCTAATGGGAAATATCGGTTGCCGCCTTTAATTTTTTCGATGTCGAGGACAGAGAAAGAAGTGTTCTGTACGGTGTTGAAGGATATAAAGGTTCCAGATGCGTATGCATCAAATATATCTCGATGTGCTAGTGTTAAAGATCGAAGACTGTATTCGCTAAAATCACATGACTATCACATCCTGATGCAAGATTTACTGCCAGTTGCTCTACGATGTTGTATGTCGAAGAAGGTGACGTCCTGTATAATTGAACTATCCAATATAATGAAAGCCATTTGTGGCAAAGTTTTGGATGTTTAAGAACTTCAGAAGGTACAGGATAGAGCCGTATTGACTTTATGCAACATTGAGAAAATCTTTCCACCATCCTTCTTCACTATTATGGTTCACTTGATAATCCACCTCCCGGGAGAAGCAATTCTTGGCGGACCCATTTTGTACCGATGGATGTATCCCATAGAAAGGTGTTAATTTATTTTAAAAACTCTCCTTCCGTAAACCCTATATGCCTTTAAGTACAACTTTTCATAACATTATTTGTCGTGTTTAGGTTCCTATCCAAATTAAAGTCTTACTGCCGCAACAAGCGTTATCCAGAAGGATCGATTGCTGAAGCCTACTTAGCAGAGGAATGTATGACCTTCTGTTCGCGATATTTGGATGATGTCGAAACAAGGTTGAGCAGACCAAATAGAAATGATGGACTCACGGATCATAACTTGGCCGATACTTATTTGTTCCAAAGTTTTGGAGAACCAATCGGTAAAGTGGAAATTACAGAATTAGATGGTTTTTCGTGGGTACAAGCACATCGGTATGTTCTGTTTCACCACGAATCAATGGAACATTTACGCAAGTAAGTTCTAGAAATTTGATAAATATTCATCAATTAGTCCTCAATTGTGTATCTTCTAACAATCTGAACATATTTTTTACATAGTGAGTACAAACAAATACTGAGATCTAATTCGCGCTCCCGAAGAACACAACTTCGAGACATCAATAAGTTGTTCACGGAATCTTTCCATGAATGGTTAATTGAAACGGTATGTAATTGTAGCTTTCATCGACATATAATTATAATCTTGTCTCATAACATTTGAAATTACTCAGTTCACTTTTCATACAATAGGTTTGGAGTGGGAAGAACGTGACCGACGAAGTCAAATGGCTTTCTCAAGGTCCAAATCGGGTGGTTAAAAGATATAGTGCGTTCCTCATAAACGGATTTAGATTTCATACAAAATATCGCGAGAGATTGAGGAGAACGCAAAATTGTGGAATAGTTGTTAATTCCTCAGTTACTAGTTATGCTAGTGCTAGGGACAACAATCCTGTCGAGGGAAATGTAGAATATTTCAAACTTCTTACTGATATAATTGAGTTGGATTACTACGGAAAATGGAAAGTTGTCTTATTTCGAGGTGATTGGGCCGATGTTAATACTAGTCGTGGAATTAAGCAAGATCAATTTGGTTTCACAATGGTGAACTTCACTCGATTGATTCATACCGGAGAACAATTGATTGATGAGCCGTACGTATTTTCTTCTCAAGTCAAACAAGTTTTTTACTCAAAAGATCCAATTGATGAGGGTTGGTACGTTGTACTCCGTAACATCCCTAGGGGCTTGTTTGACATGGGCAGTGGAAGCAGAGATAGCATTGACGACAGAACACAAACTTTGCCATTTCCAGAACAAAACTTAAATGAAAACATCCCTAGTACTAGTACACACAGTCAATGGGTCCGCCAGGATACGGATGAAGATATTTATGGATTATAATATAGTAAGCTTTTACGATTATTTAATTATATGTAATATCATATCATAATATTGGTCTTATTATATATTTCAACTATTTTAAACATATTATTATTGTTGTAATTGTATATTAAGCTTTCCACTAATTTATTTGTATTGCAGATAAAATGCCTAGAAGACCCGTACGAGCGCACCGTATTGTTCAAGGTACTCCAAACTCAACCGAAACAAACAAAGACCTTTGAACAACAAAGCTGCTATTGGATCTTGAGCGTTAGGTTACACTTGAGGAACCTATAGAAGCTCAAAGTAATTTAACATTTAACTTACATGTGTGTTGACTTATTATTTATTTTATTTTTAAATTTCTTATATTACAATACTTTTATTTTCTAGCTGAAGCTATTTGGGACGCGAAGAGTTCGCAGACGACGCCTCTTGAGGATTTATACGATCTAGATCCAGTCGAGCGTGTCCAAGTATCCAGTAATAGCTTTGGTCAGCCTGTTGGATTAGAAGCTCGCCTTTTAGCAGGATACATGAGCATTCTAGAACGGAATGCAAATATGTTGCCAACTTCGAGTCATAGCATAAAGTGCCCGAGAGTAACAAGAACCAAGCTCTCGATAACATTAAGGTAACAAAACGTGTATGTCATTTATAATACTTGGGTTTAAGTTTCGTTTACTTTTACTTTCTTAAGTTGTGTTTTTTTTAGGCGAGATTTGCTCTAGAGGTCTCCGATACTTATGTAAAGAAGGCATTGGGAAAAAGATGGAGAGACCATAAGAGCACTTTAAAGAAAGACTATTTTAAGACAAAAACAACACTCGACAAGAAATTACAAAATGTCCCGCCGGGAATGCTAAGGTACCAGTGGAAAGAGGTCGTTAGATTTTGGACTTCGAAGAAATGAGAGGTATGTGTTACTACAAAAATCTTGTAATTATTTTGGTTTATAGTATTTAATAATTAACGTACTAATAATTTCATAATGTAGGATCGTGAACGAGTTGGAACAAGTAGTAGGCAGAAACAAAAATTCACGCACACAACTGGGTCGAGAAGTTTTGCGTGTGCAGCTCAAGTCGAGGTATTTTGAATTTTTTAATACTGGCAGATATTTATTACTTTCTATCAAATAATATTTTTACTATTGTATTGTAGGAAGTGTTGTCGGTCAAAAGTTGGGCGATTCAACTTTTGACATTACTATAGGAAGAAAGATGGAAACACTATGACTCACGAAGCTGCAGAAATTATGGTACGTTTGCTTATCTGATTTGACTTGTTTTAATTATTTATACTGTTTATTTTCTAATGGTTTATTTCTTTTCTTGTAATGCAAATATTGTTAAGTTATGTTGCATTTGTTTTTTTAATATATATTGCGTTCTTAACTATGTGATTTATTTTTTAGGAAAAACTGAAGGATAAAAAGGCGGAGTACGATGCGATTGCTTCCAGTGATAGTTCTGTTCATATTGACGACATTGATAACCGGATTATCACTGAAGTTTTGGGTCCTGAAAGGTATGGTCGGGTTCGATTTCAAGGATCTTTTGTTAACCCATCCCAATATTTTGGATCCAGCTCGCAACAATACATGCGTTCGGGGAGTCAGACCCAAGCTGAAGTTCAGAGGTTAAGAGACCAGATATCTCAGATGCAAGTGACAACAACTGAGCAAATTACACAACTTAAAGCGGAGGCAACATCGAGAGAAGCTGAGGTTCAAAAAAGATATGAAGAACTCCAGCTACAACTTAAAGCAGATGCGGCAACGAGAGAAGCTGAGGTTCAACGAAAGTATGAAGAACTCCAGCAGCAGCTTAAAGTAGATGCGGCCGCGAGAGAAGCAGAGGCTGCAGCGAGGGAAGTAGAGGCTGCAGCGAGGGAAGCAGAACAGCTTAAAAAGTTTGATGAACTCCAGCAGCAGCTTCATAATATGATGAAGATGTTTCAGCATTCGCAACCGCCGTCGTCTTAGACTATCGTGTAAATATACTTCAGTTTTGACTTTGGTATTATCATTTAAACTTTTACAATTTTTGTAAGAATAATACGAATTTTATTTTATTTATTGACATTTATTTTAAATATTATATAGATTTATTACTTTTGGTTGGTTTAGATTTGGTTTCTTCTAATTTGTTTTTACAGGAGGGCTGAAAATAAAAAAAAACTTCCAAATCTGCCAAAATTAGCGGCATTTTTTGCATAAGTGCCGCTAAAGACCATGGTCTATAGTGGCTTTTTTTCCTAAGCGCCGCAAAAGACCATGGTCTATAGTGGCGTTTTTTGGCTAAGCGCCGCTAAAGACCATGGTCTATAGTGGCGTTTTTCGGCTAAGCGCCGCTATAACCATGGTCTATAGTGGCGTTTTTCGGCTAAGCGCTGCTATAGACCATGGTCTATAGTGGCGTTTTTCGTCTAAGCGCCGCGAAAGACCATGGTCTATAGTGGCGTTTTTAGTCTAAGCGCCGCTAAAGACCATGGTCTATAGTGGCGTTTTTTGGATAAGCGCCGCTAAAGATCATGGTCTATAGCGGCGTTGTAAAGAAAACGCCGCTAAAGCTCGTGATCTTTAGCGGTGTTTATTATAGAAAGCGCCACGAAAGTTACCGACGCTGTCATTAGCGACGATCTTTGTGGCGCTTTGCGAAGTGCCGCTAAAAGTATTTGCGGCACTAAAAAACGCCGCTATAGACCTAAAAAAGCGCCGCTAAAACCCTGTTTTGGTGTAGTGGTTATTCATTATAGACTCAATAAAGGAATGAGGATTTGTCTTACGACCACCAATGCTTGATGGTTCTAGTGATGCCTATTGTAAAGCTCATATAATGTTAAAGTCACTAATGAGAAATCCTTAAGACTTTTTGTAACTACCTAGACACCACCCGTTGAAATAGGTGTTGATAGAAAACACATTGCTAAGCCAAAAGAGACTTGCACCACTAGAAATGATAGATTAGTCATTTTCAACTCTTGTCCACTAAATGCAATCTTCACTAGATTTGATATGAATCAATTTAATTTGATCTTCACATGTGAATCTACTCGTAGATGACTTCACAAATTGCCTATGAGGGAACCTAAATTATGAGGTTATTAATGTAACGCCCCAAAATTTTCGATAAATGTCAGGTATTGTTCTAAGAACGTCTATAGTGAATTACTAAGGAAATTTGGAGATGAGTTAGTTAATAAATGATCGTATGCAATTAATTTTATATTTGAAAAAAGAATCAATGTAGTCGATTTTGAATGTGAAAGTGAGGTAAAAAAAAGGACCAAACTGTAAATTTTGAATAGTATGAATATTAGACAAATATTAGAGTGTAAAGATGATTCATAGAGTTTGAATATGTCAAGTGTAATGTCCCAAAATTTCCGATGTTGAATTTCATGAAATTCCAGTAAGATGCCGCGAGGTATACCGAGAATTTATTATCGTAAAGCAAAATTGATATCGGGAAAAATATTTTTAGTGTTAGAAATTATATGATTTAGAATCTAAAAAATTATCGAGTGCTAATTTGGTTGAGGATTGACTTGAATTAAAAGTGACATATGAAGTTTAGAAGTTGGAGGACTTAATTGAACAAGGGATGTATTAAGAAAACTTTAATCAGGTAAAACCTTAAGAGGTTTATGTGATTGAAATCAGATTAAGTTCTCCTAAGATAAAAATAAGATTGCTGTCTTGAAATTTCTTTGATTTTAGGGTGTCAATTAAAGGTGTCGAAAAGGTATCAATCTCTGGGTGTAAAATTTTCTTCTTCTTTTCTTTCTCTCCAAAATTCATACATCAATTGAATGATTTGATGAGCCCTTTTTATCTTTACCATAAAAATATATTATTTTCTTGCTTGAATTCGTTCCTACTAATTGATTTGTGTCTAATGTTCAAATTGCTTCCATCAATTTATTGTTATTTTTTTGCTACCTTACTTTGAATTATTGTTTGAGTTAGTTACTCCTAATGTTGGTCTTCAAATTTTTCCATTAAATAGTTTCCATTATCGTCAATTACCAGCAGCGGCTAGTGACGTTGGAGTGATTTTTTGTTGCAGCAAATACCTTCAAGATTGCTGCCATTTGATTCAATTATAGTCTCATAGAAACCTCCAAACAGCTTCCAAATTGGCCCTAAAATAGCTGCTACCTTTACCTGTAATCGGTGTTGCAATGTTTAAATTTTTGCTGCCCCATCGATCAGCTCTAAGTGTAGCTGTTAGGCTTCAGATTGCGGCCATATTTTCTCATTCAATTTGCAGCTGTGTGCTTGCGGTTTGGCACCAAATTAGCGGCCAAATTGTGGGTGTTTTGCACCAGATTATTAATGTATTTTAGTTCCAAATTATTACTTATCCATCGTCTTTCTTTTGTTGCTGCTGGGTGCAGCTAATAGCCTCGACTTTTGGCATTTTCCTTGGTAGTTTTGAAGTGGCATAGGGAGTGTTGTGGTATTAGATTAATTTTTAGGAAACGGGTTTGGACTAAGCGGGATTAATTTCATTTCTTCGTTTGGGTAGTGACATCGCATGTAAATGATTAAATGATTTTGTAATTAATTTGCTTGTTAAATTATATTTGAAGCCAATGAATTCGCGAAATCCTCCAAAGTAGAGGGTAAAGCAATTTTACAAGAAAAGATATCATTCTTAAGTATCGATTGCTTACGAAACTTTAATTTGTGATTTCTTACCTTCAAAATTGATTTTGCAAACTTCCCCCTCTTCCCACCCGTAGTATTATAATCGAATTTGAGCACTACACTAAGAACTCCAGCAATATCGTGTAATACCTATAAGGGAGATTTGGTATGCCCAACCAACCGCACCTTTGACAAATGTTTATCTTTTGTTGACAAGTCTCTACTCCATAGATAAATAGTAAGATAATGGCAAAAAATAACACAAGCTCCCTCAGTTAGTGCTTTGTTATAGTCCATCGATTAGGAAAATCGAACCAAGAAATAATCATTCACCAGATAGACCACCAAAAATTCCCAACAGGCTTATATATCTTGTTCATTAAAGTTTTATACCCTATGAATTTGCCAAGGAGAACAACAATAACACGTTACTCCATGCTTTAGTCTAACAAATCTTGAACTTTTTTAAAGAAGAAAATCTCAGGATAAGCACCATCTCCAACATCTTGGACATCCTCCTCATGTATCTCTAGATCATCGTCCCCAAGGTTGCATTCCCTATTCTTTGGGACTTACACTTAAGAGAAATCTTCTTATTCTGAATAATCTTCTCCTTGTAAGTCGCTCGATGTGATTGCGGATCAATCTCAGTCCAATTTTTAGCATCTAAACACCATTCTCCATCACCCAGATCAAACCTGACTTCCTCTTTATTCTTCTATAAGCTAAAATACCATAATCAGTAGCTAGCTCATTGTTAATATTGTTAGTTAAAATAGTTACTTGTACAGACTGTCATTTGCTATTTTTTAGGATCTCATATTCATTCTAGAGACTTCATAAATTTGTATATATATTCTGTTGTAAATGATTTTCAAGTAAGGAAAAATCATTTCACTATAAACTTCCACATGGTATCAGACGTTTTCTTTCTCGATCATATTCTTTAATTTTTTTCCTTCTTTTCTGCCATTTTCATGGCTATCAATCTTGATCCTACTCAGGCTTCCAGTCCTTATTATCTTCATCCCAATGAAAATCCTTCACTGGTTCTTGTAACACCTCCTCTTTCTAACTCGAACTATCATCACTAGTCCCGCGTTATGCGTATGGCACTATTATCCAAAAACAAACTCCAATTTGTTGATGGATCTATTACTGCTCCTTCTCGTATCGATCATCTGTTTTCTGCTTGAGAGAGATGCAACAATATGGTAATTTATTTGCTTAATCATTCCATCACTCCTTCTATTTTCAATAGTGTTTTATGGATTGATAAAGCCGTAGATATATGGATCGATCTTCGCGAACGTTTTTCGCAAGGTGATCTTTGTAGAATCTCTGATCTACAAGAGGAGATTTATGCTTTCAAACAAGATGAAAAATCTGTCACTGATTACTTTACTGAGCTGGAAATACTTTGGGATGAATTATTGCAATTTCGACCGCTGCCTTCTTACTCGTGTATTACAGCTTGTTCATGTGGCGCTGTTACTACTGCTCGTACCTATCATGAACAGGACTATGTGATTCGTTTTTTGAAGGGTTTGAATGACTCTTTTTCCGCTGTGCGATCTCAAATACTTCTAATGGATCATCTGCCTTCTATTAACAAGGCATTTTCTAAAGTAATTCAACAGGAACGGCAATTCAATATTACCTCCTCTAAATCATTTGTTAGCAAACTATCAGATTTGCTAATGATTCATCCAGGAAATCACAATCTAGTACTTCATCTTCTACATATGTTGACAAACGTTGGTGTACCTTTTGTCAACGACCTCGGCATACCATTGACACATGTTACAAAAAGAATGGATATCCCTCTGGTGCTAAGCCTCGTGCTCCCATTTCTCGAGCACACAATGTTGTTTCTGATGATATTGATGATTCATTGGAGGATTCTAAATCTGTTGCTGCTTTTCCTGCTGGTGATTCTTCTCATAGTTCTGGTTCTAGTTTTAATCTCACTCAAGAGCAGTATGATCAGCTGCTTGCCTTACTTCAGACCTCTTCCCTAGCCACTAAGCCACCACATCTTCTCCATCTCATGTTACAAACCATATCATGACTGATCCTACATCATCCTTTTCTCTTGCTGCTTCCGATGGTAATATTTTCACCCCTTCTTCTTCTGTTAAATTTTCCTTTTAGATAGTTGATACTGGTGCTACAGATCATATTACGCACTCTTTATCTTCTTTTACCTTTTATAAATGCATTAAACCTATTTTTGTTACATTACCAAATGGATAAAAGGTTCCTGCACATTTTTCTGGCACTGTTATATTCAATGACCATTTATGCTTAACTGATGTTCTTTATATTCCTCAATTTTCATTCAATCTCTTATCTGTTACAAAACTCACCTCTAACCTGCCATGTTGCTTCACTTTTCATGCTTCTCATTGTACTATACAGGGTTTACCATCCTAGAGGATGATTGGTACAGCTAAGGCACAACATGGACTTTACACCATGGATAATCCTGTCCAGCATTTTGCCTTTCCTCAACATCCTGTTTTAGCCATCTCCACTACTTCACCAGACCTTTGGCATCATCGTTTGGGCCACATTTCTGATTCTCGCATCAAATTGCTTACCTCTTTTTCTGACAATTCAGCTTGTAAGACCTGTCATTTTGCAAAACACAAAAAGCTTTCTTTTCCTGTAAGCCAAACTCGATCCAATAATATTTTTGATCTTATTCATGTTGACATTTGGGGCCCTAATTCAGTTGTTTCACTTCATGGCCATAGATATTTTCTCACAATTGTGGATGATTTTACAAGATATACATGGATCATTTTGCTTAAAACCAAATCTGAAGTTCAAAATTATATTCAAAATTTCTTTGCCTTGACAAAAACGCAACATTCCAAAACCATTAAAATTATTCGATCTGATAATGGCAAAGAATTTGATATGCTTTCTTTTTATGCCTCTCAAGGCACAATTCATCAAACCTCATGCACTGAAACACCTCAACAAAATGGCCTTGTTGAGTGTAAGCATCAACATATTCTTAATGTTGCTCGAGCATTACTATTTCATTCTCATTTACCACAACTCTTTTGGGGGTATGCTATTTTACATTTCGTTTTCCTCATCAATAGAAGCCCTACTCCACTTCTTTCCAACCTCACCCATTTTGAAAAATTACATGGTTCTAAACCCAATTATTCCATGCTTAGAGTATTTGGATGCTTGAGTTTTGCATCAACTCTATCTGCCCATCGCAAAAAATTTGATTCTCGTGCAAGACAATGTGTCTTTCTTGGTTATAAGCCCCATGTTAAAGGTTATATTCTTCTTGATACCGAATCTCGAGCAATCTTTGTATCTCGCAATACAACATTTCATGAAACTATTTTTCCTTTCCTTCATCAACACACCTATGATCACACTTCTCCAGTCAGATTACTTCAATCTGACATAACCTATGACACACATTCCCTACATTCCCAACCAATTCATCCTCAACAACCATGCCAACCAACCCCACCTCCCTTTTCTCGTCCTCAAAGAACCCATCGTCCACCTTCATATCTACATGATTATCAACACTATCAAGTGCCAGCTACCACCAATCATCCAGGTACTTCTCACTCCATTTCTAATTGTATTTCATATCACAACCTTTCACCACAACATTTGCACTATACACTTTCCATTTCAGCATCCATAAAACCCAAAACCTTCAAACAAGCAAGTAAATTTCCCCACTGGAATGAGGCAATGTTAGCTGAGATTAATGCACTTGAGCAGAATAACACTTGGACTATAACTACTTTACCACCTGGTAAAACACCTATTGGGTGTAAATGGGTCTTTCGCATCAAACACCGAGCAGATGGTTCAATAGAACGCTACAATGCCCGTTTAGTAGCTAAAGGCTACATGCAGACTGAAGGAGTTGATTATTTTGACACCTTTTCTCCTGTTGCAAAGATCACCACAATTCGACTTCTTCTTGCTTTAGCTGCTTTGAGACAATGGCATCTTCAACAACTTGATGTCAATAACGCATTTCTTCATGGAGATCTTAATGAAGAAGTATACATGTTACCTCCTCCTGGATTTACTCATACGGATTCTACAAAGGTATGCAAGCTTCAAAAGTCCATTTATGGACTCAAACAAGCTAGTAGACAATGGTTCTCAAAACTCACCACTGCCTTACTCTCTCTTGGCTACACTCAATCCTCAGCTGATCATTCCATGTTTGTCAAAGAAATTTCTGATGAGTTCACTGTGTTACTTGTCTACGTGGACGATATCATATTAACAGGTACATCATTAAGTGAAATTACCAAAGTAAAGCAGTTCCTTGATATCACATTTCGAATCAAGGATCTTGGTGATCTCAAGTATTTTCTTGGTCTTGAAGTTGCTCGTACAAGTCGAGGAATACATATTTCTCAAAGGAAATATGCTCTTGAGATATTAAAGGAATCTGGATTTCTTGATTGCAAACCTGCCAAGACTCCAATAGCAGCAAAATTAACTTTCAAACTTACATCACCAGATGGAGATTTGCTTCCAGACATCACTGCTTATCGACAACTTGTTGGTAAACTTATTTATCTCACTTCTACACGTCTCGATCTCACCTTTGCAGTCCAACAACTCAGTCAATTCATGGACAAGCCAACTACACTCCATCTTCAAGCAGCTCACCGTGTACTTTGTTACTTAAAAGGCTGCCCTAGCACTGAAATTTTTTATCCTGCCTCCTCTTCCTTCGATCTCCGAGCATTCAGTGACTCTGATTGGGCAGGTTGCCCAGAAACTCGTCGATCGATCACAGGCTACTGCATCTTCTTTGGTGATTCCTTAATTTGCTGGCGTGCCAAGAAACAACCAACTGTTTCACGTTCCTCCAGTGAGGCTGAATATAGGGCTCTTGCATCAACAGTTTGCGAAGTTCAATGGTTACACTATCTTCTTCGCGATCTTCATGTCCCTATTTCTAGTGCTACTCCACTATTCTGTGATAACAAATCAACAATTCAAATTGCGTCCAATCCTACATTCCATGAACGTACCAAGCACATCGAAATCGACTGCCACATTGTACGTGAGAAATTGCAACAAGGAATTGTGCGTTTGCTGCCATGCACTTCATCTGCTCAGTTAGCTGATCTCTTCACCAAAGCTTTAGCTGCACAACCTTTTTGAGACATTATTTCCAAGCTAGGAATGCTTAACATACATCCACCAGCTTGAGGGAGGCTATTAGCTAAATTACCATAATCAGTAGCTAGCTCATTGTTAATATTGTTAGTTAAAATAGTTACTTGTCTGATTTGTCATTTGCTATTTTTTAGGATCTCATATTCATTCTAGAGACTTCATAAATTTGTATATATATTCTGTTGTAAATGATTTTCAAGTAAGGAAAAATCATTTCACCATAAACTTCCACATCTTCACCTTTTTCGTAGCCTTCTCAACCTCTAGCCATGGTTTTACAAGCTAGGGAACAATCAATTTGTCACACACTCAATGAACTTGTATTTTATTACTATTGAACACATGCCCCTTTTTTATTATTTTAATTTTAAATTATCTTCTTTAAAGATAATATAAAATTATGACAAGATAAAAGTGACACTATAATAATATTAATTATAATTTAAAGAATGGGTGAGATAATGACTTGACTAAGGATGACACCAACTTAGTAAAACATTTAAATAAATATACATGCTAGATTTGTGGGTGAAGAAAATATTGTATGTTAAAAATGCTTTCTTTTAAAATTAAATTAAAATGAATATAAGTGGAGTGGTAAGAAACTTGTATTTTAATACTACGAGATATGTTTTAGATCCTTATATTTATAATTTTAATTCTTTTATTTAAATATGATATAAAAGTAAAAAGATAAAAGTGCCATCATGATAATATTAATTATAATTTAAAAGAAGATATATTTTTGTAATTTTATAATTAAATTAATGGTAATGTAATTAAGAGTGATACCAACCCATTAAAACATTATATTATTTGTAATATAATGAGATACATATACTAAAAATGAAAAATCCAAAAGTACCATGCTGATTATCAACTCTTGATTGCTTTTTGGAATTTTCGAGATCAATGTGAACACCAGATATGTTATAATATATATTGAAGTGATGCAATGCATGTAAATGATGGTACACCGACTTTTGGCCAGTTTTATGGTTAATATATAAAACCCATAAAGTGGCAAGTAAGCAAAGATCCATCCCTCCCACTTTCCCTATTGCATGCCATGCTAGCTTTGCAAAAATAATGGCACTCCCTTTTTATTTTAAAATCTTAATTTCTTAATCCCGGGAAAACTTCCCTCATGCATGACGTTGTTTAACAAAAAATAAGGGAGGGAGAGAGTTTAACAACGTCCTAATTCATCATGAGTTTATTTTCTGAATATAATTCTAGTTTTTAGACATTAATAAAATAATGTTACGTTATTATACACGATATCACTTTTAATTAAATTATTTAAAAATAATTAAAATTTTGAGAAAATAATACAAACGTGAAACTATTTTAAGCAAAAATGAAATTTGAAAATGCTGTAATCAACAAATCATAAAACTGATAAAAATTATAAAAATTGAAAATATATTTTAACATGATGCTAATATAAATTATTCTCCATAGTCAGGAAAATAAAAGAAAAAAGAAAAACTCGAAACAAGGGGCGTGTTTAGTTTCATAGAATTTATTCTTCCTTTTCTTCTTGAAAAATAAAAAAATACAAAAAGATGTGTTGATGGAAAATTAAAAATAAATGAAAACACGCATTAAACTTTCTTAATATATATATTTAATTTCTTTTTGAATTGCAACAACTACAATATAATTACAAATGCATATTGAGTAAAACTAATACAAACGAACTGTCTGAGTGATCACCAAGTACATTTAAACTAATGCAGTCCAAGCTAAAGTTAACTAAGTGGACTAAAACTTCCGGCATAATTTTTAAAATTTTTATCACTCATAAATCTAAATAATAAGGAAAAGAAGTGTTTCCTTTTGATATATTGAGGTTGCATTTTTCACTCTATGTCATATTTATATTCTTTTAACTATAAATTTAAAACACATATGACTTTTTCATCCCACTTTTAAAATTAAAAACATCCACCTTACTGAATAAGTTTCCATAATTGAATTAAGAATCCCGATGCAAACATGCAGTATTAGTTGTTGATAAAAAAGTCTTAAACAATAATTAATGGTGTAAATTACAAATTACCTGTTACCCTGTTTATATTCTGAAACTAAGAACGTGTTGCTTATTATTATTATACAACATGCACGATAAAAGTTAACTTGAATCAAAAACATTTGATGGGGAAGGTTAGGTTCAAAAGTAAATGTAGCTTTGGTTCAGAAATTTATTTTATTTATTAAATTAATAATAATTTAGGGGGTATCGGAACAGTTAAAAAAAGAAAATCTGAATTCCAACCATGGTGTTTCAAAAAGTAGGTATAATTAGTGTTTTGTTGTCTTATAAATAGGGTGTGGTGCATTGCCAAATTTCTGTCATTTTGGGTTTTAACATGTAAGGGAAAGGTGGATGGAAATTAATTGAAATGTTTGTCTTGCTTGTGTCTTGTTGTCTTAGTAATGGGGTATCTTCTCATTACCAACTTCCTTAATTTCCTACTTTCTTGTCCATGCCATAATTACCAATAGTGAAAGTTGTAACCCTTTCAACAAGTGTGTTACTGTTCTTTCAAGACAACGACTAAACCACTTTCAAATTTAAACATTCGACTCTAGTGGAATCACAAAAACAAAATGCGTACATTTCAATTATTAGTACGAAAAAGAGGAAACCCTAAACCTAAACCTAAACCTAAACCTGGCATGATTATAAGCCCTGTTTCCTGTGTGGTAAAAAGAACACACCGACTAATCAAACCAACTTAAGTGAAATGTTTGATGAACTAGAGACATAAGCAACTTTTACTTTTCTGACCTTTTTCTTTTTCCTTTTTGGTGTTTTGTTTGGCATTGATGGAGACAAGAAATCCCTGCTAAAGTTGACCTTAATATATTGTTTAATAATATGATTGAGTGGGTTACCTCCTAACTTTATATTTCAATTATTTTTTGAAAGAAGAGAGTCCATTTATGCTGTGCCAACCACACACAATCATCCCAAATCATACTTTTAATTATCAATTTTTTCTATCATTAGGAAGTATCACATAATTTTAGATGGGTCCAAATGATTGAATTATTATTTTTCTATTATTGGTTAGCCATAAATTAATAATTATTAGTAATTTTACTAAATTTTCGCTCATTTTGAATGCTTAAATTTATTTAATTACTTTTTTATTTCATGTGTAGATGGTAAAATATATCTTAGTAATGAGCAAAAGATTTACATTGATGGGTGAAAACCGGTGAAGCAACGTTAAAAGAATCACATGGGAATGCTAGGGCTACTTTTTCTTTATTTCGTTTTTTAACTAATTATATTTTTATTTGTTGTAAATATATACTTTACATGATATTAAATTTATATTTTGTGGAGGGAGTTCATTTATAATGGCTTGCTCTTAGGAATTTGATTACTAGTTTGGCAAACCAATTTGTTGATAAGTTTTTGATGGAGATAATATTTTTTAATTTAATTGAAATTTTATATTATATATATATTATTTTTACAAAGTAATGAGTGTCGAAACCATTTTTTATTTTTGGAAAAGAAACAAAAATTAGTTGTCGACTTTAAAAAAAACAAAAATTGGGAGTCGCCACCAATCTTTTATTAAGGTGTGATTGGATCACCTAAAAAATAGCTTTGGTCTACGAGTTTCAGAAAAACGGATTCGGGAGTCAGTTACGTACGAGGAAGGGTTAGCACCCTCGTAACGCCCAAAAATTGGTACCAAATTGATTAATTACTGTCTTAAAGTCGAGAGTTTAAAAAAATACTATCCTTAGTTAAATGAAATTATTTATTAAGACTTTCTCTTTTTGAAAAGAAAAATATCACACCCAATGCGTTAGGGCACAACATTTTATTCTCTTCAAGATGAGTTGGTCCAAAAAACTCGTATAATAAAATTTAAGAAAATATTTAATTGTTTAAAATTTATGAAGAAATCGCAGCCCAATACGTTAGGGCACGATTTCTTAAAATCTCAAACATTCAATATTTCATTTATATATATATATATATATTAAAAAATCTTTATCTCGAGAAATCAACATGTCACATCCAATACGTTAGGACACAACACATTGATTTCCCGATGACAAGTTTTACTTTGCTTGATTAAAGAACAATCCTCGATTGTTAGATTTTACGAAGAAAATCGGAACCCAATACGTTAGGGCTCAATTTTCTTGAAAATCCTAAATATGAGTATTATCTTTATTTTGAAAATTTTCCATTTTTAAATTCGAGTAAAAGATAATGTAATGTTATAATGTATGTATAAATATCGTGATAACAAATACAATAGTAATAAATACAACAATGGCATAGAAATAATATAAACAAATAAATAAATAAAACAAATCAATAACAGCAAAGCATCAAATAAATGAGCGAAATAAAAAAACATGCTTTTAAAATATAAATGAAAACATAAATTGATAAACAAAAGAAGGAAATAAACAAAAAATATAAAGAGAAAAAAGGTACAAAATATATACATGTACATATATAAAAAATTATATACATATACATATAGATTATAAAAAGATAATTATATATATATAAACAAATAATAATAATTACATATATTAAAATTAATTAATTTAAAATAATATATATATAAAATTTATGAAGAATAATATAAGAAAACATACATATGTACATATTTATCAAAGTAAAAATATATAAAAGTATATATATATGCATATAAAAGTTAGGAAATAAAAATGTATATGTATATAAAATGTAAATGTATATATATGTATAAAAGTTATGCAAATAGAATAATAAATAAATAAATAAATAAATATATATATATATATATATATATATATATATATATATATAATATGTGCATGTGTTTATAAAAGTTTTTAAACAAATGTATGTATATATATTATTGTAAAAAAAATATGTATGTGTATATATAGTAATAATAATAGTAATGATAATAATAACAATAATAATAACTTAATAACAAGAAAATCAAATTTAATAAAAATAAATAATAAATAAAAAAAGACTAAATCGAGCTTTGACATAAATTCTGGGCTTAAATCCGCAAATAAATGAAGTCGAAAGGACCCTATTGAGCACGCCAAAGAAAATAAAAATGCAAGAGAAAGAGAAATTTGAGGGAATACTCTTAAGAATTATTATTACTCTCAACTTCCCTCCCTTACAATGAAGGGAGAGGCCTCTATTTATAGTTGAGCCTCGCCAAATCCAACGGTACAGATCAATTACATCAACGGTTAAGATTAAAGGGTATTTACAAATTAAATCTCTAAGATTACAAAATCGTATCTTCTAAGATTGCATATCATATCTAAGATTGCATATATCATATCTAAGATCATATCTAAGATTGCATATCCTTGAAGATTATGTTTCCATAAGCTTGTAGATAGACCTTCAACCTTTTCAAGTAATGGGCCATTTCGATCGGGCCAAATGATATAATTTTGTACTGGACTTAGACTTTGTTTTATTATTTTGGGTTTATTATTTTTTTGTGAGCCCGGACTAAAATTGAGCATTACAATGAGTATTATTTTGAAGGTATTTTTTATATTTTATGTAAAATTTAGAAAAATATATAAATTTGAACTCAAAACACCAAAACATTCACTCTCTCAATTTTATCATTTCAACTAAAATTATATTTAATTTATTTTATAAATTTACTATGTAATTATTTTCATTTGGTGTACAATAATTTAATCTGAATTAAAATATTATTATCTATTTATATAATATAGACTTACAACTCCTAAGGAATGTGAGAATTATAAATCGGAGTAATCTAAGAATATTAAAATGTTAATTAAGTTATTATAATTTTTTTAAAAATTTTATTGTATATTAATGAATTGTGATTTGAATGATATTTAATTTTATGGCCAAATAAATTATTTCATTTATGTTGTATTAATTTTATGTTTAATTTCTTTAACTTTCTGGAGACTATAATTTAGTGTTTTAAATTATTGTATAAACGATATTAATAGTTATTCAATTATTGATAATTTTCTTTTTGTTCACTCAATTATTTAAATAAGTTAACATGAAAATAATTTACCAAATTTGAGTGACTACCACGTATAAAAAGATAAGAGTAAGTTAAGATGAAAATATCCGAACTATAAAGCAAAATTATCTTCTTGCAAAATATAATTTATATAGCTACATAAGAACAATGATAAAAACATATAAGCATACTTAAAACCTCACAAAATCTCAAATTATTGGCATAATTGTGTGAGAAAAAAGAAGAAAAGAAATCACACTTTTGCTTAGTGTCATAGAAATCATAAAACAAAAAGGAAATTGCTTATTAAAACTAAAATGTAGAACATTAATGGTATGAGTATATGAGTTAGAAATGAATTATTTCTAATTACTCACATGATAAAGCGAGGATATAAGAGTTTTACTCGTCTTTCTAGTTTCAAATGTAAATTTGCACTAACAATCGTAATACATATATAATAAATAAACTTTTGTTATCACACTAATAACCAAATGAAACATCTCACAAACAAGAGGCATACTATTAATGAACACACAAGTACTTTGAAAATGAAATGAATATTCACTTCAAGCATACAAAATAAATGTAAAATATAAAGAAATACTTTTAAGGACATCATTCATACTTTAAAATTTAGAGGCTAAGGTTATGTTTGATAAAGTGTTGAAAAATTTTAATCAACTGATTTCAATAATTTAATTTTTTTAAACATGTTTGATATCCCACAATGAAAACTACTAGATAGAATTTGTTTGTTTTTTTTTTAAATTTTGAAAATGCTAAGTAGATAGCACTTACTTATCACTTAATACAAAATAAATTCAATGATTTTTTATTTCATTTCTTTTAAGATTATATTATATTTTATCAAATAATCTAATTATATTCCATATTTAATTTTAAAAATATCAAATATATTTTTAACTTAAATTCAACACTTAATTTTTCGATACTTATCATTTTTCTAAAAAGTAATTTAGGTATTCTTAATTGAAAGCTGAAATTTCTATTATCATTTTATTAATAATTTGGTTAAAAGGAGGATCCTAGGTGTTTTTTTTTCAAATTTAAATAGTTTAGGAAATATTTAAATTAAAATTATTTAATTAAATTGTATAAAAAAATTATCATTTGAATTTCACTTAAATTTAGTTACAGGTGACATATTTGCAACTCTGTTATAAAACAAAAGTAGTTTAAGGGTGAGTTTGGATGGGCGATGCGTTTACCTGCGGTTAGTTTAAAAACAGCGGTGGCGGTGAGATTAGATACTGTAGTGATACTGTAGCGTGAGACAAAAAGTAAGCTAAACGCACCGCACCGCACCGCACCGCACCGCACCGCACCCAATCGCCTATCCAAACCCACCCTAAGTATTGTAAATTGAATTAAACTCAGGAAATAATTAGTTAAAATTTTACTATGTATATTCAATTTTATTTTTATATATTTGCAACAATCAAATTAATTATAAAATCAAATATCGATTAAAATTGGTTATGTATGACAACCAAATGTTAATTCATTGATTGTTTAAATTCAAACTGATGATAAGTGGCACTGTAAGTCTGTAAGAACGTTTACATTGCGAGAATGACAACTTACTTCAATCGATAATCTAAAAGAGTCCGTAATCTCGTAAAAGAATCAAATTTAGTATTTGTTTCAAATACTGAGAAGGATTATTATGTCTTCTACAATTCCAATTAAGGAGATGTCTAGTTTTGATTATCGAAGTAGTTGACTCCACGGGTAAAAACATAGATGTATTCATTGGCAGAATGATACATTGGACTAGACCCAATATGAATTAATTTTGAATCCGTTTTTGAATTAATTCACTTGTAACATTCATGGTCTAATTTACCAAAATCCTAAGTTAGTTAGTCACTAACCATGCGTATGTAACTTATGTGCTTTGATATAAGTAAACACTTATACTCTAAAGATGATCAAGTCGATAGCCGGTATGTTGGTACATGACTTGTATATGGCATGGATATACTAGCAATAGTGGAATTTATAGCCCAATTAAAGAGTTAACGGTATCCTCTCATTGGCATTGTGTGGATTGATAAATATGGAACGTGGCCACGGGTTTGCTTGTTCTCGAATGAACAATTTATCACTATCATTTGTTGATAGTGGTCATATTAATCATTAAGAAGACACAATGGTGACAATTAGATAAAATAATATTGTATTAAGCGAACAGATTTAACTGAAAAGAATTAAGGATATCATATGAGGGTAACACACACATGACTAGGTCATTGGACAAAACAGTTGGATGAACTGTTTTCGTAAAAAGTATACAATAAAGAGTTTTCAATCATGGTACTTCTTGTGGACTGACTCCATAATTAAGTAATTGCGAATTATCGGAATAATGCTTCTGGACATAATTGCAATTACTAGAGCCTAATTGTATATGTCTAATCGGTCCCTCCACTAACTCAACAAAAGCTTGATCGGATTGCATTTGAATCAGAAGAAAATTCTACGATTTTGAAAATAATTTAATTGAGTTAATTTATTCGATGTAGAACTAAATTGAGCGGTCTTAAGAATTGTTCAACTAGAGAATTTGATTAAAGATTTTTCTTCGAAAATTAATTTGGAAAATATAAGTGATTTTTGAGTAAATTAATTTTGATCAAGTAAAATTAAATTAATCAAATTAATTAAAATTAATATGATATTTTTAGAAATTAAATTTTAAGTTAGACAATTTGTTCAATGGGTAATTGAACTTCAAAATTGGATCCAATATTGTAAATTGGGCCTGAGAACCCAAAATCGAGACCAAGACCCAAAAACTGATCGAACTAGGCTTGGTATGTGAAACTGGGCAAACAGTCTAACTGGTGGCTAGACCGAACCGGTCGGGCCGTCACTGGCCCGGACCAAATAGGTAGAAATTGAACCAGCTCGGGGTGCCGACGGCTGCGACGGCGGCATTCCGATGGCTGAAAAATGGTCAGCGACGATGGGTCTTCGGTGGTTGAGTAGTGAAAGAATTATACTCGTACTGGGACTCTAACAGAGAATTTGATTTGAGATAAAATATTTTAAAAATAATATTATTTTAATAGATTTAATATTAAATTAAATTTAATAATTTATCTTATTAGTATTTTATTAATTCGATATTAAAGTGATTATCTTAATATTAAATTAAGTTTAATGTTTATCTTGTAGCTAAATATTTTATTAATTTAATAAGATTTAATATTAAATTTAATATAATATTTATCTTGAAATATTATATTAATACTAAAGTGATTAAGTTTAATCCTAGTTGAACCCTCTAAACTCTCCTTATATAAAGAGAGCCTTGGGTCATTATTTTTTACACTAAATAAATTATTTCAGAAAATTGCTCGAGATATTTGTTTTAGGAGAAACTTGGATTAAGTTTGTTAGGGATAAACTTGGTTTAAGCAAGGAGAGGATAAAAAATCATGAGCAAAGATCTCTTAAAGCCTGTAAAAGATAATACCTAAATATGTAATGATTTATTTTTTTAGGGTGAAAAATGGCTTATTTGTAGGTCAAATAATATTAAAATAATCTACACTAATTAGAGTTTAAGTGGGAAACTAAAAATAGAGTTTAACTAGGAGAAGAAAAGTTAAAAAATGCGAGGCATGATTCCACAATTATCGATTCAAGAATAGGTCATAGATCCAAAAAAATGAGACTGGGTCAGGTCAAGATTCATGGTCCAGCTCTAGCTTTGGCGCGATATATCTTGCCAAAAGCGCGGAGAGCGGCGACGAAGGCAATGAAACAAAGACTTATGACTAGGACAATTGTAAGGGAGTTCTTCAAGCCCGGAGCATTGTTTGTGTAGAACCAGAGCATATTGCTTCCGGATATGGAGCCAACGAAAGTCGAGATAGAAGTGGCAGTGCCTCCCATAACCCTGTAACGACGCATTTCCAACGTCGCGACATCTTTGTCCCTTTATTTTTTAGGGTTTTAAAGCAACAAAAACTTATCAAAACAATACAGATTTAGGTTTAAAAATATTTTTTTATTTTAATTATAAAATAACATGTTATTAAGTTAATTGTCACATCATCTCATTGTTAGTATTTTAATCGTTTTGGACTAAAAAAATAAATTGGTAACTTGGGTGATCTAATTTTAATTATCGGATGATCATTTTATATAGCTTACCTAACATTATTTGAGGATTGAATATATAACTAATTAATTTTAATAAATATCTTTTATCACTTCACTAATGATCTAGAAATATATTTTTTATATAAAATATTTGTGTTGATCCACATTTTAGTATTAATAATATAAGTTTTTATTTAAATGGTTATTTTAATTTTAAGTATAAAATAAAACTTTAAATTATTTTGAGAAAAAGGAATCCAAATTTAGGCGAGTTTAGCGGCGTGAGCGCAAGACAAAACATGGCGTTATTTGTTCAACGGTGATTGGATATGTTGGAGGATGAAAACAAGGAAGGCTGACATCAGTCACCTAAATTTAAAGAGCGATTAATGGATGAAACTTTAGCGGTCGGGCGGAGGCTCCTTTCTCACTTTTTCTTTATTTTTAATTACGTATAATAATAAGTGCCACATCTCTTCTTCTATTATTATTATTTTAATAATATAATATAATATATTATTTTTAATTTAATAATTTAATATATTTTTATTCATTACAATTTTATATATAGGTAATTTAACAATTTTAATGTTTATATTATAGTATTATATATAACTACATATTCAATTTTTTAGTGTTTTAGAACATAGGTGCGTATTTAAAAATAACATACAATAAATAATAAAACGTAAGGTTTGAAACTACTAGTAATAACACATATGCAATATGTACAAAGTTAAAATAAAAAAAGTTTAACTTGTAAGCAAAAGAAAATTGAAATAGTTAAATATATCATATAAGAATATTAAGTGCACTCCAATTGTTTATCATGATATTGTCATTTTACTATAGTACATCAAAAAGTTACCAAGTTACTGAAAGAAAATCAATATTAAAATCTATTTTTAAAATTAAATATTGAGTTGACTTGCAACACCAATATATTAATAAGAAAAGATAAAAAATGTCATAATAATAATCATTTAATAAAAGGGTATATTAGTCATTTTCTAATCAAGTTAGTATTCCAATTAACCCTAACACCAATTCAATGGGGTTTATTAATAGTATAGATACACAAATTTAGTGAGAGAAAATATTTTATGTTAAAAGTTAATTATTTTAAGTTTACTCAAAAATTATTATTGGTGTAGTGGTAAAAATTTTATTTATAGATCCATTAAACATGGATTCAATCCTTAGACATATTAATTTTAGTTATTTTATTTTAATACTAGTCATTTAATAAAAGGGTATATGAGTCATTTTCTAACTGGGTTTTACTAATAGTATAGATTACAAAATTAGAAAATGGGTCGAACCATGCTCAAGAATTGAATGTTTAAACCTGAGTTTGACTCATATTTTGAATGGGCCTAATTTTTTTTTGCCTAAATCCATTTTTCAAATCTAACAATTTTTTTCATACCTTTCTAAATTTGAGTGGACCTTCAGACTTAAGCGGGTAGCCTGACATTTGAACAAATCTATTTTAAATATTTTTGCTAATTTTTAAAAAGTGATACGAATTATTTGGATAGTCTAGGCCCAGGCTTGGGCTTGAATTTTATTTTATTTTTAGATTTGAGCCTTGGCTCGGCTCAACCCGATTTAACCTATGAACGAATCTACTTATCAAATGTTTACAAAATAATTTACATTTTTAAATATAAACTTTATTTATGAAATGTGAAAAGATTTATATAAAAACTTAACAAATAAATATAACATATTTTAATAAATAAGCACAATGATGTAGGGACAAAAGAAAACATTTTAAAATATAAAATATTGAAACCTGTTAATGATAAAGTTATTTTTAAAAGACGATACAAATTTTTAAAAACTTAAAAATAATTAAAAATGAAAACAATATTAAAAGGTTTCAACTATAATATTTGTTTAAAACTTCAAAAAGTAGTTTATTGTTTATAAATTTAAAGTTGTGACTTAAAAAATAAATTTATATAAATTTTAATATTTTATTTTATTACACTTTAAAACGTTATTACTACTGAAAAATCATGGACAATATTTTAAAAAGCGTAATAATCTACGTAGATCTAGTTGATCGTATATTTGAAAGTAGCTTTCAACAAAATATTTTATGATAAAATCATTTTATTTAAACCTCAATTTTTACACATATTGAGTGAAATTTTTAAATTTTATAAATAAATTGAGAGAATTGACAAGTATCTCATATTTTATTGTTGTTTGGATACTACAAATGCTAAGGTTTAACCTCAATTATTAAGTCATATATAAATATTTAATTATAATTATAATTATAAATACTGGAAGAAGTCTAGTAAGGCGTATATAAGTTAAAAAAGTAGACAATAAAGAATATAAATTTCACATTTTTGTTATGATATTACACATATTTTAGTGTTAAATAAATTCATTTACTTTGTATGCAGGGGTCTAGAACAATTTAATAAGAAGCCGCCCATAAAAAGTCTTTGTCTCCAAGGCAAGGTCAAATGTTTGATATTTGACTAATTAGTAAAACTAGAAGAAAGTTCAAAATTCATCATCTCATTTTCCTTTTTCAACTTTTTCAATGTTTTTGCATATTTCTCTCTTAATTAATTTATATAGATTTATAAAACCATAATAATAAATTTAGCTCTTAACATTCTATATTTTTATCAATTTGGTTTTTATTTTTTAGTAAAATTTGACCCAAACCTTTTAAAAAGAGTCGATTTGACCATTAGCCTTTCAAAAAGAGTTAAATTATTTTTAACGAAAATACTAACTAAAATGTTAAATTTTTAACCATGGTAGTTGTAGAAACAAATTAATGCAGTTAGTTTGTTAGTAACATTGTTAGAGGTAGTTAGAAGGTAAAAAAGTTGTATATAAATTGCTCTTTGTAATGCTATTATGCATGACGAATGTATTTTTCATCATTTTTCTTCTCCTTTAAAGCTTTTGTTCTCTGCTCATCTTCTACACAATGTGAATGCAACATGGTATTAGAGCCTTCATTTTTTTATAGCGGTTGAGACAGCGGTGTCACCAGGATCTTGCTCATCATTCTTTCTTTGACTCGTATATGTGTTCACTTCTTTTATTTTTTATCCTTTTGGTTGCGTTCTATATTATTTCTTGTTGTTTTTCGCTTCTATATACAATGGCAATAATGGAATAGTTTGCTAGTATTGATTTCAATAATTCTTTGTATCTACATCAATTTCTCAATTAAGTACACATCAACTTGTTGGTCATGAGAATTATAATGTTTGGAGTCAATCGATGCGGATTGTATTGTTGGCCAAGAATAAACTTGGTTTTGTTGATGGATCTTGCTTGAGAGACTCAGTTTTTCCTGTTGTTAAATCACAGAGGGATCATTGCAATGCAATCATTCTTTCTTGGGTTTTGAGAACTGTTAGCAAAAAGTTGTCAACGATAATCATTTTTGCTTCAAGTGCAGTGTTGGTGTAGAAAGATCTTCAAGAATAGTATGAGAAGATTAATGTATCTCAGTTTTTTTCCTTCATCGTGATATTTCCTCCATTACTCAAGGTACTTTCCTTATTTCTATGTTTTTTCATACAATTAAAGCTGTTTTGGGATGAGTACGATGCTCTTGTTCTATTTTCTACTCGTAATTATGATGCTTCTGGTAAGAGTCTTGTGCATCAACAACAACAACGTTTATTTCAATTTCTCATGCATGGGTTTGAATGATTCTTATGCTACTACTAGGAGTCAAAACCTTATTGTTGCAGCCTTTACCTTCTGTTAATCATGCTTATTCTATGATGGTTCAAGAGGAGGCTTAGTGGTAACATTCTTCTAGTATTTATTTTTCTACTAAGCCTATGGCATTGTATTCTTCGAATGTACAACAAGGATCTCAGAAGAAACAACTTAATGAGGTTTGTGACCATTGTAAGATTAAAGGTCATAAACAAGAATCTTGTTATAAACTCATTAGGTGCCCTCCAGACTTTAAGTTTACAAAGAAAAAAATCTCAAGTATCTGTTGTTAATAATGTTGTCTTAACTGAAAGTTTTGTTGAGAATGCTATACCATCCATTACTTCATAGTCAACACCTGTCTCCACTCATGAACAGTATCAACATATATTGAGTTTACTTGGGAATGAGTCATCTTCTATAGGAACTACATCATAAATGGTAAGTATGGTTACTACACCATGTTATTTCTAATGGATTTTGGATGCTGGGGAAAAAAAACACATGATATCTAATGCTCAGTATCTTGATAATCTTGTTTCATGTACTTTACGTCAGGTTAACTTTTTAACAGTATCAACATATTGGTTCTTACATTTTATTTCCATCAGGTTAACTTACTAATGTGTTTCATGTACCTGTTTTAATTTCAATTTAATTTCTATTTCTAAGCTCACTCGTGAGTTAAACTATTTTGTTTCTTTTTACCCTCATTTTTGTCTTCTTTAGGACTTTTACAATGGACAAGTGAAGGCGATTGGTAAAAAGCAAAATGGTCTCTACATTTTTTCCTCTCAACAACACACAACCCCATTATCTTCCTTTATCACACATTCTGTTTTTTTTCCTCATTTCGTGATCAGGCCTATCTTTGGCATGTACATGTTGGACATGCTTCTGTTTCAAAATTCAATAAAATTGCACCTTTACAATGTACTTCTTTGAACAATGATTGTATTTCCCATTGTCACATTTGTTGTATTTCCTATTGTCACATTTGTCCTTTAGCTAAACAAACAAGGTTCTTTTTTCCCATTAGTAATTCAAGAGCCGAACCTCATTTTTCCTTAGTTCATCTTGATTTATGTGGTCCTTATAAAGTTCCAACACATACTAATCATCGTCTGTTTCTTACTTTAGTTAATGATTTTATGTGTATGACATGGATCCATCTTTTTACTTTTAAAAGTAACACTATTTTTCTTTTGTAATAGTTTATTGCTATGGTTCAAAAATAATTTTCAATAAAAATTAAGATTTTTAGGGGTAATGATGGAACTGAGTTTTTCAATTCTAACAGCTCCTCTTTTTTTTTCTTATCTTTTGGAATTATACATCAAAGTTCTTGTATTCACACTCCTCAACAAAATGGCATCGTCGAATGTAAACATTGTCATTTGTTAGACATTGCATAAGCTATTAAATTTTAGTCTAATGTTCCTACTAAGTATTGGGGTGATTGTGTTTTGGTTGCCTACTATATTGATTGATTACAAACTTCAGTGTTGAAATGGAGAAGCCCCTTTGAAATGTTGTATAATAAAACCTCTAATTTGTCACATTTAAGATTTTTTGGTTGTCTTTGTTATGCTAAGAATCCACATATTCATGATAAATTAGCTCATCATTTGTTTTTTAGTTCTTATGGATTACTCCACTATTTAAAAAGGTTACATTTTTCTTAATCTTGAGACTAAATTTTTTTTTTGTTAATCGTGATGTTACCTTTCATGAATTTGTTTTTCCTTTGAAATTTCCTCATTCTCACACCAGCTTGTTTTTTTTTGCCACTTCTCCTTTTTTTGACTTTGACTTTCTTATTTTACAACCTGTCTGCCATCTTCACCTACTGTGACATCTCTTACACCATCCTATACTATTATTGGCCCACCTACACCTATTGATTTACAACCTACTCTTTTACCTATTAGTGACACGTTATCTAGTCCCCCAACTCAATCTTCACCTTGTACATCTATGTTCCTCTCATCTTCTTTATATGGTCCTTCCTCCCCTTTACTTGGCTCTTCACATGATCTTCCTTTTGTGACGTACTTCCCGTACCATTAAAGCCCTTACATGGATGCAAGATTATATTTGCTCTTCTGAATCGTCTTCCTCTTGTTCACTTGCTACATCTTAGTATCCTATTTCATATTGTATAGCTTATACTCATTTCACTTTTATCTAGTGGCTATTCTCAAAGCAAGTTTGATTACTTATTATTTACTAAGAAAGTGGAAGATCGAATGGTAATGATGTTAGTTAACATAAATGGCTTGTTGATTATTAGAAATGATAGTCAATTGGTTAATGAGCTTAAATAGGTCCTACATCATAATTTTAAGATGAAGGACTTAGGTGATCTTAAGTTCTTTCTTAGTATTGAAGTTGATAAGTGAAAGGATGGGATAGTTTTAACTCAAAGAAAATATGCTTTTGAGTTGATAAAGGATATTGGTTTAGGGGGAGCCAAGGTGGTGACCACCCTTTTGGAACACAATCAAAGATTAACTTCTTTGGAATATGATGAGATTGTATAAGGTAATAAAAGGATAAGATCATGACAAACATTACTTTGTATGAACAACTAATTAGAGTACTTTTATACTAACATATACTCGAGTTGACATTATTTTCTCAGTGCAACATCTTAGCTAGTTTATGCAAAGACCTAAGAGATCACATTATGAGGATGCACTTCGAATAGTTTAGATATGTTAAAAAGCATATGGATCAACAAAACAAGTAACATTTTGTGATTTTGATTGGAAGCTTGTCCAAAGTCGAGAAAGTCTATAACTGGTTATTGTATGAAGTTAGGATATTCTTTAATATCATGAAAGTCTAAAAAACAGACTACTATCTTTCGTTCTTCAGTAGAGGTTGAATATAAAAGCATGGCCACTACAATTGTGGAAATTGTGTGGTTGAATGGTTTGCTTGAAGAAATGGGATTTAAAGTCAATGAACCAGCAACATTATTTTGTGACAATAAAATAGTGATGCAAATAACAGCCAATCTCGTGTATCATGAACGAACGAAACATATCGAGATTGATTGTCACTTTGTAAGAGAAAAACTACAAAGAGGGTTGGTTCGAACAAATCATATTTCTACCAAAGAGTAATTAGCAGATATTTTGACAAAAGGTTTAAGCCTACAACAACATGAGCATTTGGTAGGCAAGTTAGGGTTGTTAGGCGATTCCCTAACTCGAGGGGGAGTGTAGAAAGAAATTAGTGTAGTTAGTTTGTTAGTAATATTGTTAGAGGTAGTAATCAGGTAGAAGAGTTGTATATAAACTACTCTTTGTAATGTTATTACACATGGTGAATGTATTTTTTGCATAAATTTTCTTCTTCTTTAAAGCTTTTGTTCTTTGTTCATCTTCTCCACAGTGTGAATTCAACAGTAGTCCATTTAAGAATCTACGTGTACTTCGTGCTTTTTTTTTTTAAAAAAAATTATGAAATTTTTATAATATTTATAATTTTTTTTATTTTTAATATATAGTACCATGTCATCATGAATTATATGTGGACATGATTTGACCTGTACAATCAACCGTTGTTAAGGATTTAATGCTTGGGTGACTAAAATGAAAGCACCCTAAAAGTTGGGTGATAAAATTACAAGGATTTCTTTTAGGTGACCAAAATGAAAGTGCCTAAAAGTTGGGTAACCAACTAGGTAGTTTACCTTTAAACTAATATGGACCCACTATTTCTTAAAGCACACCATTTGATCTATATACTATATATAAAAGTAGTGTCCAAACCATTCCTCTTTCCAACACTTATCCAAAACTTATTTTTCTTTTAAGATTTTAATACAATGATATAATTTCAGTGTTAGTCCTTAGAATAAGCTCAAAATTTAAAGATATCTATATATGAAATAGATGTCCAATGCATCCTCTAGTTGACACATGTCTTCAGTTTCACACAAAATTATTTTATACTACTCGACATTGGTCAATTCACGATTTTGGTCATTATACTATTCTCTTTATAACTATGTATAAAAGGAAGGCTACACTATTGGTGTTTTTTGCATTATACAAAAATAATTAAATTACATTTTGGTCCCTTTATTATGCCTAAATTTGATATTTAATCACTATATATTTTTAGAATGTTATTAATTAGTTGAAATAGTTAATATTGTTTAACTTTTCGACTAAAATGTTATGTGCTTATGTATAATTTGAATGCCCTAAGGGTATTGGAGATTGACATGTGGCTCTCATTTCTTTTCGGTTTGCCTTGCTCTTTTTTTTTTAACATTATAAGGCAACGATCAAATTCTAGTGATGGTCCCTATTGGCACGGGGCTAGAACTTTAGTCTCATAATTTGTGTAGACTTAGGCAATTTTTTTACTTTAAATTTTCCTAGGTCAGCCTAACACTCGAAAAGTGATCATTCTCCTAGAAATTCTCTTAAGGTATCGAAAATATAGCGAAAGTAACTCGAAATAAAAGAGCAACGAGAGAATTGAAAAGCCACAATAAAGTAATACACACTAAATATTTAAGTAAATGCTCCCAAATATATTCTTTAACTCAAGAATATAATACAATGAAATTCAATGGGATGATTACAAATGAGGGAGAATGCTTCTATTTATAGTTGAACTCCCCCAAAACTAAAGGTACAGATTGAGTTACATCGACAATCGAGGTTAAAGCCTATCTACAATTGAGATTCTTAAGGGATTAACTCATTCCTTTAAGATTAAAAAATCAAATCTTATCAGATTACAAATATTCTAATATTACTTTCCAAATTTACCAAGGTAATCCTAATTTTGCATAAGTGATTCACTAGGCCACCAAGGCTTCAAGTAGACGAGCTTCTCCACATGTTCCACAAATCGGGCCAGTTCAAGTGGGTCGAATGAGCCCCATTTAATTGATTGACCTCAATGAGAAGTTCTTTGGGCATTCATCACGAGCTTTGATCTGCTGCTTATAACATTCCCCCCACCCATTCTTGTGACGCCTTTGTTGCATCCTCATAATGACATTGGTATGACTCGCCTCAAAACTTTTTCTATGCCTCGAACGATTCCTAACTAGCTTCTCTATCAAGTAGTGCCACCCCTCAAAAGACTTGCCTAAGCTTCTGTCATCTCCTAACTTGAACCGTTCTTCTCCACTTTGGTATATCTCGTTCGTAAGAGCCTTCCGCTCTTAGTTTCCCACATTATGACTTGTCTCAATTGGGATCCCCTTGATTTGCACAAATAGGCTTAGGCATGCTCACATTGAACATTGGGTTAATCTTGAATATTCTTGCTAACTTAGGTTTGTAAGCCTCTCGACTTACCCACTTCAGAATTCAGAAAGGGCCCTTGTGTTTTTGTTAAGTTAATGGTAAGTCAAAATGAAAAACACTAGATAAGTATTTGTGATGTAACTTACTTATAGCATTTACTCAATTCAGCTTACTAGTTTGCATCACTACTTTTTCCCCAGAATTTGATGCACAACCCACCTTTCTTGTATGTGGTAACCCCATTGATAACTCAACATGCTTCCTATCGGTTTATCATACCTCTAGCATTTCTAAGTGGGGTCTCCTTAGCACTCCTAACTACCAAGTCAATATTTACACCATTTGGAACATCATTGGCTAGTTGGATTGCCAACAATACTTTGGTTCCATCCTTCTCATCATGACTCACTGGCATCACGCATTGTTGTTGAGGAGTATCTAAGATACATATGCAATCGAAAAAAAAACTAACAGAGCATTAATCCGGTCAAGAAAATTCAAGCCAAGAACGAAATCGTAATCAACTAGATGGATTACCTTAAAGTCTTTCTTGCCTTTCCACTCGCCAATTTGTAGCTCAACTCATTGTGCTATCCTATAGTTGAAACCTCTTCATGATTAACCATCTTGATCTTCTTGGTCAATTTTCCAAGCAAGAGACCAAGTTTGCCCACAACTTTCTTTGATATAAACAAGTCTAATGTCCTTGTATCAATAAGAGCATTCTTTCTTTGACTTGCGGTGTTGATGTCTACATATATCAAACCTTTTTGCTTGCGATCCCTTTTCCCTTTCACAGAATTGAGTATCATTGACCTAAGCTTCAATACCTTATTCTCAACAGACTCTATTTCTTCTTTATTGCTTACAAATATCTTGGATTGCTTTAGACAGTCCCACATCCTATGCGGACCACAACACAAAAAGCACTCCACTGGCTTGTTCTCACCCTCTTTGACCCTCTTGGCTTCGATAGAACACACGATTGAACCAAGCCTCATTGATGCTCTATTGTCTCATGATCTCTTTCAATGGCAAAAAGCATAGATCTTTTTGGAAAGTCCATCACAATATGCGGACCTTCACAAATGAAGCATCTCACTGACCCCTTTGGTTTATTCTCGGGCTTCCACTTCCTATTGTGTGGTTTCTCATTACCACTATCGTCATTACCTTTTTTAACCTGTCCCTCTTCATCCCCCCCATCATTTCCCTTCTCCTTGGGCTCAGAGGACTCGAACCTGTTTTTCTTTAGAATAAGCTTGAATAAGGACTTTACTACGGTCATTGCTTTGGAAAGTTCCTTAACTTCTTATCGTTGTACTCTTGCTTCGCCTAAGGGTTTAGCCCATTCATTAAGGAGAAAAACACCTCATTCTCACCCAAATAAAAAATTTGGAGCATTAGCTTATTGAACTCCTTTACATGTTCCCTAACTGTACGTTGTTAGTAAGCGGTTGCAACTTAGCTCGAGCCTCATCCTCGACATACTCTGAGTAAAATTGCTCTTTGAATTCTTTATGAAACTTATCCTAAGTCTCATTAGCAGTACTATATCGTCTGTCATTTGTGGACCTACGACGCCACCATATTAAAGTGACATCAATTAAATACATGACATCAATATTTACATTGGTGGCATCATCCATGATGCTTTTGGCACAGAAGTATTGCTCCATTCCCCACAAAAATTTATCAACATCATTTACAAACATATTTCCATTGAACTTTTTGAGCTTTGGGACATCTACCTCAGGCTTGAGTGTCGCAACCAACACCCAATTGCCCAAAGTAGCTTTAAAAGTATTGAGCTCTCGCTTGAGCTCTTCAATCCATTTCTTTAAGGCCGACACTATAGCCTTAAGAGCATCATTCTTCTCAGCCAGCTTACCTACAACGATGTTAAGGACCTCTTGCATTGTATCCATACTATCACTAAGGGCCTCAACCATTTGGTCTTTGAGTTGATCTTGCCTCGATTCCATCTCTGTGGTACACCCATCAATTTCCTCGAAGGTCTCCTTCACATCATCCATAGAGCCTTAAAATTTGGCCACTCTTCCATCTAAAGCTAACAACATATCCCTTGATCGCTAGCTTTCTTGGCCCTACCACTGGTCTCCATTAGCTCAACATGCTTGTCTACTTCTTTCGACATCTCAACTGGGGCCTTCGAAACCTTAGCTCGGACACCAACTTTCACAGGGTTAAGACTTTAGTCTTGCAACCCATACGGTATTAGGCAATTTCTTTACTTCAAATCTGCCTAAGTCAGCCTAACACTCGAAAAGTGAAAATTCTCCTAGAAATTCTCTAAGGTACCAAAAAATATAGCGAAGCTACTCGAAACGAAAGAATTGAAAAGCCAAAAGTAAGTAATGCACACCAAGTTTTTGAGTAAATGTTCTCAAATATATTCTTTAACTTAAGAATAGAATACAATGGGATTCAATAGGATTATTACAAATGAGGAGGAAGGGTTCTATTTATAGTTGAGCTCCTCCAAAACCAATGTTATAGATTGAGTTACATCGACGGCCGAGATTAAAGCCTATATACAATTGAGATTCTTAAAGGATTGACTCAATCTTTTAAGATTACAAAATCAAATCTTATTAGATTATAAATCTTCTAAGATTACTTTCCATATTTGCCAAGGCATCCTTAATTTTCCATAAGTGCTTCACTAAGCCACCAAGGCTTCAAGTAGACGGGTTTCTCTACATGTTCCACAATCCAGGCCAATTCAAGTGGGGTCGAATGAGCCCCATTTAATTGATTGACCTCCATAGGAAGCTCATTGTGCATTCATCACAGGTTTTGATCCGTGACTCCTGACATTATACTGTGCTAAAACTTGAACTTAATATATATTCTTCAATTTTTGACATAATTTGGTCCATTTACATTTATAATGTCCTTACTTAGTCTAAAGAGTTAATATTGCAAACAATTTCAATCAAAATGTTGTTGTCAAATTTTCTTAAGAACAAAATTCCAATAAAAAATTTTATTATGTTGAGTTTGAATGAATACTTTAAGAAAAAAAATCCCCATCAAGATTTGCAATGTTATTTTTATTATTACGTGACTTAATATATATTTTTATTTCAAAATGTTACAATAGTGGATTTAATAGAAGAATTTTAACATTGAAACAACTAAACTTGAATTTTAAATCCAAAAGTAGAGGATTAAATTTGAATGTTCAAATTGTATAGGAACTTTAGAGCATATATTTTAACCTTCAAATTTTTACTTGTTTTATTTTTCTTTACATTATAAAAAGTGATTAAATTTTAGTTTTGGTCCCTTTATTATGTTTAAATTTGAGATTTAATCCTCATACTTTAATTTCTAACATAATTTAGTCTTTATATTTTTATAATATTATTAATTAGTTTAAATAGTTAATATCATTAGCTTTTGGATTAATATATAATTTGAAAGCAAATTTTAGATCTGAAAAGTAGAGAGGTTAAATTCTTGAGAGACTAAATTCCAAATGTATGAAGTGTATAAGACTTAGAGTATATTTTAATTTTCAAATTTTTACTCAATAATTTATCATAAACAAATCATTAACCTAGCCAAGTGTGAGTACACTATACTAGTATCAATTATAAGTTAAATAATCTTAAATTAAAAAAATTAAAATTTCCGGTTTTGTGAAAAATAAAAAAAAGTGAGAGAAGAAAAAGAACAACATTAATTTTTTCATTAAATAAAAATTTAAAATTATACATTATAATATCAATATTACCTATTCAATGTTGTGCCTTTAGAAACAAATGAATTATTAATTTTCAGTTTAATTCTTTCTTATTCATATAATAATTTTAATTTAATATTAACATTAATATTTTTGAAAGTAGAAGGTACACTCAAGTGGTGAAAATAAAATCTTAAAACTATTTAAAGATGAAAATTTTAAATTATTTTAATCTTAACTTTGTATAAGGTGTTAAAAATAATTAAATAAAATTTTCATATTTTTAAATTTTGAATCAAAACTGGCATTTAAATACATATTTTAGTTAATATTTTAACAACACATTAAATATTAATTTTTAAAATTAAATATTTGAAAATAAATAGTTAGCAAAGTTAAAAGAATTATGATAAATAAGTTCAAATGTTTTATAGGTTTTAAATTTAAACAATATTTACAAATTCAACTAAAATTAAACATTCTTTTAAATAATTCATAAATGATTCAAATGTGTATTAAAATTAATGTATTATTCACATTATTACATTCTTAAAATATTTATTTTCATAATTTTAAACATTTATTTCACTGTTTCTTTAATATTTTGCACACTCAACTATATATATTTTATAGACTATAAGATTCAAAATCATTAATTATATCTCTACATTATCCCAACTTATTTCTTAAATTTATAAAAAAAATGATTTGCAAAATTCTGATAATTATTTCCAGTCAATTCAAAGAAATTTAATTAATTTTATGATTGTATACATGTTCTCCTGAATAACAATGCTGACTAAAATTGATCATAACTCAATTTAATAATAATAGAGTACTACAAAATAGAAAAGGAATTTAATTATTAGTTAAATATCTTTTGGGCTTAAATGTTTGAAAAAAAACTCTTATAAAATAATTAAGGGTAAACTATTAGTAAATTTACGTTTTGGTTACTCAATTTTAAAAAGTTACAAAATAGTCAATGAATTATTTGAAAGTTTTTATCGACCTTACTGATCTATTAAGTTTTTCTTAAAGCATGACTAGCAAGCTCCAAGCAACAATTTAATGATCTGTATAGTAGGTTAATACCAATTAACGAGTAGAAGAATATACCTTAGATCCAACTTGATCTGATGGTCAGTGTCAAAGATCGGGGAAGAAATCTATTTGGATTTTGGTTTGCAGATTCATGATGATCCAAATTGTTTCATGAAATAAAAAGCTATTGAAGAGAAAGTAAATGAGAGCTTTCGATTGGAGTAGCTGGTGTGAACAGTGATGGCCATACAACAACAATTTTAATAGTCCAGTGAATTATATAAAAAACTTTCGAATAGTTTAGTGACCATTTTGTAACTTTTGAAGTTGAGTGACCAAAATGTAAACTTAGTAATTGTTTAGTGACCTTAGATGTAATTTACCCAATAATTAAAAATAAAGTTAGTCTTAATTAAAAACTGCATAGAGAAAGTTAGCAATAAATTGAGCCTTTAAAATATTGAAAATTTTAACTAAATTGATTTTTTTTAGAATTAGAACTAAATTGAAAGAACATATAAATACTAAAGGGAAAAAATTGCTATTAGACAAAAAAAGACTGCGCCAAACTTCCGTTATCAACTTAACGACACTGTCGAAACCATCTTTTTGAAAAATAAAAGTTTTTGGTTGTCGACCTTTTAAAAAATTAAAATTGGGAGTCACCACCAATCTTTATTAGGGTGTGATTGGATCACCTAAAAAAACAGCTTTGGTCTACGAGTTTTAGAAAAACGGATTCGGGAGTCAGTTACGTACGAGGAAGGATTAGCACCCTCGTAACGCCCAAAATTGGTACCTAGTTAATTAATTAGTGTCTTAAGGTCGAGAATTTGAAAAAAACGTAATCCTTAGCAAAACTTAAAAGGCTACATATTAAGTCCCTTATTATTTCAGAAAAAGAAGAGACCACACCCAATGCGTTAGGGCACAGAATTCTAATTTTCCCCAAAATGAATTGGGCCAAAATACTTGTACAATAAAACTTTTAAAAGAACATCCACTTATCCAAGATTTAAGAAATCACACCCAATACGTTAGGGCACAATTCCTTTAGAATCCCAAACTCGGAATATTTCCTTTACTTTAAAAGAACATCCACTTATCCAAGATTTAAGAAATCACACCCAATACGTTAGGGCACAATTCCTTTAAAATCCCAAACTCGGAATATTTCCTTTATTATTTTTTTAAAAAATCTTCATTTCGAAAAATCAATGCGTCACATCCAATACGTTAGGACACAACGTGTTGAATTCTCAATAATGAGTTTTTATTTTTTTGATTGAAGAGAAATGCTCGATTATCCGATTTAACGAAGAAAATCGGAACCCAATACGTTAGGGCTCAATTTCCTTGAAAATTCTAAATATGAACATTATCTCAATTTTAAAAATTTTCTATCTTTAAATTTGAGTAAAAAAAATGATGTAACGTGATTTTATACATGCAAATGATATGATAACAATAATAACAATAATAAATGCATCATAAAAATAATATAAGCAAATGAATAAACGAAATAAAAAGGTAATCCATGACATGCAAAATGTTAAATGTAAACATAATTATACAATGGATGGGATAACAAACAAATAAATAAGGATCAAAAGATGTGCACATGGAAATTATGAAGATTAAAATATACATATAATTTACAAATAAAATTTTAGGTTATAGAATTTATTTATAAATACAACACATAATATACTTATGAAAATAAAGAAAAAATAATTATACATACATATATAAAATAATAAAAATAAGTATATTAAAAAGGGTGAGTATTTAACCACTTAAAACGTAAATATATACATATATATGAAAATATTTATTTAAAAAAAGAAAATATTCGTTTTTTTAAAATATATATATGTGTACATATAAAAGGAATATATATAGATAAAAAAATTAGAATAAAAATAATAATTACACTATCAATTAATAAAATAAATAAAAAGAACATAAAAAAAACTAAATTGAATTGCAATTAAAACATCTGGGGTAAATCCGCAAATAAATAAAAGTAAAAGGACTAATTTGAACGCGCGAGTTACATAGAGGGGCTGGAAGGGAAATTTCCCCTTCTCCTCTAAAACGGTGTCGTTCAAGAAGGGTTAAATTGAAATTAAAATAAATTAAAGGGGGAAATTAAAAAAATAATAAAACCTAATTATAAAGATATTTAAAGGCAGAGGGGCTAAAAGTGCAATTTGCCCCTCCGCATAAAAAACACGCAAATCCTGGGTCCGGGTCGGGTCGGGTCGACGCGCGGATCCTCCACTCAAAACGGCCAATTGGCTATTTAAGCCAAAACTTAAACCAAATTTCATTTCCAAAATCCATTTTAAAAAAAAAAAACCAAATTTTTCAAAAAAAAACCTCTCAGCCCTTTCAGTCCTGCGACCATCGGTCGATCATCGGACGATCACCGGCCACCGCGTCGGTCGCCGTTCTCCGGCGCCAGCACCGCCGTTTGCGGTGGCCAGGAAAAGGGAAAATCTTCCTTTTAGCCTTTTCAACACCCTTATGCCCGGATCCGGGCTTAAATCTTTGCAAAAAACAACAAAAGAGCCCCTAAAGGCAGAGAAACCTTTCGGCTTCCGGTCGTCAATCCTCGGTGACGACTTCCTCGGCTATCCACGGCGGTTTCAGGCTCGAAAACAGGTTGTTTCTTTCTTCTCTTTTCTATTCTATTCGCATGTAAATAAAAAAATAAAAAAATTGCAAGTATCCTCCTTTGCTTCGATCTTTGCTCTTGATATTGCGAAAATTGCAGTTTATATCTTTTGATTTTTCAAAATTCGGTCCTTTTTACAGTATTGTCTATGGCTTTAAATAGCCGAATGAAAAAGACATAAAAGAAGAAACAATATCTATTGTCTTTTGATTTGATTTGCAAATCTCTGATTTCATTTTCCATATTCTATTTGTCTCCATTTTCGTGCAGGTATGAAGATTCATGGAGATTCGGCCTTGGCTTGGCTCTCGGTTCTTGTTGTTGCTTCTGAAACCCTAGGGTTTCCTGAATCAGTTTTGGGCCATTATTTGGTTTGGGCCTCAATTTGTTTTTTTAATTGGGCCACATAGGCCAATTGTAAATTGGGCCCTTTAAAGCCCGGGCAAAATCTGTTATTACAGACACGATGACTAAATAATCTAATTTAAAAAACTTTAGTAACTAAACAAAAAAAGAAGTTAAATGATTTGAACAAAAATATTTACATAATTGAGTAATCATTCATATAATTTATTCGAGAAATAAATGATAATGTCATCCGTGATTGAAAAAAGGGTTTGAATAGTTTAATTATTAAATAAAAAAAGTATATTTAATAACTGTTTTCCTATTCAGAAAACATTGATTGTATTCAGTAGTTAGTAAGACAAATTAAAACAATTTTGTAAAATTAATACACGAACACACGCTTTTAAATCACGTTTCTCGGTCTAATATGAAAGAAAAATCCTGTTTCCTGTTTTACCCTTATTGTTTTATTAATTTTAATAGTTTTATTTAAATCTATATACAGTATTATATGAAAAGAAGGCGATGGGGTTTTAGATTCTGACATGCCTCCCTATCTTTTTCTTTTCATCAAATATAAAACAACTAGAATTCTAAATATAAACCAGAAGAAAGAAGAGTAATCAATCCTCTCTCTCCAACACCCATGCCAATCCCACACAAATATTGCTCCCTGCTCTGATCAATGACATTTGGAGATGTGTTCATCAACAATGGCTGCCACGCGAAACTATCATCAACCGACTTCGAAGAGTAAGAAATCCATAACTTATTTGCCTTTTTTTTATCTTTAAAGTTTGGGTTTAAATTCTCTATTTTAGAAATAAATATTGTTGGTTTGGATTTTTTATGGTTTTCGATTTGATCTGATGGAAGCACTACAGTTTTTTTTTTTTTTTTAAATATCAATTATTGAAATGAAACCGAGTTATGGGACATTTGGGTTTTAGATTTGGAAGATGAAAACGATACAAGCAGAGTAATCTGTGAGCTGACGGAGAGGTATTCCGGTCAGTAAATAATATAGGAGGACTCATTTTGTAATTTCGTTTTTAAGAGACTAAATCTCAAGTTTCTTCATATTTTAACTTTAAATTAATTACTCTATTTAAAATGATATATTTCAATTTTAACAATAAAATTTGTGCACTATTCTTTTTTTTTTCATGTTCTTCACATATTTTAATGATAAATTTATATCTGTCTCGGGTACGTAGTTACTCAACTTTTATAAATTTTCATTTTGGGTATAAAAATAAAATTTACATTTTGTTTGCTTCTAAAACTCAAGTTTTTCTTTAAGATTTTATATAATTCCCAAAACCCAAGTTTTCCCATTAAGTTTTAAAAATAGAAATAAAAGAAATTTAAAAGATAAAATGGTTTTCTTGGTAAAACTGTAGGTTTTCCTTTTACTGAAAAAATAAAATGAATTCTAAAAAGAGAAAAAATAAAGAAAATTAAAAGATACAATAATTTTTCCAAGTAAAAATCAAGTTTTTTCCTATAAAACCTAAACAATTTCTTGTAAAAAGTTTTTCTGATTTATTAGGAAGAACTAAAATTAGATCTACAAAAGAAAAAAATAAAAGAAATTAAAAAGAGTAATCAAAATGAAAATTTACTTTTAGGTGACTAAAATAAATATGAATTAACTGTGGATAATCAAAATAAAAAGTGCCTAAAATGCAAATTTTATTTTAAATTTCCAAATGAAAATGAATGGGTCATTTTCTTTCACTATCATTTAATTAATATGTAATTTTAATTCCACTGTGATTTAATTAATACGTAAGATTTATTAATCAAAGGAATGAGGAATTTATTAATGCTGAGCACAATCTACTCTAATTGGTTTTCTTTCGTTGGTTTTTATCAGTTTACTAAGATGGTTTTACAATGAGATGTGAAATAAATGATGTTTCCTTTTACCTTCTTTACATCTTACTATAAGGTGAAAGTGAAACATTTAAGAGAGTGATAAATAACTTGTATAGATTTGATTCTTGAATACATGGTTTTTAGTTTTTTTATTTAAAAATTATATATAAATATGAAACAACAAAAACACCATCATAATAATATTGTTTCGTACTAGTTTATATTCAATTTTTTGTCCGGTATTCACTTTGCCTCCCCAAGGGAGAGAGAGAGAGAGAGTTCAAAATGCTCCAAAAACGTTTTTAATGGATGCTTCGATCTATGTCACCTTTAGTTTCAAAGAAATCTCATAGAAAACCAGCTCCATCCCCATGTAAGTCAATTCTGTATTCCTTCATTATTATAGACCAATATCTTTGCTTTGCTTAATCCACCACTGGTTCACTGGATAATGATATTTTCTTACTGTCTTTTTTTTTCTCCCTTAGTTTATAACATTCTTCAAGTGTAATCATAAGATCTTCAATTTTGTGTCAGTGTGGGTGTGATCTTTGTGTGCTGAAAACTAGTTTGTCCCCTTGATTTGTTGCAAAATTTTGGGTTTTTTTTTCGCTAAAAAACTCATATCTATATTAAAGATGTGATTTTTTTTTTTGGGATGCATTAGAAAGGACCAGGTTCAATGGGTTCGGATTGGGATCCATGTTGGATCTCGTGGGCATTTCTTTGTTTTATTTATTTAGTCTTTGTTTCTGTGAACTGATCTTGTGTTTTGTGTTTCTTGTTTTTTTTTTCCTTCTGGGGTAGCTTGTGCAGATGGAATCTAGAATCTGCCACGTTGCCTAGGGCCTGAAAAAAGTGTTTGAGGAGAGAGTTTCATGGGTTGAACTCAAAGAATAATGGATAGCTTAAAAGAAGGTGAAGAATGTTCCTTTTTTGATGCACATGAGCACATTGCAACAATGCCTGGTTTAAACTGTAATGACATAGAGATACATCACTCAGATTCCAGTTTTCATAATTGGTCGGAGAGTAGCTTCCAATATGATGTATGGATTCGTAGCCCACGGAGTGTTGAGGAACGGCGTCGGAAATTCTTGGATTCGATGGGATTGAGTCGTAAATTCTTGGATTCGATGGGATTGAGTTTAGATGGAGTTTCTCGAGAGAATTCAGTAGATAGACCGTGTTTGGAAGGAGAATTTGTTAGGGTTATGGAAACCAGTGAAGCTGTTTTGAGAACATTTGGCTTTGAAGAGTTCTCTTCTAGTCGGTCTTCCATGTCTTGTTGGTCTAATGAGAATTTTGAATCATATGAGGAGTTGGGTTCGCGAGATGATTTTGCGTACAGAGAAGGAAATAAGGGTGAGGGTGCTTCATGCAATGTCGACGAAAAGGCGAGTGAAGGTTTTGAAATGAATGAATTACAATTGGTTACAGACAAGAAATTGAAGAGCCCTCTCGTGGCATCACCCTCATTTCTGCAATTTAGGGAGAAGCAAAATAAATTAGAGAGAATAGCAAAGAGAGTTAAGAACAGGTGGTTGAGTAGATTGCGTTCAATGTCATGTATGGTGGATACACAAGTTGAAGATGATAGGTTGAGACCCGATGTAGACGATTCGATTTTGAAGACTAAGGTTCAGAGAGTGAAGGTCCACCAAACCAGAAAGAAAACAAAGGAACTTTCTGCACTCTATAAGGGACAAGATATCCAGGCCCATGAAGGTCCAATTTTGACTATGAAGTTCAGTCCTGATGGGCAGTACCTAGCAAGTGCTGGTGAAGATGGTGTTGTGAGAGTGTGGCAAGTGGTTGAAGATCAGAGATGCAATGACCTTGACATTCCTGAAATAGATCCTTCCTGCATATACTTCATGGTGAATCACCATTCTGAATTGAAACCCCACTTTGTAGATAAGGAAAAAGCAGGTAATTTAAGGAGCTTGAGAAAAACTTCTGATTCAGCATGTGTTATCTTCCCTCCCAAAGTTTTCCGGATATTGGAGAAACCATTACACGAGTTCCACGGGCATGATGGTGATATCCTGGATCTCTCATGGTCAAAGAAAAATGTGAGTCAACATATATATATATATATATACATGTTTTTCATAATAATCACCAAATAACTTTCATCTAACTAGCATTCTCTATGAATATGTCTCACTCGTGTGTTCATGTTGCAGTTTCTGCTGTCTTCCTCTGTTGATAAAACTGTTCGAATGTGGCAAGTTGGTTGTGACCATTGCCTAAGAGTGTTTTCTCATAGTAATTATGGTGCGCTTCTGGCTGATTCTCTCTGTGTCTATGTGCGTGCATTATTTAACATGTAATTATCTAATTGAATTATTAGTATGCTTTGTTGTATTTTTGGGCATGATTTTGTTCTAGCTCCTGATAACTTCTCATTATATGATGCAGTAACATGTGTTCAGTTTAACCCTGTCGATGATAATTACTTCATTAGCGGTTCAATAGATGGAAAAGTGCGTATTTGGGCAATTTCTAGCTGTCAGGTTGTTGATTGGAGTGATGTAAGAGATATAGTAACTGCAGTGTGTTATCGTCCAGATGGACAGGTTTGGTGATTTTCTTGCTCCTTTATCTTCTAGGGGGCTACATCAGACAGCCGAGAAGTTCTAAGTCTGTTAAAAGTTCTTTTGTCCATTTATGTAGGGAGGAGTTGTTGGCTCAATGACAGGTAGCTGCCGGTTCTACAATGCGACAGGTATGCTCACACTGAAAGGAATCCATAAATATTCATGTGAATGGCCTATTGCTATTTATCAGTATTATAAATGATATCCACAATTGATAAGATAATTGAAGATTACTGTTATTAAGAGGAGCACTTTTAGTTTGTTTCTTGAAAAATGTTGTAGGTAAGATTTTTCATGGTTGGCATAGGTTTTAGAAACATGTCTATTATGAAGCTGCATTTTTAGTAGGGTGGATTCTCAAAATCCTTTTTTGTTGCTTTATTCAGATAGTCATTTGCAACTAGATGCGCATATATACTTAAATGGGAAAAAGAGGTCACCTTGCAAAAGGATAACTGGCTTGCAGGTAGTTACCCTTATCCTTGCTTTTGGTTGCTATAGGTTTGTCTTAATGGCTGAGATGTGCAGTTTTTGCTCATTATATATTATGCTTTGCAGTTTTTGCCACAAGATTCAAGTAAAGTAATGGTTACTTGTGCTGATTCTCAAGTCAGAATTCTTCAAGGACTCAATGTGATCTGCAAATACAAGGGTATGGTCCTCTCGTTCGCTAAACTTTTAATCATATAATAATGGTTTATTCCAACTCATTAAACCTGGAACTGTACACATCAGTTTCTTACATTTATTAAACTTTGAATCTAAAAACCGTTCTTGTTCCTCACTCTTATTATTCTGCTACTAATTTATGCTCTCTTTCCCACCCTGCAGGAGCATGTAACAATGTAAACCAGGCGTTCACATCATTAACTCCTGATGGGAAGCATATTGTTTCAGCCTGTGAGGATGCAAATGTATATATATGGAATTGTGTTGATCAGGATGAATGTACTCACTCAAATGCTAAAGATATAAGATCTTTTGAGCGTTTCTTTGCTAATGCATCCATTGCAATCCCATGGTGTGGTATGAAATGTGGTAATGCTGAAAATGGAAGGCAATTTGAAGTACTGAATGAGAATTTATCTGATAACCTTCCATTGTCCTCACCTTCACATTTCTCTTTGAGCCATGAATACTTTTTGGAGTCCTTTCCCAAAGAATCTGCGACTTGGCCAGAGGAAAGACTTCCTCCATCCAGCCCTTTAACTGTGTCATCTTCCATGCATAAATCCCAATACAAGTTTCTAAAAACTTCTTGCCAGAGTACATTTGAATCTCATGCATGGGGTCTTGTTATAGTAACAGCAGGTATGGATGGAAGAATTAGATCATTCCTCAATTATGGCTTACCAGTACCAGTGTGAAAATACTAGTGGCTCAGTATAGGCATCAGAGAGAAATGTTGCCCACATTGGGGCTGATAAACTTTGTTAAGCTTGGATAGGTTTGACAAGTTATCTCGAGATCTGAAAGCATCAAATTGTCATGGCTTGCTCACGACTACATGCTTGATTGGCATGCACAGTTCAAATTGACTGTAAAGAACCAGAGGTTTTCTGTTGGTGGTCTGCAATTGAATTTGTTCACACCAAGTGGCTATTGTTCTATGGTTGCAATAAGATCTTTTTTGGAATGAGTGACTAAGGTTGGTTTATCTGAATATCCAAGATTATTTTATGTTTGGTTGATTTGTTACTCGAAATATTTTTCTGCCTGCCCCGAAAAGGATTACACAAGTCGGGTTAAGAGAAGACATTTGAGATCTTATCATCTATAATGGAGGTGAGGTGCCTGTGGTCTGTGGGTCCTTGCAAACCATCATCTTCCTTTTGTTCACACAAATAGAAGTAGAAATACAGAGTTGGTGGTTGCAGTTCATAAAAGATGGTGGGGAACTTGACCATTACCGTTTGTTGGTCAGTTTGAATGATTGCATTATTTGTCTGCCATTATGGGTTTGGCCTCATGGTAGGGTCACTCAAACTCGGTCATGGAGGTAGAGCTTACTAGGAATTATTTTTCTTGGAAATGAACTTCCCTGCTCAATCTAGTGCTATAATGCATGCAATTTTTGTTGCCTTGCAGAGCACATTTCCAGGCCATTCTTTCCATGGCCTATCTGTTAGCGTTCGAGAGATCAATTGGCTAATACTATTCTTGCTCCGGTCTTAAAAAAATCCTTACATTTTCTGCTAACACAATTCATACTGTAGATAAATTTAGTGTTAATTATCGGGTTGATTTTTCACCCAAGTAAATTGAGTGTATATATAAACATACACGTAGTGTAGCATTCATTGGAAAAAGAACCAAGAAGCTTACTAGCGTTTTGTTTGTTAGAATATGGTGCTTTTAGTGTAGTTATTTTGTTGTTAATGTTTGTAATTTTTCGAACATATTGGAAAATAAAGTTTCAATGTTCAAATTATTATCTTTTGTGTATGTATCTTTTATGATTTTTACATGAAAAACAAAATATATAAGCAAATATTAATTCACAGATTACCTAACCTTCAACTAATATTAATGTACACTAATATTAAGGCTTTGTAGACATAGGGAAACTGAATTGTGTAAACATGTCGAGTGTTCATTGTGCTTTATTCATCTCCAGTGTCTGAAGCAGTTGGCACTGTTTGAATTTACTTACAAATATCGTGTTAGAACTTAAGAGCCGATCAGACTATCTTTTCTTAGTTTGGTCGATTTGTCAGACTCGACCAAACATATATATAAAAAAAAGTAAAAAAAATTTTAAAAAATAAAATTGGTTCATTTTGATGTAAAATGAATGATGAAAGAATGGTTTAAATCCTACCTGTAAGAATAAAAAGTTGTAAGGCCAAACTTAGAGAATGCAATGGCCTAGCCACATAGAGTATTGTCGGGTCAATTGACCCCACAAAGAAATAATAAGAAAAATATTACTTATAATATTGTTTAAAATTATATAAACAAAATATTCAATATATTTGAAAATGATTTCATAAAAAAAAATTGATCACCAAAAGAAAATGAAAAGGCTTGCCAAAAATATATAAAACAAACGATTTTATATAAAATTAAATGAATTTCTGTCCGCTCATTAAAATCTAAAATTTCTAATTCTTTTAACCTCTCTTTCTAGACTTTTTATAAGATAAGTGTTGAACCTTTCAATATTTTCAAGTGGGTCTCCCTAATTTGGTAACAACTCTTTTCTTTTCAACTTTTATTTATTAATCTTTAGAAAATTAAGATTGTAGCTTTTCTAGTGATAAATTAAATTTTTATGCAAGATTTTGTTTTATTTATTGAATGATTTTGGGATATTGATTTTGTTTGAGATTCCTAACATCTTGATTCATACAAATCTTTGAAGAAATTAGGATTGATTGTATTTATAATCTTGAATTTCTTAAACATGGATTAAAATTTATCATTTTTATTTAGAAATTGTTGCTGCTAGTGTGGTTATAGTGAATCTTATGTTTGAAAAATTAATATATTGTATTCTCATGACACTAAAAAACACTTAAGTTATTTTTATTTTGTGAAAGAAAATTACGAGTTGTATGTTGGCTTTGTGAACACCTTTATGTGTTTAAGATTTAGATATATTTTAAAAGAAAGTTTATCAGTGAAGTTGAGAAATATTATGCATTTTAACAAAATCGACTCTCCAATCCAAATTTCTTAGCTTTACGTCTAGGAAAGTGGTATAGTTTAGGTAATAATTTATGATTAAATTAAAAAAAAAAGATTTAATGGTTTTAGTAACGTGGAAAAGCACTTTATAATCATAGTAGTATTTTAAATATGGATTAAATTTCATAACCTTTAAATATATATTACAATTTACAAAACCCCAACTGTTATCGAAATTAATGGTAAAGATGAAAAAGCAGATTCTGTACCAAAGGGTAGGGTTGGTAAAAACATTGAGAAAACAAGAATCCGAGGCCAAGGACGTTTAAAAACAACATTGATTTCATTGTTGAAGCAGATGCTCCTGTCCTTGAGGAACAAGCCATAGAGCCAGATCAAAAGTTAACCAAAACTTAAACAAGAAGGATTAATTGATATTAAAACATATGGAGGTACCATAATTAGGAGACCACTAGGACAAAAGCATGATTAGTTGTTAAGGGACAAAGTTAAGTGTTTTTGGCTTAGCTGTTAACCTAAATTAATATACCCTCTTTTTTGTTGGCTTCTGCTATCAAAAGCCAGATTGATTACGTTCGGCTTTTAATTTCTTTAGGCTCTTGGATTATATGATGGGACTTAATACATATTTTTAATGTATTGGAAGGAATATCATTGCTAATTTAATTCATAATAATAAATAATATAAGTGAAATGTTAATCAACCTTTAGTGGTGCCAATTAATAATTGAGAGTTTTAGTTCCCCGTTTAAATGTATTTGGACTGATTAACTAACAAAGTAAAAATGAGATACACAAAACTTGGTTACACATTTTAGAAACTTTTTATATCTGCGGAGCCTTACCTAGAAAGTAACTCATTATCAATCTTTAGAAGAAGACATGATTTAAGTTCAACTCACCAAGTTGCAACCTCATACATTAACTGCATCACTCTCTCCACTAAAACTTTTCCCTTGAAAGCTTAGTAACAAATTGAACAATAAGAGCAATTTGTTTACAACAAATTTGCACTAAAATAAGTTCCTCACAATGAATAAGATAAGTGCTCTTAATCTCGTACTTGAATAATAAACAAACCTTCTTCAAATAGACATGTATTGACTCTTCTGTCAACGTGAACTTTAACTTCCTTCCATTTAGTTCAAGCATGTCTTCTATTTGGAAACAAAGAACAAAGATCTTTTATGATTAGTCTTATTAGGAAAACAAATCTTTTGAAATAAGTAAACTCACTCATATTGAAAGTCTTCATAGAATCCTTGCTTGACTTAATTTTCTTCAAGTCTTAACTTAATAATCTACTGCTAAAAATCCTCCAAATGTATGCATTGAAAATGTCCAGAGTTTTTTAGTCAAAAAATGCTAACCAAATATGACAAGTTACATGATATGCTAAATGCAAGTTGAGTTGCAATTAGAATTGCATTTGGATAGTGTAGAACATCTCTCTTTATAAATTTTTTTATATAAAAAAAAACACATCAGAGCACTCAAGCAAGGTAATTATGCTCTTCAACTCAACATTCCCCTTTAATCCGTTCTTTTAACTATGAAACATAACTATGTAATCAATCATTAATGTAAAGAAAACATATAAAATTAATACTCAAATACATAGTGTCACACCCCAAATTTTTGAATTTGTACTTTGGATGGTTGATCAAGTGATTTTAGTAAGATTTTATATGAGAGCCCATCTAGTTAGCGAAATTAAACTGATTTTATTTTGACGCACCCTCTAGCGAACCGTTTCGTTGTGTTTCACCATCTTACAGACTCCCATTTCACGTTTTGCGAGCTCTTGCATTTTGGCAAGTTTACTCGTGCGAGAACACGCCAATGGCGAGTTCAATTGTTGTGAAGTTAATTGTTCAGTTATTAACTGTGGTATGTGAGACACATACCAATTACGTGTCAAACCTTAGGAAAGGAATGTGTCACTGTGCATGACACCTGGAGAGTCTCGATGGTTGTGTTTAATTAGTGGAATCGTGTATGCATGTAATGTGCTGTTTAGAGTGGGAAAAGCTTAATCTTATATTTAAATAGAGAAATAAAAAAGGAAAGACTTTAATTTTCCTTTACCGAGTTTTCTTTATTCTTTTGAAGAAAATTTGAAGTCTTCTTCGTTGCTTAGAAGAAGAACCTGAGATCATAGCCTATTTAGAAACTACTTTTAGAGCCAATCACTAGTAATTTCTTAAGTCCTCCTTTAATTCGAGTATTAGGAAATGTAAGAGTGGTAGAAGTCATATATATATAAGTTTTCATTGGAAGTTTTGGAAGGAAGGAAACCTTCCTCTGATTAAACTGTTGCATGTTGCAATAACAGTCACGGTTGTTTATGTATTTAATAGAAATGTTTGATTATATTTAGCTAAAGAAGCATGAGAAGGCCTTAGTAAGAAGGGGAAAGAATCCGTTAAATAGATAAAGCTTTCCAAGGAGTTTTTGGTGAGTTCATTCCACTTTTGCTTTTGATAAATAATGAGTTCATTCCACTTTTGCTTTTGATAAATAATAAACTAACTTAAAATTAATGTTGTCCTTCCAAGTAAAATTAGTACTATATTAGAAATTACAAGTGCATTCTTGTGTTAATAAACTATAAATACGAAACCTAAATAAATATGTATGAATAATTGAAATGGACACTCCTTCCTTGGTGCACAAGCAGTATCCGAAAAGATGGAAAAAAAGGGGTAATAGAGGTATGTTGAAATGTAATGTGATGGGAGGAGTAAATGGAGAATATGATATGGTATAGATTTTGCCTTCGATAGGGCATGTGAATGCAAATCGAGATTGGAGAATGACCCCGGCTTTACGGGGGAACACATATGTGTTCAAATTAACAAGGAGGATTTGTAGAGGCTTACTGACTCTGTAACATCCTGATTTTGGGCCTAGTCGGAACAGTGATTTCGGGACCACAAATCCGATGAGGAAAAATTTATTTTTCTTATATTTTTATGGTCTATGATTTCACAAAATGATTTCATGAAAATTTCGTTCGAAAATTTTGACGTTTGGGCACTCAATTTAGTCAAAAGGACTAAATTGTAAAAAGTGCAAAAGTTGAGTTCTACATGTTAGAGTGAGAATTTGATGTTGCCATAGAAGGGAAAAATGTTCAGCATGTAATAAAACATAAGAATAAGGCATGAAGTTTAATTTCCAAGCCTTGGGGCAAAAATATAATTATGCAAAAGTTTAGGGATAAAATTGTAATTTTGAAAAAGTTAGAGTCGAGGGCTGTTTTGATGAATGTGAGTATTAAATTAATTAAATTTACTATTTTAGATCAAGAAGAACGAAACTCGAGGTTAGACAAAGGAAAGAGTAAAGTTGAAGAACTAAGTTGGTAAATTTGACTATAGTTGGTACCGAGGTAAGTTTACGGTAAATAAATACAATATTTCAATAATTATTATTAATGCTGTTATTTTCCAGCAATTATGTATTTATTTTATGAATTTATTTAATGTTGACTTAAGTATGAGATGATAGAGAATTAAAATTAAAAAGTCCCGTTGATACATAAGGATGGTACTGGATACGAATGTCATGACATTTGGGTAAAGAGGTCCCATGAAAGACCATGTCTGGGACATGGCGTTGGCACCGAGATGAGAGGTCCCATGTAAGACCATGTCTGGGACATGGCATTGGCACCGAGATGAGAGGTCCCCTATAAGACCATGTCTGGGACATGGCATGGGCACCGAGATGAGAACATCCCATGTAAGACCATGTCTGGGACATGGCTTTGGCATGTTATGATCAGAAGATACCCGAGTATCCTTATTATTCCAATGTGGTTCAACGGGCTAGTAAACGAATCAGGTACATGAAAGTTCAGTTAAAAGCGTAAATGGCAAGCTCAGGTAAGTTATAAGAGTTAAGAACTTATTATATTATCAAATGATACTCAACGTTTCAGCAGTGGAAGAGTAAACTAAGTAAACAAGCAAGAGAATAATCATTTGAGTATACAAGCAAACAAGCAAGAGAATGGGAATGAGATTAATTAAAGAGTAAACTAGAGACCTTGACATTTGAGTATAATCATTTGTGTTAAATTTTGTTATTTATTTGCTAGTAAACTTACTAAGCTTAATGCTTACTTCTTTTATTTTTCTTTCTCTTATAGTATTGCAAAGTTGCTTCAGGGATCCTAAAGAAGTCGGAGATCGTCTACACTATCAAGAACAACTGCTCGGTATTTTATGATGAAACACGTTTGAGTTATGGCATGTATAGGGACTTAGTTATTTTGAATGTTTGTAATTATGATTTTGCTAAAGAATGGTGTGTGAGAATTTGATGATGAATGGTTATTAAAATGGTTAAGTATGAAGATGTTTGTTGTTATAAGAGTCTAGGTGATAAATTATGCATGGAAATCATGAAAGGGTAAAATTTTGCAAAGAAACAGAATTCAGGCAGCAACAGTGACGTGAATTTGAAAAATCACCTAGGATGGTATAAAATGAATTTGTGGTTGAATGATATATGTAATTAAATCTTGTTGAGTCTATTTTCATAGAAAAATAACGGTTTAACAACATGAATTTTATATTTTGAGATATATGAATTTTAGTGAGACAGGGTCAGAACTATTTTTGGAGTCCCCTGTTCTGAGTTTAGAAAATCACTAAAAATGGTAAAAAAATATTTATGAGTTCTATTTTATATGCATGGAATACTTATTGAGTCTATTTTCTGTAAAAATAAGTGCTAGAATTATATGAAAATCCCATAATGAGAAATTTTATTTTTAGTGACAAGAGGTCAGGGCAGTTGATTGGTGAAACAGGGGAGACTTTAACTAATAAAATATACTAATTGGCTAAGCCAAAAATTCTAAAAATTTTATTGTAGGAAGATATATGAGTCTAGTTTCAGGGTAAATTTATGGAGTTAAATTTTGAGTTCTGTAGCTCGAGTTATAACTAATTTAGTAACTGCTGCGCGATTGGACGGATTGCTGTAAAATTTGAAATTAAATTTCAAAACAAGTTTTTATGCTTCGAATTAGTAAGATAAGATAAGTAATGCCTCGTGCTCGACTCCAGCAACGGTCTCGGGTAAGGGGTGTTACAGACTCTAAGGAGCAATATAGTGAAAATGGAATATTAGCTCTTCAGAGCGTTGAAAGGATTCAAAGTTAGCATAAGGAAGGGTGTATAAATGTTTGTAAAAACAGCGCATGTGAATTGCACTTGAATGTATTAATAACTGATAGTAAACTATACTTACTTGCAATTGTACTTAGATGCGGATAGTATTCGCCAATGCATAGACTTAGTCATAAACTAAGTTAGTTTGTGAATTGTGTTTATATAGAGTTAGTATTCCCCAGGAAGCTATACTTAGTTGCGATGTGCATCAGCATAAGAGTGGTTTATTCCTCCTAAGGATAGTTATTGTTTATTACGAAACTCACCGAGTTCTTTTTGAACTTATCTAGTTTCCTTTATCCCATTTTCAAGTATCTTAAAACATTGCAAATTCTTTGTAGAGACTCGGCTAGACAATGGACTCATTTGTAAGCCATTTATTTATCTATTTTGTAACATGTATATCTCGGGGTGGCTCGTAGTTTTAGCCTATTTTTGTTTAAACTTTGTATAAAGTGAATTCCGGTTGTACTTTCGTATAATATTTTTTTATAAGCTTACTGTTATTGGCACTTGGCCAAAAATTCAAACTTTTATGTTATGTATGTTTTGGCGTACTGATATATTTTTTCCTTTGGTATTGCCGTGTCAACCATAATTTGCCAAGCAACATTCTAAAACTTGTTTGCTATTATATATTACATGGTTTAATGAGCGAATGACCTTTGCTGTAATACTGTGTGATGTTTTCAGTCTTATGGTAACACCATTATTCGCTAGTTTACTCCCCCGATTGGGGGTGTTACACATATTATCATAGAAATAACAGTAGTCAGAGGGAACTTAAATACATGCCTAATCAACCTGAAAATAAAATCCAAAAACCAAAGTATAAGTATCATAAAAAATCATAAAAGAACACCAAAATTTGACATACTCTCCTCCTAGCATGTATTATCCATTTAACTCCCCAACTTGACTTCATTTAACTTATCCTTCCCCCCTTTTTTGCTCAAAAATACAAAAGGCTTCAAAGATCTCGATCAAAAAAATTAGCCTTATAACGAAGAATACAAATCTCCTACCCACCAATGAGCTTTAATTGACTCTTTAAGTGTTGTATTTTCTTGTCAATACTAGATCCAAGTCGACATCTAGTTGCTCCATAAGTTTGGCCTTATCACCACTCGATAACCCTTCAAATGTTGACCTGGGTGCAACTAAGATGGTAACTAATTAAGATGGAAACTAATTTAAGACTCTCACCATCCTTTGAATCCATTCCAACATTAGTTTTTGTAGTTGTATGTTCTCCCCTTTTTCACTTGTGAGATTACTTTAACTTAGGCATTGAAGGTTTAGTAACCCCATCCTCCTACATTATATCCTTCTTTTTCTTGAGCAAGATTTGATAGATGAGTGAGGGTATAGGTAGCATGTGCCTGATGTTCTTGGTTTTTTCATGCTTTACAATCTTATTGGGTACTAGTAAACTAAGATCAAATGGTATAACAAAACTACCTTTTACAATAATGTGACCATTATCTTGTTGACCACCATGCTTTGCTTGTTTGGTAGCTAGTTCCTTATAGTTATGGTTTGCAATGCATCATATATAGGCTATTAAGCTCAGAAGTCTTAAACTCTTGCTTCTTAGGCCAGGTAGTTTGAACCTTTTAGGGGGTTAGGAGGTTAGAAAGTCATTTTCAACAACCAATTTTTCATTATCTATACCATGGTGATGAAAAAATTGCTAATCACAATGGGATTGGAAGTAAATAAATGTCCCATAACATAAGACAACATGTAATTCTCATTTTTCTTGTCCCTAATTGATATATGGATGTTGGCATAAAACTCTAGGACCAAATTCTTTACATATTGCTTCACAAAGGGAACAAAAGAGGAAGAAGAAGTTGATTATGCTAAAAAAAATTTCAATGCCATTCTTGTAGAAATCACTCTCCTAATGTTCATTTCATTTATAAATATTTTTTCCCATGATTTTTATCCTTTTAGAACTAGTATTATTAAGGAGTCTAGGCTTCTTTTATTCTGGTTTAACCTATGTAGCTTTAACAACTTCTTTCAAGATTTCAAATATTTTGAGAACATTAATTTTTTTTTATTTCTCTTCTTGGATAATGAAGGAGCACTTGGCCTTTTAGGATGGTTCTTTGTAGCTAGTAGAGCCAACTCTACTAGTGGCACATTTTCTTCTTTATTTGAATCATCACCAACTGTTGCAAGGGCTTTTCTCTTTCTCTCTACTATTTTCTTCTTTGGAACTTGAGGAATGAAAAGTTCCTTTACTTTCTTAACTTCCTTCTTATTAGAATATTCTTTCTCAGTCTCTTTAGTAAGAGATGCCTTGGTTCTTTTACAAGATGCAAAGCTAGTTGTAATTAAGGAAACAACTACCTCAGGTTTATTATTGTTACCAACAAGGAGTTCTCCTTGTTATTTTGCTTAGCAACTTCCTCAACAAACTATGAGCGCAAGGATCAACCTCAGATAAAACTTCATATAATTTTTGTTAGGTAATAGCATCAATCAATTTATTAAGTTGTATATCTTGATCTAGAGGGGATGTTCGACTAACAGACGATCAATTTTATCTACTCTTTTTCAGACTTACCTGCCATGCTTTAATACTTTCTTCAAGATTTTTTGCATTTTCCACATTATCAATAGCAATTTTTCTCTTAATGCAAATAATAAGAAGCATCAGTTGTGATGCCCTAAATTTATGATACAATGAATAATACCATTCTAGAAGAATACACAATGATTCCTTAGGATTGGATCGATACTTCAAACCAACTCCCACACTAAAGCACAAGTCAAAATATGCTATTAGTTAAGTAAAAGTAAACTGACAATCATACTTTGATAGTTACTAGGGCCAGTTGCAACTCCCTTTACATTTGAGCACAGTTTGTTTGAAATTTATATACGAGTTTTAATTGATCGTGAACCTTCCAACCTAAACTTCTTCACCAAATTACGTGCATATTTTTCCCGTGATAAGAAAATTACCTCAATGAGCTGTATGATATAAAAACCTAAGAAATAAGACAATTACCTCACTATGCTCATCTTCAACTCAGATTGCATCATTTTCACAAAAGTTCTTTAGCTTGCTTGGAAGTTGACCTAAATATTATTATCTACATAAACTTCTTTAGTTTTAATAGCACCATTCTATTTCTTTATGAACAAGGTTTTGTCCACGTTTCTTTTCATGTACCCTTGCTTAAGAAAAAACCTTGGGAGTCTCTCCTACCATGCCATTGGGGCTTGCTTTAAGCCATATAATGCATTGGTAAGTCTATAAACGAGCTTAGGATGCTTGGGCTCTTCAAAACCATTAGGATGTTCTACATAAACCTCTTCATTGATGGAACCATTCAAGCATGCACTTTTTACATCCACTTGGAAGAACTTGATCTTCAAATAAGTTACGAATGAAAATATGAGTCCTATTGCCTCTAATCTTGTTAGATGTGAAAATGTCTCATCAAAGTTAATACCTTCTACCTGAGTATAGCCCTATTGGATCTAGTTCCCTAAGTGTAGTATTTTCATCTATGTACACTTGTAATTTTTTTAACAAATTGGTTAATAAAACATGTCTTAGATTACATTAATATACTTCTTATAATTGTCCTCATGTGGTTTTTGCATGCAAACAAAAATAGAAGTAAAAATTGGCTCACTAATTGTCTAATGTTTAAACTAATACTAAGTGGTATTATGTGGACGGATCGTAATATAAGGAGACAAATTATATTAGTAGATGAACCTAAACATGTCCTTAGTCTAATCGGAAATGATCAAACCGATTGGAGGACTAATATGCTATTTATCATATCCAATTGGGGAGATGCCTAATTCCTTAGTCTAATCGGAAATGATCAAATTGATTGGAAGACTAATATGCTATTTATCAGATCTAATTGGGGAGATGCCTTATCTTGGGAATCAGAGTGGATGATTCCTACAGGATAGAAACATAAATGAGACTAATTGGAATAATAGTACATCGGACTAGATCCAAGAAGAATAGATCATGAATCTTTTTAGGGATTTATTCACTTGTAACTTTCATAGTGTGGCATACCTAAATCATGAATGGATGTCAAGCTATGTATGCCTAACTTGTATACTTTAATGTAAGTAAAAACCTGTGTTCAAATAGATAAGGAACCAAAAGCTGGTGCATTGGGTATACGACTTCTACAGTATGTAGCGTTAGTCACAAAAATGGAGTTTATAGCCCAAAATATGGGTAAATGATATCCTCTCATTGGCATTACATTGTTGATGAAGACTAAACGTGGTTATGGGTCGTTCACCTTTGTGGTGAATGACTTGATTACTATTTGATAGTAATTGAATTTTCATAAAGGAATATATAATGATTACCAAGAGATATAATATGATCATATTGGGAGAATAAATTTATCCCAAAGGGATTAAGGATATCCTATGAGGGTAACACACTTATGACAAGGTCATTGGATGAGCACTGATCGAGTTGCTTTCGTAATGGTATGCCGTTGGGGAGAGCTCAATCACGATACTATAATGGAATAACTTCATGACTAAATGAGTTTATAATTAATAGGCGAAAAGTTAGAACTTAATTATAAATCATTTAAGCCCTAATCACATATGTCCAATCAGTCTCACCATTAGCTCATTGAAACGAAAATGAATTGCATGTTGAATAAAATGAACAAAAATGGACAGAGATGGTAAAAATAGAGAAAAAGGAAACATTTGGAAATGAATTTGGTTTTCTCCAAAATGAAAATTAAAGTGACCTAGAAATGAATTTATGATTTTTGAATTAAAGGATTTTCGAAAATAGAAATAAATAATTTGGTTATAGTAAATCCGTTGAATGTAGAAATATTAAATATATTTTCTCATGGATTCTTTTACGGTAAAATCGTCATGATTTTAACGGTTGTTTTCCCCTAACTAGGAGTTCGTTTTTCCATTTAAGTTGATTGCTACAATTCAACAAGGGTTTTACCTTTTCTCCCTATAAATAGATGGCATCGGTAGGTCTGAAGATAGAACATTAAGATATTGTTATTCTTCCTGAAAATAGTGAAAGTTTATTCTCTAAGTATTAATTCTATTTTTTGGAATAACAATTTTGCTGGTTTCTATTGAGAGAGATTTTGCTTTCACACTAAAAGTAAAGAAAACTCTTTCTGGTTTTGTGTTTGATTCGAATAATTCGAGCCTACACTCGAAGCATTTTGTGGTATAAGAATAGAGGAGAAGGTTGTTTGGTTCAAATCCAGGAACGATAAGGATCTGTCTAGCAGAAGACACAGTGCAATTTTGGTAAAGGGTTTATTCCTATAAATATCACAAAATGGCTCGATTTTCAAAATTTTTATTTTTCGTTGTGCGAGAAACCTATTTTTGAACTAGATTTTTTCTAACAAGCACAAGCCATTAGCCTAACCTTGTTCCTGGTGATGTTTCCAAGTTCATCAGTTTTGTCTTTAAAAATCCACTTTGTCTCAATTACATTACAATAATAAGGTGTTAAAACAAGTTTCCATACATCATTTCTTTCAAATTGGTTAATCTTTTCTTGTATGGATTGGACCTAATTCTCATCTTTAATAACCTCTACCAATCTTGGGATTTATGGAGAATGTTTAGCATGCCAATCTAACCATATCTCAATAGTTTGGCCTAAACTTTCCTTTTATTCTAACTCTTTCTTTAACATCAACTATCACATCATCTAAAGAATGATTCTTCCTTAGTCTTGATGATGGTTGAGGTTTAGAGATATCATCATTCTACTAATCATCAATTTTTTAGGATCAACTATATGCTTAGTCTTAGGTAACTCAAAAACTAATTTAGTTGCAACGTGTTATGCCTCATGCTTTACAAGTTCTCCATTTGTACATTTACTAGGTAGATAGATAACAAGTTCACGTTTGACATTGACATTGAAGGTCTCTTTAATTGTTTTTATACACTTGTTGAAAACCTTGTAGGCCATTCTCCTAGTGGAGTATCTGAGAAAAATCTCCTCATCCTGCTTGTATCAAAATTTCCCCGATATGTTCTATCTTAAAGAATATACAAATTGCTTCCAAACACATGGAAGGATATCATATTTTACTTCCTTCCTCTTTGCATCTCGTATAGGATTATTTTGGTCTTGAGCCTCAACAACACCCTATTAATCACACGAACAACAATGTTAATAACTTCTTCCCAAAACTAATGTGATACTCTATTACCACTAATCATTATTCTAGTTATATCTTAGATTATACTATTCTTTCTTTAAACAAATCCATCCATTATGGAATCTTTGTTGTTGAAAACTCATGTTAAATCTCTTTATTGCCATAAAAGTTAGAGAAATTTTTATTCTTGAACTCCATATCATGGCTACTTATGATTCAAACTATCTTCTCAATGAGCTGACTTTTCTTGTTCATGAGCTTCTTACATAGATTCTTAAAACCTTCAAAGGTAGTTGATATCTCTCTCAAGAACCTTACCTATGTGAACTTTAAATTTTAATCTATACAGACTAGAACATAACTCTTGCTATTTAAACTTTTTGTCTACATAGGTGCTATCTAATCCATGCATAATAGCTTAAGAGCACCAAATGTTTGGATCAGTTGCAGCAAGGGATGTGATTCACAATGTTGCTTACCCTTCATGCAATCTCCACAAACCTTAAGAATGGCTCCCTTAGCCTTGGTAGTCCTCTTCTAATGTTATATCTCACCAGTCTTGGTAGACGCTTGAAATATACATGGCTTAGCCTTTCATGCCAAAGCACAAGATCAAAGGAGTTAACTTGATTACATGTCAAAGTTCAATTAGTTTATTATAGTTATCAAACTTCCTAGCACCCTCTATTACCATCTCATTTTTTATTTTTAGTCCCCTTGGACCATTCCTTTGTGAAATTCACTAATATCCCTGGTTACAAAGTTGACTAATACATATTATATTGGCTTTCAATCCTTCACAAGAAATATGTTTTGAAGTTGAGGCTTGCCATTGACATTAAGAACTCCTTGTTGGGATTTTGTGCCGTTATTATAGCTATTTCACCATTTATGCTTGTAACTTTTCTAATAGATTGATTAATAAAATTCCATAGTTAAATTATTATCTTTTGTAAAAATTATCCTAACTAGTTTTTTCATGAAAAAAAAACAAAAAACAAAAAAAAAATAATGGCTCGTTGATTACCTAAGGTTTAACTAATACTATGTTACATCTTAAGGTCAGATTATAATATAGGAATACAACTTATATTAGTAGGTAATTTACATGATCCATAGTCTAAGGAATAAAAATTGAATGTATCATTGATTTGCTTATGGATCTATTCACTTGTGATGTTCATGGTGTGACGTAACTCAATCTTGAATAAGTGACTGACTATGTGCATGTAATCTTTGTACTTTGATATACTAAAAGCTTGTGCTCAGTTGGTATCATAGCCGAAAGTGGTATGTTTGGTATATAACTTATGTATGACATGGTTTCATTTACAATAGTGGAACTCATAGCTCAATTAAAGTATAAATTAATATTCTCTCACTGGCATTGCATGGATTAGGAAAAAGGAACGTGACCACGAGTCATTGGTTGAGGACAAATGATTCTTATTACTATTTGTTAGTAATAGTCCTTTTTCATTGTGGAAGATTCAATAGGAACCATGAGATAAAATAAGATTATATTGGCTGAATTGATTTAATACATAGAGATTAAGAATATCCTATGAGGGTAAAACACTTACGAAAGGTTATTGGATAAAACATAAATCTAAGTTCCTTTCATAATTGTATATAATGGGGAGTTCAGTCTTTGTCCTTTTAGTGAAATGAATCTATAACTAAATAATGTTGTAATGAATAGATGAACAATAAAAACATAATACAAATTAATTAAGCCTTATTTATGTATGTGTAATCAATCCATCTGCTAGCTCAACACAACCCTATATGGATTGCACAAGAACTGATACGATAAATGAATGAAAGTGATGAAAGAGAAATAGATTGCATGAATTACTATTCACAGTAAATGATTTTTCTCAAGAGGAACAACGAATGACTTATAAATTAATTTAATTTATTTTAAATATTATTCAATTGATTGTAATTAAATAATTGAAGTCCAAAGTAAAATTAAATTAATTAGTCATCACAATTTTTCTTGAACAAGGCGATTAAATTTATTTCCTCATAAATTCTAGTATGGTAAATTCGTCATTACTTTAATGGAATTACAATTAGGTTGATAAAATGATTTAATTGATAAAAATAGTATTTTTGGAATATAAAATTGATTATTGAGTTGAATAATTATATAAACTTGTTTTAATTAAAAATTGGACTATACATATAATTGTACCTAATATAAGAAAGGTCCAATGAGCCCATTCTTATTAGGGGTTCGCGAAACACTAGGAAAAATCCAATGTGTGTGCCTCCACTATAATGAGTGGGACTCTTAGTTTTCAATTAAATTAATATTTTTACTTTCTTCTTGTTGAAGTAGAACTCTTGTGATTTTTTACTATAAGTACAAACTATGGGATAGCCAAATATACAACCTTAACATATGTGGATACTCTACTAAAGTTTAGAGAAAAATATTAGCTACATAATAAATTCTATATTTTGTGAATGCTTGAGTTAGTATGCTTTCAGTTTTTGTTACCATATAGAAAGTAAATTGTCCTCACTAAAAAGTTAAAATTTTCTTTCTATGTTTAGTTTGGATTAAAAATTGACTCTCTTAGCAACCGAGAGTTTGAGAATAGAGGAGAAGATCGTGTTGAAACACCGGTACGCCCCATGACATAGTGGAAAAAATAATTCTAATAATCTCAACCCATGTATCCATCTGTAAGGAACAAATCTGAGTTGAATAAAAGGTTCAAAAATATACATTTTTTATTTGTATAGAGAAAAATCAGATTCTCGAAGTAGTCTATTTGATGTAGAAAAACGAACCACAACCACAATGTTTAATTCTGACCACTAAGGTATCCACCTGGTGAGAATGATCGAAATTTTCTCAAAACATTTTCAAAGAATTTTTCTATTTTTCGAAATTCCCAATTGTGCTATTTATGTGAATTTGAATAAGTAGAAAAAAAGGGGAATAAAAGAATGTTACACTTTCCTTTTTATTTAAACAATTTTGGATACACTTAATCACATAGAGATATTTTAGGGATCGTCTTAAATATTATATTATTTCCAAAAGAATATCAGTATTTTATCACATAAAGCCCATTTCACACTACTTTAAATTAGACCATCTATGTGTGTAAATCAATATGCACATACGTTGTGTTTAATATTTAAATTATCAAATTATAAGGATATTTTTATAATTTATGTAACTCGTGCGTTAAGTCAAATATAACCCAATCCTTCTACATGTTATAACTGTTTCAACCATAGGGTGTGACCCTGTAGGATATTGCAATGTTAACAGTAATATTAGAACATTTCTAATGTTACAAATAGTAAGCAGCATCTAGCAACGCATCATCGCTACCCAAGTTATAAGAAATTATGGTTCGACATAATCTTTCAATAATAATGTTACCATGCAATATATCCCTTGTCATTAATATCTAGATTGAACACAAATCATGACATAGTTATATTTGTACAATTGAATGCCTTGTTTCTTAATTCACGATGGACTAAGATAAACAAATAAGTGTCATATCTCAAATCAAATCATTTGAGCATAGCCGTGCATTTCAAGTCTCACTCAATCAAGAGCCCTAAGATATTGCTTCATTATGTAGGAGAGGGACAAATCTTATCTTATTCATTTACATCCCACTACATAGATTGTGGCATACCCAACATTAGTTTTTATAGTAAAACCATCCATAGAAGACGTATAATTGTGTCAAAGAATATGGCTCACAATGTTAGAGCTATGATGATATCAAAGCTAAAGATCATACATAGAATTATCACTATGAGAAATTCTGTTACTATTACATAATTATCGAAGAGGTATTCTCTGTTGGATCTAGGGCCCTAGTGTGTATATTTGTCTATGTGCACTAGTAATTTTTTCGAATAGATCGGTTAATAAAATAATTCATGGATTACATTAATATAAATTGTATAATTTCCTCATGAGGTTTTTGTATGTAAAGAAAAATAGAAACAAATATTAGCTCATTGGTTGTCTAGTATTTAACTAATACTAAGCGATATTACATGATCGGATTGTAATATGAAAAGACAGGTTATATTAGTAGACGAACCTAAACATGTCCTTAGTTTAATAAAAATGAGAAAATCAATTGAAATAATAGTATATTGTCTATCACGTCAATTGAGGAGATACCTTGTCTTGGGCATCAGAGCGAATGACTCCTAGAAGATAGAGACATTGATGTGACTGACTAGACTGACAGTATATCAGACTAGATATAAAAAGAATAGATCTTTAATCTGTTTCTGGATTTATTGACTTGTGACATTCAAAGTGTGAAATACCTTAATCTTGAGTGGATGACGAACTATGCATGTGTGACTCGTATACTTTGATGAAAGTAAAAGCATGAGATCAAATAGATAAAGAATCGATAGTTGGTACATTGGGTATACTACTTTTGCAGTATGTAGCATCATTCAAAAATGGAATTCATAGCCTGAGATATGGGTAAATGACATCCTCTAATTGACATTACATGGTTGATGAAAAGTAAATGCGGTCACGGGTTGTTTGTCTTTGTGATGAATGATTTGATTATTATTTTATAGTAATTGACTTTTCATAAAGGAAGATGTAATGGTTACCATTAGATAAAATAGGATCATATTGGGAGAACAGATTTATCTAAATGAGATTAATGATATCTTATGAGGGTATCACACTTATGACAAGGTCATTGGTTGAGCACTGATTGAGTTGCTTTTGTAATGGTATGTCATTAGGGAAAGTTCACTCACGATACTATAGTGGAATGACTTCGTGACTAAATGGGTTTATAATTAATAGGTGAAAAGCTAGAACTTAATTATAAACCATTTGAGCCTTAATCGTATATGGCTAATTGATCCCTTCTCTAGGTCGTTGAAACTATAAATGAATTGCATGTTGAATCAAATAAATAGAAATAGATGGAAATGATAAAGTTAGAGAAATGAGAAACATTTGAAAATGAATGTTGTTTTCTCTAAATGAAAATAAAAATGAATTTATGGTTTTCGAATTGAAGTTTGAAAATGGAAATAAATTTATTGGTCATGGTGAATCCATTGAATGTAGAAATTTTAAATTTATTTTCTTATAGATTCTTTTACGGTAAAGTCATCATGATTTTAATGAAATTAGAATAGGATTGAGAAAATTATTTAATTAGGAAATTAATTTATTTAAATTAATTTAAAATGTTTATTGTGGGAAATAGAAAAATAAATATCAGGTTGGATTTAATTAGAAAGTACTAGGATAAAAGTAAATGAAGTACTTGTAATTGAACCCGATGCGGGAGAGACCCAAAAGCTCCTCATGTTTAAAGCAAGAGACAACAAACCCTAGTTTGTTTAACTAGGGTTGTCGTCTCACCTAATCGTAATTGAAGTAGGAGTTAGTTTTTCTGTTGAAATAGACTTCTACAATTCAACAAGGGTTTACCTCTTCTCCCAATAAATAGATGGCACTGGTAGGGCTGAAGACAAAAATTGAGATATTGTTATTCTTCCCAAAAATAGTGAGAGTTTATTCTGTAAGTATTAATTATATTTTTCGGAGTAAAAATTATGCCGATTTCTATTAAGAGAGATTTTGATTTCACACTAGAAGTAAAGAAAACTATTTTTGGTTCTGTGTTTGATTCGAATCATTCGGGCCCACACTCGAAGCAGTTCATAGTATGAGAATAGAGAAGAAGGTTGTTTGGTTGAAAGCCAAGAACGTCAAGGATCCATCTAGCAGAAAACACAGGTGCGATTTTAGTAAAGGGTTTATTGCTATAAATATCACAAACCGGCTCGATTTTTAATATTTTTATTTTCCGCTGTGTAATAAATCATTTTTCAAACCAGATTTTTTCCAACATTCACATAGTGGGTGAGTCTAGTATATTTTTCTTTAACACATACTTATGTGTTGACTTTATATCACATATCCATAACAACACTTGTCATCAATCAAGCACATATTAGTCTCAATGTGTTATTGTTGCTCAAATCCACAATAATACTTGACTAAGGACATTTAAGAATGATCATATCGTTCTTAGGACCTTATCATTATACAATTTATTTTAATACAAAAATAAGTACTGAAAATAATAATGACAATGTCTTTATTAATAAACTAGGTAAACAAACATGTTATTATAATCATCATATAATTGGTCTTTGGGTATACTCCAATAGGTCATTTGGTAGAAAGCCATGAATCAGCAAGTCTCTCTAGTTTAGAAGCATAAGTTTTAAATTGGGTAAAAATTATTGCCATAGATAACACAAAAAAGGTTTAATTTTATGAATGTTTTTTTTAATTTCGCTGTGCAACAAAAACATTTTCATAAACAATTTTTCTAGCACTAATTTTCCAAGAATTCTTCTTTTTTACCATCATCAGAAGTCAACCTATCTTCATGGTTTTCTTGAAAGTCATTGAGACAACTATTGGTTCCAATCATATGCTTGGAGTAGCTGTGTAACGCCCTAAATTTTGGGCCTAGAAGTATTGGGCCTTGAGCAAGGGAATGGTTAGGAAACTATGCAGAAAAAGTATGTCTGCTTTAGTGGTTAGGGTCTTGAGAGGAGTTGGAAAAGTCCTGGGTTCAAAACTGGGCTTTAGCAAAAATTTTGGTTTCAAGTGGATAAAACCCTAGATGCTCTGATGTAGGCCTTTTAAATTATTGTGTTAAAAAAATGACATAAAGAATCATGTGGTCTAGTGGTTGTGACGCCATTAAGGTTGCAAGGGTCTTGGCTCTTGCAATTTATTTTGGTTTTTCTTTTAAAGGAACCTGAACTTTGGCCTTTAGACCTTTTAATTAATTGAAAATAAAATGTGGCACAAATGAGCTTGTGGCCTAGTGGTGGTGGCGTGAATTGGCTGATGCGAGAGCTTGGGTTCGAATCCCCTTGGCATGCAAAAAGTATATATTTTATTTCCCTGCAGCATGAGAAGTGAAGTTAGACTGAAACTCTGTAAGGTGAAGTTTGAATTGGTCTTGGAGTTGTTATGGAGAATATCAATGAGGGATAAGGGGAGAGATTTGAGGAGATTTTCAAGGTATTTGAAGGAGAGGAATGTTGTAGCCGAATTGTGCAACTTCTATATGGAAATTCGGCTAGGGGAACCCATTTGGTGCATTTTCGGCAATTGTTTTCTTTTATGCTGATTTGTTTTATTTTCTCTCTTCTATCGATAGTGCCAAATACTGCCATAGACCTTTTTGGGTGTTTTTCCCGTTTCAGTTTTTCTTTATTCTTTTCTCCATGTTTCCTATTTTTTCTTCTTAATGTAAGCTGAATTCAACTTTTCTTTTTCTGCCTTCATTCTTTTTCCCTTCTCTATCGATCGAACGTTTCGACTTACAAGTGTTCTGACGAATCATTTCTCCAGCCTCTGAAGTGCCGAATCTGTTCTTCTCTTGTGGGTTGATTGAGTTCAATTTTATCTGGTTGGCCGATTGTTAGGGATAAACCACAAGGGGGTGATATCAATTGATAATCAAACAGATTGGGAAGTATAAGCTGATTCAGTCAAGGTTCTACACTCGTGGGCTACTGCGTTTCTCTCCCTCTTCTTCTTCTCTACTTCCCTCTCTCTCCCCATCCCAACCATTTTTCTTCAAGGCTCTTTTGTGTAGTAGCCTTTCTGAGGGAGGATTAGGAATAATGCCAGCTGAGAATGGGCACGTAGCGTCTACCCCCAAATATAAGCAGCGTAAAGTGTCAGCTGTTCAGGATTTTCTGCTAGGGTGCGGCAGGGTGACTGCACCAATCTCTGGATCAAGTGGGCAAGCACAACCGACTAATCTAGTCAAGGGAGAGGTAATCTGTTGGGCAAAGTATTTTTCGGTAGAGGCTGTTTTTGATAAGTTGATTGGGATTCGATTAACCCAATTGATAAAGTGTTTAAATGATTGCTTTGATTGAATGTAGGTTGGCGTTCTTGTGGGTCATTCACACTTTTCGCAATCAAGTGTGTATTTGTATTCAGTATTCAATGATTAGCTAAAAAGCCGAAAGTATGTGTTGTTACACTGCTATAACTGTAGATTGGTAAAATGTCGAAAAGTCAGAAATATGGCTATGATGCCACACGATCGTGCGATCGTGTGTGTGGTGAACTGAGCCCACGAACATGGGCATTAGTCTTTGGAGGCCACCACGAACGTTTTCGTGGTCTTAGGCTGTTCTGGGCCTTGTTGAGCTAAAATGGGCTGTGTGGGCTTAGTGGGCTTGTAGGCCACACGGATAAAATGTATGTGATGTGGTAAGTGTTGATGGACTGTGACGTTTGCATAGCTGGGGCTGTTATGGGCCTCGATAGGTCGAAATGGGCCGCGTGGGCCCAGTGGGCTTGTGTGCCTACATTGGTAAAAAATTCGGTAAGTGATAATTGATAGGTTGGTTTATGAGGCTCACGATGCCGTATGTGAATCTGGACTAAATGGGCCACACGAGCGTGTGGGCCCACTTGGGCCCAACAGCAGGTTTTGAGCCCATATACATTGTTTTGGCCGAGTAGGTTATCTGAGTCGCTCAAAACGACGATAGAACTTTTAGGAGGTCGTAATAATTATCGAGACCCCAATATTTTTAAAATGATCGTAATACCCCTATAGGGTAAAATTACCAAAAAACCCTATAGGGTAAAATGACCATAATGTCCTTAGAACGTAAATGACTATTTTTCCCCTCGAGGGTAAATGAATGAATTGTGCTATGGTTTGATTGACTTAACTATGAATGATATGACTGATTCTGAGCATGGCATGCTGCATACACGACATATTGTATGGGGTTGGGATCTTGTATTGGAGGAAGTGATTGATATGTGAAGGTCACACGGGTCACATGAGACAACTGTGGACCCACCGATGGCTTTTAGCCGATTATGTGATTGGCAGCTCTGCTGCAATATTGGTTAGTGCCGCAACCGGTGCTACATAAGGTGTGTAGGGATGGGTGGGTTAATTTAATCCTTACAAGAGTGTAGGGTTGGACAGGAGATGGAGTGCAAGGTTGGTTTGGGTATCTATGCATGATATTGAGATGGGCTTAGGCCCAGATATATGTGATATGTGCCATTTGATATGGGCTCAAGCCCAACCGAGGCTGATGGGGGCTAAGGCCATTTGCCATCATATCTTGTAATGGGCTAAGACCCATCGACATCTTATCATTAAAGGCTCAAGCCTAGACTGATTCTGTTTCTTTAATAAGGGGATTACATACTGAGTTTTCGTAAACTCACCCCATTTTTAACCTTTCAAGTAATACCCAGCGTTAGACGGTTCGGAGCTGCGAGGGACTCGAAGAGGGCCACACAACTGCACATGTTTTATTTTGTTTTGCTCATTTACTAAAGCACTTTGATTTTGATTCGGGTTGTAATAAGGCCTCTATAATTTCTGGATTCTAAATTTGGGATTTGATGTGATTGTGATTTGTATCTGCTAGAAGTAGAAAATGGTTTTCCAAAACAATAACTATTTTTTAACATTACGTTTCCGCAACTCAATTTTTAAAATATCACGTTTTCGTAAATCATTTGCTTTAACTTAAGCTTCCGCAACAATAAAGTTTTGAAGGTGATAACTTTTTAATAAACCTCGATTGAAAATAAACAAACGCAAACTGAGGTTTTATACAAGTTTTAAATGGCAAGAAGTTTGAAATTTCAAGAAGGGTTTTTAATGAAAACATGGTTTTCGAAAAACACTTCAATGTAACATGCCAGATTCGGGCCTAACTTCTAGGCCAGGTTTTGGGTGTTACAAGCTGTGATGCAATTAGATTTTTTTCTTCTTAGGTCCTTCAATAGCCCATAACACCTTCGTCTATTATAGCCTAGGGCACTACAGTCGTGAAACACAATTCTCTGTTTGTACTTGTGATCTCCCTAAGCATGAATAATTTCAAGCTTTTCAAAACATTTAGCTTGATCAGTTACTCTTTTGGCCTTGGAAAATACAATAAGTTGCGTTATTTTGTCTCATTTATCCACATAACCTAATCCAACTCTATTAGGGTCTCTTTTTCTAAATGCAAGGATCTCATCAAACTTGTCACTATTATAACCTAATTTCTTCAAAATTTAGATCATGCAATAGTTAATTCTTTAAGACAACTTCTAGTTTGGTTATCTTTGCACTCAAGAGAGAGTCTTTCTCTTGGACCTATTTAACAAGTTTATGGTTTACTTATTTCATCAGCCAATCTCCCTTTAATCTTACACACTTGATCCCACTGGATCAACATGTTTTTATAAGTATCCATGAAATCACTAGTAAACTCAATATCACTACCACTTAAGTTGTTTGCATCAGTTGAAACTATTGGCATGACTTGTAACGACTCAAAAATTAGTGGTGTTAGAAACGATGGTTTTGGAACCCCATTATTCGATGATCGAGTCCGTAAATGTTATTAACTAATATTTATGAGTCAATTATATTATTATATTGAATTTAGGTTTGACAAATTTGTTAATTGGATAGTTAGTTAAGGTATAAATGTATCGACACTAAAGTTAATGGTGTTGGAAAATGAGGTATCAAGACCTCATTTCTATAAATCGAGCTTGTAAATATGTTTATTAAATATTTATGGATTTATTGTATAGGTTAATTGAATTTTGGATAGATAATTTCACTAAATTAATGATTAATTAAGATACAATGACTAAATTGTAAAAGTGGTAAAAATTAATCACTAGAATTTTAATTAATTAAATGACCAATTGAACAATTGAGCCCTTTTAATTTAATTTATGGCGTGGAGGACATCTACCATCCACCAAATTGTTTTAATAATGTTAATGTTAATGTTAATGTTAAGTTAATTATATAATTTGTTATGTTAATTATAAGTATAAAAGCCAAATGTTGTCATCATATCCATCCTTTTATTCATCTTTCCACCGAAACTTTAAGAAGAAAAAGAGAGAAAACTTTTTTGGGTTTTCAACTTTAAACCTTCAATTTGGAAGGTAATTCAAGTTTGTTTCTTGCAATTTTTATATTTTTGAGGTCCTAGAAGCTTGATTTAGCTAGCTCGTGTACCATTTACAAAATTGTTAAAGTTTTCAAAAGTCACCATTATTAAATCTTGAAGCTTTTGGTACTAAATTGATAGATTTTGAGCCTAGATATGAAAAAGGGCTAGTTTGTAAAATAGAAGTTGTTCGTTTTAAAAATAGGGATTAAAGTGTAAATATTTCAAAATTGATGTTAGATTTATGAAATTATCGATAATATAAGGCTATAGAAGGATGTAATTGAGATCGATTTCAAAATCGAAACTCAAATGTGAAAGATATTACAATTTTGGTTTTAGGAACTAAATTGAATAAAATGAAAAATTTTAGGGGCATTTGAATAATAAAATTAAACTGGTATATGCTTATAATAGGATGGTATAAGATGTTTGGAATTGATAAATTGAATTGAATCATTGAATAGATCGAAAATTGAACCAAATTAGAGATAATCATGGAAATAGTAAAATTCTTGATTAGTCCTTAGAGAGTTGTTTGTTTCTTTGTCTTGACCGGTAAGTTCATATGGTATGTTTGTGTTAAATTATTATGTATTTAAAATTATAATTGCAAATATGTTTAATTGAAATTTTGATTGTTTACGATTTTGTACAAAATGTGATATATGGATTAAATCATAAAGGAATGAAAAATTGAATATAATTAATTGCAATATTAGATTGATTAGTTGAATTGAAACAAATTGATATGATTATGTTTAATCTTGAGATAGAGGACTAAAATGAATAGATTTGAAAATATTATATATTATTGTAATTGCAAAATTGGCTTTATGTTAAGATGAATTATAATGTTATGCATACAAATTGATAATTGGTTGATGAAATGACATCATCGAATTGAAGAATTGGTTTATAAATGAAATTGAGTAAATTGCTACCCTATTATCTATTTGGATAGAGTCAAACATAGTTGACATGTCATATGATAGGAAGAGTTTAGGGTTACTTTGACTACATGTTGATAAGACACTGGGTGCCAAATCACTTCAGTTATACTGATGAGGCACTGGGTGCCAAACACTTTGATAAGCACTGGGCACAAACAATTTACTACAACATTGTCCGATGAGGCATTTGGTGCCAAACTGGTATGATTGTTTGGATTCGTGTATCCATTCGAGTCCGAGTCAGGTTCATAGGAATGTAAAATGTAAATCGGATAAATGATATTCAAATTGAGTTAAAAATAGGCCCCGAGGGATAATTAAATACAAATGATGTTTATAGACTTGAAAATTTTTCAAATAAGAATATGGATTTGAGCATATATGTATGTAAATTGATATGGATGTGATATTGAATTGATTTAATGTTTATTGAGAGTATATAAATGGTATTGAAATGTTGATTATAAATAAATTAGAATATTATATGTTTGAATTACTATATGATTCGATATATGATGAACTCACCTTTTTGATATGTGGTAGTCATGTGTTAGGTAAACTTGATAAGGTAATAGCTTATCGTATTATATTGTAAACTGTGGTAAGTTGTTGTTTGAATACTAGTGAACTTCCTAAGAATTTGATATGCTTACCCTGTTGTTTCCCTTTGCCTGTAGATTGCCAACTTGCGGAACATGTCTAGCGGATCATTGAGAAGCCCACACTATCCTGTTATTGATTTAGTAGTTTTTCTATCATTTAAAGCTTGGTTTTGTGGCATGTATATAAGTGTTATATTATGTGATATCTTGTGAATGGATGGTTTTGGTCTAAACTTTTCTTTATGTTGAAAGTAATTGGAATGGAATGGTTTGTAAGTTTGAATGGTTGAGATTTCATAGGTTGAAATATGATGCTCAAATGCTTAATTGGTGTTTACTGATTTGTTTTTGTTTTGGCATAGTTTAAACGATGAATTGATATGTATTTTGGAGTGATTTATATATGTTTGAAGATGTCTAAAGGTATCATATTGAACACTTTTGATTTGAGTATGAGTTAGGAATTAAAATGGATGTTTTTAGCATGTTTGTTTGAATGATTTGGGAATGGTTAATTGCATTGTTGTGGGACAAATTTCGATCATTTTTGTGTAGGTATGGATATGCATTTATGCACTGAATGGGTTAATGGTATAGTTGGCTTGAAATAGGTACCAAATGGCTTGATTTTCACCAAAAACAAATCGTATAGGAAGAGATCTAAACATTTTTTTACCTACTTCGCATTACAATATTATTCACTAGGAGGAAAGCATGATTTGTAATGTCACACAACTTAGCATAGAACTAAGAAAAGGTGTCTTCTTACATCTTCAAAGTTTCAAATATTGTTGTTAGCATTTGTATCCTCATTTGGCAATATTGGTTCTTTCATAAGGAGTCTTAAGGATGGTCCAAGCTTCTTTAGTAGTAGTATATTTGGAGATATCTTGAGGGTCAACTCCATTGAAGATCACATTAAGGGCCTTTTCGTTTGCCAATTTATCTTCACCACCAGTCCATGTAACCTAGGCTTTGTAGTCTTCACACCACTCATACATGTTGTTGAGGGCTCCCAACTAGTCAAAATCGAATGCCAAGCTTTGTCATCTATGGACTTGATGAATGCTCCTATCATTGCCTTCTGGTAAGCATAGTTTGTGCCATCCAACATAGGGCTCTTGAGATTGATGTACCCTTCATCTTATTGGCAAATCAATGACCTGATCTTCACTTAGTTTGTCAAGTGTTTAGCACTGATACCAATTTAGATATCATTCATTTTCCCCTTCTAGTTACATAACCAATTGCAACTAAACTTACTAACCGAGTAAAATTTATGATATGGTCATTGAACTTGGTTACAAACTTCAAAAACTTTCTACTTCCACGAGGCCTTGCCAAAGAGTAATCCACTATCAATCTTCACTAGAAGACTTGATTTAAGTTCAACTCACCTAGTTGCAACCTCACTCTTTTATATTAGCTAGATCAATCTCCCCACTAAGGCTTTCCCCTTAAAAACTTAGTTATAAACTGAACAATAAGAACATTACAATAAAAAGCATGTATTGACTTGCAACTTTACAATCAAAGTGAACTTCAAGTTCCTTCAATTCAGCTTGAACATGTCTTCTATTTGGAAACAAATAAAAAATATCTTAAAGGAGTAGTTCTTAGGAAAACAAATCTCTTCAAATGAAAAAGAATTTGATCACACTGAAAGTTTTCATAGAGTTCTTAGGACTTGAGAGTTAAATCTCAAAATTATATATAAACTTTGATCTAATGTGAAATGTCTTATACAAACTTTGATTTAGTGCAATTGTATAATAAAACTTTAAATTTGATTATTTTTACATTCCACTAACATCGTTATTTATGTGACATAATTTTTCATTATATCGGTGAAAATTGCTAATGTGGTATTTTATTAAACTAAAAACAATTGAACGCATTTAAATGATTTCCATGTAGATTAGAAAATACACATTTTCTCACTACAGCATCGTGGAAATAATCTAAATCATTTAAAAACAATATATTTTAAACCTACCCATTCATCTTTTTAGTTTAATAAAACGTTACTTCAGTAATTTCTAGAATACTTGAAGAAAAATAGTTCCACGTAGATAACATTGTTAGTAGTGTGAAAATTGAATCAAAATTTTATCAAAATTTCATGTATAGAAATATAGCAAATCAAAATTTGCCCATAATATTACATATTTGATCAAAATTTATGTATAATTTTAAAATTAATCCCTTAATTTAATTTTCTTCATATTTTAACTTAATAAAGTGTTGCTAAAATCTTCTAAGTTAGTGAATTAAAATTATTAATTCTTTTTGGTGACATCTAAATTTTTATTATCAAAAGATGCAGTTACACATATAGTAGATGCAAGTTCTGTTGCAATTGAATAATGCAATTAGCACTAATAAATAGTTAATGAATTATTCTTTAGAAAATGTATTAAAAGTAAAAATATAAAATAAATTAAGAATTAAATAGTAACTAACTCCTTGTCAAAACTTATTCAAAGCCGCTAACGCTTAAATGAAATAAAATTCAAACACTATATTTTTCTTACAATATTATAATAATAAGTAGTAATAACAATAATTAGTGCCTATGTAGACGTCCGTAAAGCAAACCATAGTAGGATTAGATATTAACGTCTTAGTTATTATTATTATTATTATACGTATTCTTTTTGTAACCTTTTTCCACCCACCTATTCCCATCCATCAAGTGCATGGATGCTTTAAAAAATCATGTGAATGGATGAAGAAAATAGGAAAACAAATTAAATGAAAAGAAAATGATTTTTCTAAATCAGGAATTTTTCAAAAGTAAATAATAATGTACAATAAAGTTTCTTTAACTTAATTTATTGAACGATACATCAACTTTATCTTTGTATAATTATATATATAAAATTTTGATTTAATTTATTTTTTATAAATTATTAAAATCATTTTGATGGAGTACTATTTTACGTTTACATATTATATTCGTCTAATATGAAAATAAATATGTGTTTATTTTTAAACGTGTACAACGTGTATAATTAAATTAAAATTGAATATAATTGTATTAAATTAAAATTTAATTTTGTGAAATAAAATTGGTATGATCTACTTAAATGACGTCAAATTGATCCGAAAGCTGTAAAAAAAATTGCAGTAAATGTTGTATATAATAACAAAAACAGTAATCATAGTATTATAAAGGAGAATCATGTGAGAACATAAATACATTGAACTAAAATATTGAAAGATGAAGCAAAAGAGACAAAGCAAGAGACTGATTAATTTGGTTTTAGAAAACAAGATAGAAACAAAAGGTCCCGACAAAGAGACATGTGATCTTTTTCTAGTCTTTGGTCTGTACCTCATTCATGAATGCTTTAATAAAATGTTCTTAATCATGTTCTCTTATGTTCTCTTTTCCACTTAAGCACCAAATTTCCAAGCTAATATTATTTTTATATGTAGGCCAGGTGGATAGGTACCAACATATGCCCACCATGCAATGATTCTCAAATGGACCATTTTTAATTTTTACAATCGATTACTTGTGTTATTAATTCATATTAAATGTGAATAAGGTAATTCTAGATGCTCTGTGATTCAATTAAATGATATAAAAATAATTTACACCAACATTTTTCAAATATATATGCAATGGGTTATCTCTTAGTTATAAAAATTAGGCTTACGTATTAGGTTTTCGCCTTTTAATTTTATTGCTACCTTATTCTCCTCTATTTTTCTTGATTTATGAAATTCTTTTAGCTTAAAAATATCAAATCAACTTCCCTTTTTCAAACATTTAAAATATATTAACTTAGAATAAAACTCTTCATCAAATCATTTTGTTAATAATTTTCATCGTTGACCATTAATATTAGTTAAATCGATTGTCATGATGTTAACTAGTGATCCACATAAATAAAATAAAAATTATAATAATAATAAAAGCGTGAATCCATGGTTGTTGCTTCTTACTGTCTTAGAATAAGTAATTTTTTAATTTTTTAATTTTGCTAATTTACTAATTGTGACCTTGCTATTTGAAATTGCTAAATAAATTTATAATTATAGGTTTCCTTTTTTATTTTATACACATGTTTAGTTTTCTAATATTATAATTTTACATCCTATATTAAGGTTAACAATTGATCGAGTTAATGATTCTAAAAGTATATCAAATATCAATATCAAAATTAATACATTAAACAAAAAAATAGTAGCAATAACTTTAATAATAATAATAATAATAATAATAATAATAATAATAATAATAATAATAATAATAAAAAGTGATTTGCCTATTGCGGTATAACAAGAAAAGTAAAACCACCATTTCTCTCTTTATATATATAATTTTAAAAATTTAAAAACTGTTTAAAATAATGTTGGATAAATGAATGTCTAAATCCAAACGGATGTAAATGTCTAGTTGTCTAAATTCATTCTAGACTTGTTTTTTAAAATAATTTTAATAGTTTTAAATTTTATATACTTTTTACTTTTTGTTGACGTGGATTGTCATGTCAAAATCACAATGGTTGACTTAGCGGCCATTAAAGACCATAAATAAAATAATAGTCGAGAATCGTTAGTTAAAGGATTTAATCGCTACATTTTTTTAACTTCTGAGAGCTTAATTGGGTGTACTTTTTGCAAAGAGGCAGTATTGATTTTTTATTATTATTTAAGTTTAGGACATTTTTAACTCGTAAGCCTATAAATTATATCTATTGGGTAATTATCAAAAGTAGTGATTATTCAAATAAATACCTATTTGTACAAGTTTAACTATTACTGAGAGATATGAATAGCTCTTTTCATGGGACAGACTACTCATCTAAACTTGAAGGCTTGCCCGAAATATGAGAGAGTTCGGACACAAGTATGAGGCTTGAAAAATGAGCTTAGACAAAAAAAGTTAACCTGTTTGAAATATGAGTCGACCTTGAGCTTCAACATTCAATGTTGGAGCCTGACCCATTTTATACTTTTGTAATATATTTTTATTTTATTTTTAGATGCTATGTAATTTATATAATATAAAATTATATTGTTGAGTATGACTCCTATTTCAGTCAAATTTGAGAAATAATCTTCCAATTAAACTTTGTTTATTTGTTTCAATTAAACTCTAATTAGTCTAGATTATTTTATTATTATTTGACCTATGAATTTAGCCTATAAATAGGCTCTTTTACAATATTAGAAAACACACTCATTAGAGATTATAACTCATAACACTTTTAGAGAATTTTGTGTTTACATTTTGAGGGTTCTTTGTTTTCAGGGTTTAATTTTTATCTCCATCTTTTGTACTCTTCGTTCTTTTGCCATTATATTAAAATTATCTTTGCCTGTGGTTTTTTATCCTTTTTGGAGGAGTTTTTCCATGTTAAATTTTTGTTTTCAATTTCTTAATTTATTCCGTTTTTTACTTGTTTGTTGCTTAATCGGGTTGATCCCCAACAAGTGGTATCAGAGCTATTTCAATCTTCGTAGATCAACCCGTTTAGAGATGACAACAACAAGGTTTGAAATTAAAAAGTTCGATGGTGTCACAAATTTCAATTTGTGGCAAGTTTGGATGATGGTCATTCTAGTTCAAATCGACCTGAAAAAGGTTGTTACCAGGAAAAAGCTTGAGAATTTAAATCAAACAAAATGAGAAGCGCTTGATGAAAAGACCTTGTCTTCAATCCGGTTGTGCCTCGCAAATACGGTATTGCAAGAGGTATTGATGGAGACGACCTTATCTGCCTTGTGGAAAAGGTCTGAAACTCTTCATGCGACTAAGTCTCTGGCTAACTGTTTAGTGTTGAAACAACATCTATTTACGTTTCGCATGAATGAAGGTGAGCTTCTTAGAGACAACATCAGTCAATTCATTACTCCTTTCAATGATTTAAAAAACGTTGAGGTTCAGATTGATAATGAAGATCAAGCTATGTTATTATTGTGCTATTTACCCCCTTCATACAAGTCTTTAGAGAGACCCTGATTTATGGCAGATGTCGAAACCATTTTTTGTCAAAAGGAGGGCCGACTTTAATTTTGAAAACGAAAACGAATATAGGAGTCGCCACCAACCCTTTTTGATGAGGTGTGATCGGGTCACCTTGTAAAGTGGTTGTTTTTTTTAATACGACTTGATTTATTAAAACAACGATTTTGGTCCACGAAATTCAGAAAGATGGGTTCGGGAGTCGGTTACGTACGAAGAAGGATTAGCACCCTCGTAACGCCCAAAAATTGGTACCTAGTTGATTAATTAGTGTCTTAGTGTCGAAAATTAAAATTTTGAAAAGATTTAAAAATGCGATCCCTTTTTATTAAGGTTATTTAGTTAAAATCGCTTGGATAAATTAAAACGTGCGTTTAAGACTTGCTCGTCCCGAAGTAGCAAAATATCATCTCCCGTAAGTTAGGACACAACACCTTGAACCTTTGAGAATGAGCTTGCCTTTATTTATCTATTTTTTTATATTTTAAATCTTATTATTTTGATTTTAAAAGGATACTCAGTTTTTTAAGTTCAACGAAAGAATCAAAACCCCATGAGTTAGGGTACAATTTCTCGGAGCTCAAAACGCGAAATATTGCGTTTATTTCCAAAAGTTTTTTTGAATAAATATACATGTAATATTTAAAACTATACATATTTATTTTTTGAATTATAGAGTGAAAGTGGATATTTAAACACGACTTGCGACATGATTGTAATAATAATAAAATGATGGTCCATATGAACGAAGCAATGATATATCAAAACAATAAATAAGTAATGGCATCCACTAATAAAATCTAATATTAATTAGGTAAAAGAAATAAATAAACAAATAACAGGTGGAATATACGATAAAGACAACATGAAAGTATAAAATAATAATAATAGCAAATGAAAGTAGCAAGAAAGAAAAATAAAATAACAATAAAAAGTAATATAATGATGATGATGATAAATTCTGTGATTAACAGATTATAAACAAATAAATTTTAAGGATAAGAAATGAATAATAAACCGATAGATAAATATAAAAATAAATACGTGAATGAATAAATAAATATATAATACTAGATTTAATATTTTAAAGATAAAATAATATAAATAACATTGAGCTTAGGCATAATAAATAAATAAATAAATATAAATAGTGAAATTGTAATCACTGAATTTTGTCCGGATTAATTTTCGTGTTTTTTAAATAAAAATTGCATTTTGACCCTTAAACTTTTTAAAATTATTTTTGACCCCTTAACTTTTTAAAATTGCATTTTGGACCCTAAACTTTCCTACATTTACATTTTGACCTTTTAACTTTCTTAAATTTTCATTTGGGCCCCTAAACTTTCTATAAATTACATTTTGGCCCCATATTTTCCTAAAATTACATTTTTGCCCCAGAAACTTTGCACCCTTTACAATTTGGTCCTTCTGGGCATGACAAGATGCCCCCAGTCAGCATTCGGGCGTGCCCCGCTCTCCACGCCTGACACCCCAAATCGGCTGTTGGGCATGCTCCCCCTCCTCCGCTGCCACCTGAAAATAAAGAATAAGACAAAATTGAAGGATTTAAAAGAAGAAAATGAGAGAAAGAGGGGGATTCGGGCAACAAATAAATTTTTTTTTAAAATAGCAAAACACAAGGAAAATAGTAGCTCCACCGCGCGCCACCGTGCCCACCACCTGTCACCACCGTCCCAACACCTAGCAAAAACAACCAAGAAGCAAAAAGGAAAAAAACAACAAGCAAAAAAGTGAAAAAAAGAAAGAGCAAAGAAGAAAAAGAAGAAAAGGGGGGAAGAGGAAACCACCGTGCGCGCCACCGCCGGCCGTCGCTGGTCAGCAGGTCACCGTCGGTGAAAGCAGAGGAAGAGGAGGGCTGAACGGGGAAGGAAGAAAAATGGAATAAGAAAGAAAGAAAGAAGAAGAAAGAAGAAAAGGAAAGAAAAAAATAAAAAATCTAAAATAGACGGGTCAAACCGACCCAACCCGATTGACCGACCCGACCCAGTAGGCCCGCAACAGCAACCCCCCCAAAAAAAACAACAAACCCAAAAAAAAAGAAGAGCAGCAGAAAAAAATAGCCCAATGAGCAGGCCCAATATCAGTAGGCCAAATAGCACTGCCAACCCAGCAGCTTAGCAGGCCTGTCCAGCAGCAGGCCCGTTTCAGCGCTAGCAGGCCCCCAAGCCCGTTCTAGCAGCAACCAGGCCAGCAGCAGACAGTAGCCCAGCCGAAAAAAAAAAGGAAGAAAGGAAGAAAAAAAAAGAAAAAGGAAAAAGGTAGGGAAAAGGCCCAAAATTCAAGCCCATAACTTTGGGCTTTTGGTAAATTTTTAATCCTTTTAATTTAGTCTAAATATTTGAATATTATCCCTTTTTAATTCAATTGGCATTTTTATGGTATTCATGAAATATTATTTTGCTTATTTCATTTCATAATTTTAAATTTAAATAATTTCATTTTTTAGAATAGAAAAATCATTTTAATGCATAAGGCAACGAATCGATTTAATACTAAGTCATAGAATTCATCGCTATGTTGGGTGAATATCGGTGGCTCGTGTTAAATACATGACGCCCTTTTTAAAAAAAACACCGAAAATATTAAAAAATTATTGTGTTTTTAATAAATAAAAATAAAAATTTCTCGTGTTTTAATCGAATCACGATTAAATATTAAATTGAACCAATTTGACACTAATTCGATGATGTCATCGCTATGTTGAGTGAATATCACCGGTTTGTGTCAAATACGATACGTCTTTAAGGAAAAATTAAAAAAAATTCGTGCTTCAAAAATTCTGGTATTTCAAAAATTTCCGTGTTTTCAAAAAAAAATTTTGTGTTTTCAAAAAAAAAGAGTTATTGTGTCTCAAAATTCTCGTGTTTTCAAACAAAAAAATTCTCATGTTTTAATCGGATCACGACTAAATATTAAATTGAACTCGTATTTTTAAAAATTAAGATAACACGCGTTTAACGAGATACCAATTTTGGACGTCGCGAGGGTGCTAATACCTTCCTCGCGCGTAACCAACTCCCGAACCCTAATTTTCTCTGAATTTTGACGTGGACCTAAAATCGACTCTTTTTTAGAAAATTTGAAAAATAATTTTTCTTTTGAAAAAAGAGAATTTATTAGGTGTCCGATCACACCTAGAAAAAAGATCGGTGGCAACTCCCTTTTGAATAAAATCGAAACTCCGTTTTCAAATTTTCAATGATTACTTCGACTAGCTCCCGTGCCCAAATTTTTAGGTCGCTACAGAAATTAAACAGAAGAAGGATTGAATTGAAAATTAAACATATTTTTAGGCACAAATTTTAATAAATTAATTAATAAAACTGAATAAGGGCTAAAATTAAATGCACTCAAAGGAGGGGGACTAGTTTGGAAATTATCCCAAGCCCTATAAACACGCCATTCTGCAGAGGACCAAAACAAAATAAAAATGAAATTTCAGGGGCAAAACTTAAAAAAGGAAAAAAAAGGGAAATGGGACTAAATCATAAGAAGCCAAAAAGCGGAAGGGGCCAGCGTGCAAATATCCCATCAGCTGCTATCATTTTGGGGCATTCCAGGACGCCTTGAAACAGCGTCATTTTAGCTAAGCTATATAAGTTAAAAAAGTAACAAAAAATAATTTTAAACCCCATCAACAAAAAAAAAACCTTTTCCTCCTTTGTTTTTTGGCCTTTTTGATTCCTGACCCCAAAAAATGTCGTCTTTCATCGGAGAAGACGACATTGGCCCTCCCTACGACGGCATTGATGCAGAAAAAGGTAAGTCTTCGACTCTTTTTTATTTTCATTTGTTTTATTTAAAAAAATAAGTAAATAAGCAGAAACGAAATGAAAAATAAAATGACCACCTTTGTGAGTTTCTTTATCCTTTGATTGATATTTTTTTTGTATTCAAAGCCTCTTTTTTTTTTGTATTCGAAAACTGTCGATTTCATGGAATTTGTGGCTCTTATAGCCAAATGTTTTACACTGTCTTGGCTTCATTTCTGCCACTGCTTCTTTGCTATTTCTTTTTTGGTTTGTTTGCAGGTTTCAGCGAGGTCAACAGAGGCAGAGCTTGTTATTTTGGTGTAAGGCTGTAGAGGGGGTTAGGCAAGCCTCGGGACGAGGTGCGGGCGATGCGCCCGAGGAGGAGTGGCGCGCAAGGGCTTAGGGTTTTCTAGTTTCTGAAAATGTTTAAGTACTGTGGGCTTGTACCTTTTTGGGCTAGGGTTTTTTTATTTCGGGCTTAAATATTTGGGTAGTGGATTTTTGGACTGTTTAATTTTGGGCTTTTATTTGGTTTAGGGCCCGGGTAAAATTCGGCTACTACAGCAGAGACAAACTCTCATTCAAACATGTGTAGGGTCATTTGTTAAGTAGAGACAAACTCGACAATGAGTTTGGTTTGGATAGCAAGGCAGATAGGCAAGCTTCCATTTTGGTAGCATCAAAGAAGCGAGACAAAAGGTGTTGGTATTGTAAAAAGTTAAGTCACATTAAAGCAGATTGTTATAAACTACGAAATAAAAGAACTGCTGAGAGTAACGAGGAAGATGTAGTTGGTGCTAATTTGGCTGATGAAAGCGGTGATGTTTTCTTGTTAGTGTCAACGAGCGATAACTCCAAGCTTACGTCTGAGTGGATCCTAGATTTGAGATATTCTTTCCACATGTGTCCCAATAGAGAATAGTTCTTCACATACAGTTCGGTTGAAGGTGGAGTTGTGCGCATGGGAAACGATTCATCCAGTAAGGTAATTGGTATTGGTATTGTTAATTTTAGGATGTATGATGGGACGATCAGGACACTCTCAGATGTCAAGTATGTACCTGATTTACGAAAGAATCTCATCTCATTGAGTATTTTAGACTCGAAAGGTTGCAGAAATCAACATCGAGTCAAGCGGCATTAAAGTGTCTTGTGGGGCTCTCATTTTGTGAAAAGGTAAAATGATCGATAGTCTTTATATTTTGGAAGGTTCTATAGTGATCAGTGAAATCGAACGTCCCTCGTCCGTTACGGAGTCGAAGTCAACTCGTTTGGAGCGGAGGAAACTTGGTCATGGGGAGAAAAATGTATGATCGTTTTGTTGAAGAAATGTTCTTTTTTGGATGTAGGTTTTGAAAAGTTAAGGCGCTGTGTTCGTGAAAATTAGACCCGGGTTAGTTTTGATTTGGCAGTGTACAAGTTGGAGGTTAGAAGTCTTCTAGTTTTTAAGCACAGATTTGACTCAGTTAATTTCTTGCATAATTCAAGATAGGCCCATGGCGGGCTTTGGCAAAGATGGCGTTGTGGAAATATGAGTCAATGTGGAGATTTGTTGAGTATGACTCCTATTTTAGTTAAATTTGAGAAATAATCTTCCAATTAAACTCTGTTTATTTGTTTCAATCAAACTCTAATTAGTCTAGATTATTTTTTTATTATTTGACCTATGAATTTAGCCTATAAGTAGGCTCTTTTACAACCTTAGAAAATACACCCATTAGAGATTAGAACTCATAACACTTTTAGAGAATTTTATGTTTACATTTTGAGAGTTCTTTATTTTCGGGGTTTAGTTTTTATCTCCATCTTTTGTACTCTTCGTTCTTTTGTCATTATAGTAAAATTATCTTTGCCTGTGGTTTTTTATCCTCTTTGGAGGAGTTTTTCATGTTAAATTTATGTGTTCAATTTCTCAATTTCTTCCAATTTTTTTTTACTTGTTTGTTACTTAATCGGGTCGATCCCCAACATATATATATAATAATATACTACTATGTAAACATTAAAAAATATGTTAATTTTTTTAGATTTAAAATTTAAATAAAAGAACAGTCATCTAAATTATTAAATAATAAATCAAAATAATATATTTTTAAGAAATAATATCGATGAGTTTAAAACAGGTTTGGGTTAATCATTTTAAAAAATGGGTGGGCTTAGAAAATTTTTAGGCCCATATTTTGGATTGGGTTGAGTTTGGGCAAACATAAAGCGTACCGGTATCATACATAGGTTCAACCTAGACCTAGCTCATAAACACCTCTAGATGTCACTATCCAACTAAACATTTATTTGGATAATTTTGTTTATATGAACTGGCATAAATCCCTTATAAATAGTATTTAGATTTTACATGGAATTAAACCTATTCATAGGTTGGGCTATTCACACAAGTCCGAAAAACTTACTTGAAATATGAGAGAATTCAGACAAAAGTACGAGGCCATAAAAAATGAGGTTGGATAAACAAATGAGGCCTATTTAAAATATGGGCCAAGCTTGAGCTTCAACAGTCAAGGCCCAAGCCTAGCCCAACCTTTTATTTTATTTTATTTTATTGATATATTATGTAATTTATATCTCAAAAATTAAATATTTCATAAAATATATGTAAATAATAAAAAATAAATTAAGTTTTCTAAATTTAAAATTTTAATAAAAATCATATAAAATAAAAAAATTTAAAATAATATATGTTTATTTAATAATAATATGGGTAGACTTAAAATGAATTTGGATTAGTCATTTACAAATATGAGCGACTTTAGACAAACATAAAGTTTACTAACATTATGTATAGGGATGACCCAAAAATGACATGAACCTAACCTATGAACAATTCTACTTGACATGTCACATCAAATCAATTTTGAAATAAAAAGTGCGTTTGTTTTATGAAAAATGACTTATAAAAATGTTTTCTACATTTTCCTGTATTTATTTCATAAAACAACTTAGTTAATGGAAAATGACTTATAGATCAACTGAAAATAAGCCTTTTTATCATGTAAGATGACCTACCCTTTTAAAAGAATAAGTCGTTTTTTTAAAAGAGCTCCTTTGTGAGTTAATTTATTTTATATAAAATTAAATTAACTTGGATTAAACCTAATATTATTATATTATAATAAATTTTAATTTTAAAATATTTAAATATTAATATCAAATATTATAATTTTCATATTATTAAACATACATATTTAATTATTCATATTTAATAAAAATAAAATTATTAATATAATTAATATAACTTTTATTTTAATAATTTATTTAATATTATAATATTATTTTAATAATAAATTTTAAAAATCATTTTAAATTTTAAATAGTATTCTTCATGTATTAGTGAAAATGTTTATATTAATATTTAATAATAAATTCTTCAAAAAAAGTATATATTACAATTATAAATATATTAATAAAAATATTTTTACTATAAATGCTAAAATAAGTCATAATATCATGTATTATTCACAAATTTAGAATTTAATCATAAACTTTTAGTTTTAAGAATTTCGTCCCTCTAATTATTGGATTTCAAAATTCAAATCCAATTGTCCTTGTTAAATTTTTTGTCTATTTTGTTGTTTTGACATTTTTAAATAAAAAATACTTACATGATAACCATGTAACTAAAAAATGGTATTAGAATGACCCTAGATTTTAAAAAATAATTAATAGTGTTAACAGTTGGACTTGAACTTTGAAAATTAAAAAGTAGAAGGATTAAATTCCCAAAAAAGTATAGAAACTAAATTTAAATTTCTGAAGAGTACATGAACTTATGACATATTTATCCTTTGAACTCGATATGTCAATATGCACTCTCATATATGTAATATATGTAATTTAAATTAAGTTTTAATTAGGTGTTATTTATTATAAAGTTTACATATGATATTAATTAGTACAAAATATTATCTTATTATAAAATAAATTTTGATTGCTAAAAAGGGAATTGTACTATAGTATTTTATAACAAATATATTTATGGCATATTCCTTTCACTAAAATAACTTTCAGAATATAATTTTAGAAAAATTTATCAAATAACGTAAAATATTTTAAGCAAAATCATCTAAACTCTAAAAATATAAATTTTTAAAAAATCAAACTAATTTTTATAATTATTTAGTAGAAGTTGTTTTCAACGAAATAAACTGAACAAAAATTCATTTTGTTCTCCCATCACTTTTGTAAAATTCAATGAATGATGTATAAAGAGGTACTGTAAAAGGTTTCTTTAAATGAAAATTGATATTCTTTGTATACACTATTGAGAATTCAATGGCTGGTAATATATCTTCGAGTCCAGGAAATCACCATCTTCCAATTTAGCGATTTTATCTGCTACTCACGAGAAATGTGTCTGAAGAATAGGCCTCTGCAACTCCGTCTCACACTATGCACTCGCCTGACCAGTGAGAGTGGCAAGTTTGAAGTCTTGCTTTCCTACAGAACTCAATTGCTTGCATGCTATCACTCTCAACTACAATCTGAGCATAGCCTCTCGTTAAAGCCAATTTAATGCCTCCAAAATGGGCCAAGGTTCTGCCTGTATAACTGAACCCACAATACTCCTGCAAAACCCCACTATCCAGCTTGCCTTTTGAATCATGTAATACACCCCCAATCGAACTTTTGCCGTCATCCAAATTGAATGCACCGTCCTTATTCAAATTTGTCTCGCCAACGTTGGCCGGTAACCACTGATCGTGAATTTCTTTGTAACTCTTTTACTCATTACAATATATGACATTAAAAATAGTGTCATATTAATCTCTCTTTTCTTTTTTCTTTTTTTGTTAAGAGTATTTTTCTTAATATTCCATAATGTTTTCAAGACTTATCTCACTAACACTTTATATATTTTGCACCAATAATACATGAATATATGCAAATTATAAATACATATATGATAATTTAAACATGGTTATGATACATAAAAGTTATAGAATACGATATTAATAAACAAATTATCAAATCTACTCTCAAATTTCAAGAGACAAGAAGAGATCTATATTGAAACTGTGAATTAAATAATTCATTTAATTTTATGGTGTTTATATAATTTCATCTCTTATAATTGTAATTAAAGTATTATGTATTTTTAAAAGTTTGATATAAATATTATGTTTTTATATTTTATTTATTGTTATTGTATGATTTGGGGTGCCTCATCTAATTATAAGTGTCAACGAATATCAATTATGTCATTGTTTACGTGAGCCCTCTTTTTCAATAATACCCCAAGCCCAAAAGCAAAGTCTTTTCTTCGGCTACTCAGCTATGAGGTAGTGGTGGTAGTGAAAGTATTTGTTAAGTTCCTTATTTATGATAATTCCATCAATTTAATCTTTCACCTTAGTTTTTGTATTGTTAAAAATAATATAATAAAAGTTAAATTTTAATAGAGTTCAAAATTATTGTTTAAAAAATAAAAAATGATTTGTAGTTTAATTCCAAATAAAAATTTAATTTGCAAGATCATAAAAGCTTCAAAATATTAATTTTGTTAAACAAAAAATAATATTTTTAAAGGGATTGTGTTTGGTACATTGACTATGTAATTTTTTTATTTCACACTTAACCTTAAAATATTAATATGTCTTTTTTTTTTAATAATTTACTCTATCTCTATAAAACACTTACCAAACCTATAACCTTGGAACTAAAAGCTCCACTGAAAATGTATAAATATTTACAAAATAGTTTCTCTTAAACCACTTTATTTCATTCTTTTTAACAATTTGAAGATTAGAATGATTTATTTAATAGAAAAAAAGAGTTGGAGAAATGTACTGGATATATAATTCCTTCGAAGTGATGAACTTGAGTCAAGCGGTTTACTTTATATGGGCTGATTTTCATACCGCTTTCTTAATATGTAATTTATTTTATTTCTTATTTCTAATGCACTAAAACTTTTATGCTAATTTCTTTTGATAATAAGAATTTATACATCAATAATTTTTTGGTAAAAAGATATGTCAAATAATTTAACCTAATAAGAATGATAATGATGCAGGCTACAACCAAAAATCAAAGCACCAACAAATTTGTAGGGTATATGTGTTGAAGATAAATGATATTTTTAATGTTTAAAATATTCTTAATATTATTTTTAGTTAGATTTGTTCCTACTTTTTAGTGACTAATTATTATTTTGTTATAGATTTTGGATAAGTTTTAGGATAAGGATTATGAGTATGATTTGGATAAAGATTGAGTTTCAGATAAGAATGATGATATGGACACAAATGGTTTGTGCTTAGTATATAGTGTAGATATGGTTTTCTACTATAAATAAGTGTATCATGTTGGGCAAAATCATTTAAGAAACAAACAAAAAAAAACTTGTTCTTACTTTAATCTCTTCTTTAAGTTTTTCTCTCAAAACTTCTCCCTTGTTCCTTTTCTTCCTTCCAACAATTTGGTATCAAGAGCTTTCTTTGATCTTAAAGGGCTTACAAATGCTTAAGAGTTGTGTTAAGAGCTAGCTATCATTTGTTAACACCATATGGCTTCAAATAATTGCTTTTTGCCTCCACCACCTATCTTTTCGAATGAAAACTATCAGATATGGGTTGTCAAAATGAAGACATATTTGAGTGCTTTTGATATTTGGGATGTGATTGAAAATAACAAGGAACCACCCCAACTTCAGACCAATCCAATTATGACCTAATTAAAGAATCATAGTGAAGAGAAGGAAAAGAGATACAAAGCCAAAAGTTGTACTGAGTCATCCGTTATCGATAAAATTTTCATTAGAACCATGACACGTGAGACTGTAAAGAAAACTAAGGTCATGTTCAATGAGGAGTTCCAAGGTAGTGATAGGACTAGACAAATGCAAGTGCTTAGCTTCAAAAGGGAGTTTGAAGTTTAGAAGATGAAAGAGTTTGAAATTCTAAAGGAGTACAAAGAAAGAGTCATGAAAATAGTGAAAAAGCTCAAATTACTTAGAGAGGAGATGACAAATAAAATATTATTAGAAAAAGTTCTTCTCAATTTACTTGAGAGGTTTGAATCCAAAATCTCTTCTCTTGAAGACTCCAAAGGCTTGAGTAAGATTTCTTTCCTAGAACTAATGAACGCTCTCGAGGCTCAAGAGCAAATGAGGGATATTAGGTAAGAGGATTCAATAGAAGGTGCATTTGTAGTCAAAGGAAAAAGGAAATATGCAACTTGAGGGCAAAAAAAAAAATCAAGAGATAGAAGAAACAATGGAAAGAAAAGTAAATTTCCAACTTGTTCACATTGTAAAGAAAAAAAAACCTACTCATTTAGGTAAATATTACCAATACAAACCAAATATATAATGCTGGTCTTGCAAATAACTTGGCCATGTGGAGAAAGTTCGCAAGAACAAAAACCCACAACAATAAGATCAACAAGCTAGAGTAGCAAATACCCCACAACGAGAGGATGAACAAATTTTTGGTTCTTGTTATGCAACAAAAACATCTTTGAGTGCATGACTCATTGATTGTGGATGCACTCATCATATGGCATCAAACATCAGCTTATTCAAGGATCTAGTTAAAACTTGTTGTTCCAAAGTTAGAATTGGTAATGATGAGTTCATAGAAGTCAAAGAAAGAAGAGATGCGACAGTTGAGACATAGTCGGGTACAAAAATTATTCCAGATGTTTTATTTGTACCAAAAATAGACCAAAATCTCCTTAGTGTAGGACAACTCTCTTAGAAAAGAATTATTCTTTGGTGTTTAAAGACAAAGCATGCATTATTTATGATCAATTAGGCCATGAACTTTTGATTGTTGGCAAGAAAGGCAAATGTTTCTCCTCAGACTTGAATCAATCTAGTTCATCACCCTATATTGGTTCGATTAATGAATTTCAATTGTAGCATAAAAGGATGGGTCACTTCAATTACAAGGCCTTGAATCACATGAACAAGAATGGATCAATGTATTGTGATGTTTCTGAAGTATGTCAGCTTGGAAAGATAAAAAAAAATTCCTTTTTAAATCAACAAGTTTTGGAAAGATTCTAAAAAGTTGCAATTGGTCCAAACCGATGTTTGTGGGCTGATGAAAACTGTATCCTTGAATGGAAACAAATATTTCATTATTTTTATAGAGATGATTTTACCAGGATGTGTTGGATATACTTCATGAAACAAAAATTTGAAGTAGCAAATGTGTTTTTGAGGTTAAAGACATGGATTGAAAATCAAGCTGATTTCAAAATCAAATTCATCAAGTCAAATAATAGTACTGAATATAATCTAAAAAATTTGATGAGATTTGCAGAATTGCAGGTATCGAACACTGATTGACTATGACCTATACTCTGGAGCAGAATGGCGGTAGTGATAGGAAAAATAGAACAATCATGGATATGGCTAAAACATGTTGTTTGAAAATAGGCTTCCTAAGAAAATTTAGGTAGAAGCTGCCAACACTACTTTCTACTTACTCAACAGGTTGTCAACTAACTTTGTCACATCCCAAATTTCTTATTGATAAAATTGTACAATTATAGCAAGAATGGGTACCTAGTTTAATGGTTAATAGATAGTGAAATTGTCCTTGAAACCCGAGTTCAATTCCCTCACTTGTAAATTCACTCTTTTAAGCCTGTGCCACCCACCCCTAGCAAGTTGTCAAATTTTAGTCTGACTCAAACAATAGAAAATATGAATCATCTAAAGGCTATCAGTCTTTTTAAATATTAAACTAATTTTTTGTTGGGTTTTTTTTCTTTTCTCTCTTTTTCCCCTTTGTCGTCCCCTTCTTGTGCTTCCTTCTATTTTCTATTTTTCTTTTCTTTTTCTCCTTCTACCTTGTGTCGCCGCCACTACTGCCATCATTGTGCCGCCCATTGTTCACCTTCTCCCATTTATTTTTAATTTTAATTTTATGCTCATCTTTCATTTTCCTAAAAGTTGAACCTTGTTGTTATTTTTATTGTCACTATCGCACCTCTGCAACCCTTTTTCTCTCCATTATCGCCGACCTAGTAAGCCACCTTCTTTCCCGTCTCCACCCTTTTGATTCTTTTTCCCCTAGTTTTCATTATTTTTCTGTCAAACAAATTTGAGCAAGAAGAGTAAATGTAGAATTTTTTGGTTAATTAATTAATATCTAAGTAGTTTTATCTTCTTTTTATATTCTATTATGGCTGAATGGTTCATGGCACAGTTGAATCTCACATATTCCATTCATTATGTATTCAATTAGTTCAATTTTCAGATCCAAATAATTCGAATCACTAGTAACTTTGGTGAACTATTCTTAACTCTATCGTAAGCCTAATAGGGTAAGTGTTAACTTTCTAATTCAGATATGAAATTTCAGTTAATATCACTATTTTGGCTAAACCCTATATGGGTAATAAGGGGATGATTTTTTATGAATGACCTCTTTTGTGCGCAGATCTAATTAAGTTAGTCCTAGTGTCACGGGGCTAGACCTTTCGTCTCGCAAACCGTGCGGCCTTAGGCGATCCGTTTGTCCAAACTCGCCTAAGTCAGCCTTAACTCGAATGAGGATTCCTTAAGAACTCCTCCAAGGCACTAGATGAAGAGCGGAAGTGATTTATGCCAAAAGAAGCTAAGCCAAAGAACAACAGAAAGCCACAGAAAAGAATGCACACAAGGTGTTTGAGTAAATGCTCTCAGAACTCTATTACTCTTAAGAATTCAGAATACAATGGAATGAGTACAAATGAGGGGGAGGCTCTCTATTTATAGTTGAGCTCCCCCAAAACCGACGGTCAAGATATATTTACATCGACGGACGAGATTAACCATACCCCTTAATTTTAGGGATTTACAAGATATGCCATATCAAATCTAATCTAATCTTTACAAGATATGATTCCCTCTATCTTCTAAGATTAGTTACCATATTAGCCTAAGTTGCCATGTCTTCATCATTGGGCCAACTAGGCTTCAATCTGATAGGCTTCTCCAATATTTCTCTGAATCGGGCCAGCTCTTGTGGGCTAAATGTTCCCCATCTTATCGATAGACCTCCATGGGGCGCATCTTGTGCCATGGTCACGGGCTTTGCACTTTGGCCCGTGACATTCTCCCCCACCCATTCTCACAACGCCCTCGTTGCGACTTCCGAATGGCACTGACTTGATTCAACTTTGAACCCTCTCGTTGCCTTGGCTTCTTCCCGACTTGTCTTCTAATCAGGTTGTCCCTTCCTGTGGAACCTTTGCCTTGGCTTCCGTCGCATCTTTACTTGAACCGTTGCACTCGTTGGTACATCTCGTTGGCAAGAAGTCTCCGTACTAACTTGCCCAAATTTTGACTTGCTTCCTTTTGAATCATCTCGATTCTCACACCTTGGCTTCGTATTGCCCACAGTCCCTTGGCCTCCTTGCTCATGAACTTTGAAAGGGCCCCTACGACCTTGCCAAGCCAACAAGTCAGAATTCAAAATACTATCAACGTGTTCGCAATGTACCTTACTCGCAGCATTTACTCGTCCCGACTGTTTTTGCATCGCTCCTTTTTTCTGAATGCCCGATGCACAACCCACCTTTCCCAAAGGTGTCGGCTTTACAGTCGAATCTGCAGGCTTCATATCGAACTCTTGCGCCACTAACACTTCCGAAGGAGCTTTCGTAACTTTCTGTTCTATCGAGTCAATGTTCCCCCCATACGAAACATCCTCGACTAGTTGGATTGACAACAACACCTTTGCCCCCACCTTCATATCTCGATGCACCGGCACAACAATTTTTGTTAACGGACCAGTGCAAATATGAATTTGATCGGCGCATGGATACAGAACTATTTTAATCCTGTCAAGGAAGTTTAAGCCAAGTACATAATCGTAATCATCTAATTCGATTACCTCAAAGTCTTCCTTGCCTTTCCATTCACCGATTTGTAGTTCTACATTCTGAACTACTCCCAAAGTTGGGGCCTCCTCAGAATTTACTGTCTTGATCTTCCTATTCGATTTCCTAATCGACAGACTAAGCTTTTTTGCAGCCTTCTCCGATATGAACAAGTCTGATGCTCCCGTATCAATAAGAGCACTCCGCTTCTGACCCGCAATGTTGATGTCTACACACATCAACCCTTCTTTTCCATTCCTTTCCTTAGGAATGAGCACCATCGAATTGACCCTCGATGGCTTTCCCTCAATAGGCTTCGCCTCTTCCGGCTCATCATTTCTCTTGATAGCCGAAACTAAAGATACCTTTGGGAAGTCCCTCTTCATGTGCGGTCCCTTGCAAAAGTAGCATCGTAACTTTCCCCTCTTTTCTTTCGGGCTATTAGGTCTCCACTTCCCATTTCGTGGTTTCCTATCATCACCATCGCTACTGCTACCGTTGCCATCATAGCTTTGTCCCTCTCCATCCTCCTCATGGCACCCACCATTGCCCCTCCTGTTGGGCTTGGAAGATTCAAACCTGTCCCTTCTCGGAGCAAGTTCCACTATAGACTCCGCTACCATCATGGCATTGGTGAGTTCTTTAACTCCTCGACGTTGCAATTCTTGCCTCGCCCATGGTTTCAACCCATCCGTAAAGGAGAAAAATGCTTCTTTCTCGCTCAAATCAGAGATTTGAAGCATGAGTTCACTGAACTCTCGTACATACTCCCTAACCGTGCCTCGTTGCGTTAGCCATCGTAACTTTGCTCGAGCTTCATCCTCGGCATACTCGGGGTAAAACTGTGCTTTAAATTCATCTTGGAACTCCTTCCAAGTCCCAATCTCAGTACCACCACGTCTCACATCAGTGGACCTACGTCTCCACCATAACAAAGCAACGTCAGTGAAATACATAGCAGCAGTGTTTACCTTTGTAACATCATCCTCGATGTTCATCGCACGGAAATATTGCTCCATGGCCCAAAGAAAGTTGTCCACCTCACTTGCAGACCTTGCCCCTTTGAACGCCTTCGGCTTGGGCACATCCATCGCTTGTGGCTTCGGCTTTGAATCCAACATTCCATTCCCTATGGTAGCCTTGAAAATCTTGAGCTCCCCCTTAAGCTCGTTGATTTCCTCCTTCAAAGCTGTCACCGTCGCTTCGAGAGCATCGTTCTTTTCAGCCAGCTTATTCTCCGAGGAACCGATAGTATCCCACACAAATTCCCCGAGCTGTCCTTGCAATGTGCGCAACCCATCATTGTGTCTATCATCGACATCGTCGATCCTCCCCTTGACGTCCCCCATGGACTCCTCGAGAGTGACGACTCACTCCTCCAAAGCTGAAATTAAGTCCCTTGATCGACTCGCTTTTCTGGCCCTTCCTTGGGTCTCCATTGGCTCATTCTGACCAACGACTTCTTTCGACATCCCAACAGTGCCTTTGAACCAACAACTCCGATATTACTTGGTTCAAACCTTGCTCGGATACCACTTGTCACGGGGCTAGACCTTTCGTCTCGCAAACCGTGTGGCCTTAGGCGATCCGTTCGTCCAAACTCGCCTAAGTCAGCCTTAACTCGAATGAGGATTCCTTAAGAACTCCTCCAAGGCACCAGTTGAAGAGCGGAAGCGATTTATGCCAAAAGAAGCTAAGCCAAAGAACAACAGAAAGCCATAGAAAAGAATGCACACAAGGTGTTTGAGTAAATGCTCTCAGAACTCTATTACTCTTAAGAATTCAGAATACAATGGAATGAGTACAAATGAGAGGGAGGCTCTCTATTTATAGTTGAGCTCCCCCAAAACCGACGGTCAAGATATATTTACATCGACGGACGAGATTAACCATATCCCTTAATTTTAGGGATTTACAAGATATGCCATATCAAATCTAATCTAATCTTTACAAGATATGATTCCCTCTATCTTCTAAGATTAGTTACCATATTAGCCTAAGTTGCCATGTCTTCATCATTGGGCCAACTAGGCTTCAATCTGATAGGTTTCTCCAATATTTCTCTGAATCAGGCCAGCTCTTGTGGGCTAAATGTTCCCCATCTTATCGATAGACCTCTATGGGGCGCATCTTGTGCCATGGTCACGGGCTTTGCACTTTGGCCAGTGACACTAGGTGTAGGTCTCCCCTATGTCTAATTAACTTGAAAATCATATAAATATATATAAATGATGAAAATTTTCTTGTTGGTTTTGGTTTGTCCGAATGGCCTAAATGCAAATAAGTGAGGTGTCGAGCAAGGTACGTAATTAATTAGAAAGCCTGTTTGTTAAATGTCATGTTTGGGTACTGAAGTTGTGAATTGAATGTGTGTATAGCATGCTAGATTTTGAAACACTGATTGAGGTGCATGTTTTATGCCATGATTGTTATTTGACTGTATGGAACCATGCCGTTAAATGAAAGTATGTAAAGCATACATCGACATTGAATATTGACTTGCATGGTAAACATGACAAAGTACCGAAACAGTTACTAAAAGCATAATTTGCTTACTGATTGTATGAAATATTGCATCTGCATGGGGTGGGTATTTTTGGTTGATGGAGGAGTTTCATGGAGTACCGACATTATTTAAAGTCTGCAATATTGTTGTTTGTGCACTACACTGGAATACTGAGGAGATTGGACGATTTATCATATTTTATTGACAGCTTGTCTGCATTTTTACTAGCAATTTTATATGCATACTGTTACCGGTGGTTTTATCCACATCGAGCTTAGGCTCTTACTATTTTAGAGTTCAGATGACGGATTGTGGAGCACTCGTGATGTGTAGTGGTCAGATGTGTAGGATTATCGCACTGTATCATTGAGCATTCCATATTCATATTATATTATGCCATGATAAATTGATCGAACTGTTATATTAATTGAATGCCTATTTGACTGATTGAATGTCTATATTGCTTATACTCACATTGGGTTTCTAAAGCCCACCTCCTAGTTTACTTCTTACAGATAACCCTCGAGATTAAGCTCAGATTTGGCATACGAATGTCTCATCTCGGACTTATTGGCAATAAAATTGATTTAATTACTCTATTTATTTTAGTATTTTTTATTATTGGGGCTGTAATTTTTATTTAAGTGATTTTTAGGAAAACTAATTTTGATCAAGTAAAATTAAATTAATCAAATTAATTAAAATTAATATGATATTTTTGGAAATTAAGTTTCAAGTCAAACAATTTGCCTAACGGGTAATTGAACTTGAAAATTGGACCTGACATCGTAAATTGGGCCTAAGAGCTCAAAAACTGAGACCAAAACCCAAAAATTGGTCGAACCGGACCCGATATGTGAAATCGGGCCGACGGTCCAATCGGTGGCTCAACCGAACCTGTTAGGTTGTCACTAACTTGGACCGAACCGATTGGAGGTGTCGTAAGGGTGTCGCACCTACATCACTGAACACGGTGGTGTCCCAGTGATCGGAGACGATTGGTCTTTAGTGGTGGAGCAGTGGAAGAGTTACACTTCCACTGGGACTCTACCAACAAATTTGAGTTCAGATTAACTATTTCAAAAATAATATTATTTTAATAGTTTAATATTAAATTAAATTTAATGTTTATCTAAGATAAATATTCTATTATTTTAATAAGATTTAATATTAAATTAATATAATATTTATCAAGATAAATATTATATTAAATTTAATATTAAAGTGATTAAGTTTAATCATAGTTGAACTCTCTAAACTCTCCCTATATAATGATAGTATTGGGTCATTATTTCACACACATTTGAATTTAAGAAAAAATTGTAGAGAGAAAATTCTATGAATAGATTATTTCAGAAAATTTTTAGAGATATTTTTCTAATTTACAACTTGAGCCAAAAGTTTAAAGAAATTGTAAAATTACCCTACTAGTAATTTTGTGAAAATTTTTCTGATTCGAAGCGAGCCCACACTCAACAGACATGAGCTTAAGGAAAGCGAAGAAGACTACTCGGTCGAAGTGCTCATCCTGGATGAATCGAAAAGGTACAAAATTGATTAAGTGTTTATTACTTTAGATATCACAACCAAGATCTTTTTTTGGAAAGTTTTTTAGAACTTTTTTCCCTAAATTTATTTCCCGTTGCGTTTTCCTAACCCGTTTTTTCCAACATATGATACATGCGTCTTGTATTAAAATCTTGAAAAAATATTTTCCATTGCTATAATCATTGTCACACTCATCAATCATGTCACCTTGGGGTCCCATGATTAACTAGCAAGAACATGGATTACATCCAATCAGTTCATGAATCTTAATTCTCAAGACTCCTCAAGAATCAACAATCGTTTAACGTTTTGCCATCATCTCTAGCTTTAATATCATTTCTTGGGAAACTATTTAATAAGATAAGATCTTGAATGTGTAACCATTGAATCAACACCAATCATGAACATTCTTTCATTTGTGAATCATCTTGGGACAATCTCACTGAGATTCATACATGACTAGTTGTCTTTAAAAGGAAATCTCATCCAGTGAGCCCACATGATAAAGTTTACCTTAGGGTGCAACTAGGGTAGGAACCAGCTCGAAAATTTATCATGCTATCACTTAGGGACCATCAACGGAGGCCGTAGGTCTTGTTTAAGGACCTTCTCCCAGTCAATATTTTCAAAGAACGTGCAAGGTTTTTTTTATCCCGTATTTCAAGAATGTTCATACAATAGTCCTCGTAGCATTCTAACCTAATCATATGACATGTTTCCAATATATGCAGGGTATGCTATGAAAATTTTATAATATTCACATTCTTTTATTCACAAAAATCAATCAATCAATCATAAAACAAACAATTTTGATTCTCCACAGTTTTTCTTTGGAGGGAAAAACTAAAGAAGAGAATGTGAACCGTGCACTAAGTAGGGTCCTAGGAAAGGAAGGTGAGTCAAATTTGACCACTTAAAAACCAAGTCTTTCTTAGCCAAAGCCAATTCGAGACATGCACCTTCTTATTTCAACATTTCTCACAATAATCGAATAACCTAAAGAAGTGAACAGAACAATACAACACATGTATTTTCTCATTACCACACTTCTTATTTTTTTAATCAATCAACTCTGGGTCATCTCATATATATATCACAATTATAACATTATATAATATAAATATTATAAACAATTATAAAACAGATCTATAAGAAGGTAGGCAATTAAAATAAAATTGTCAGCTAAGGTTTCCATGGTTTTATTTCTAAAAAAAATAAATGAAAACCTAAAATTACATTTTTTTCACCACAAAACATTCATTGGGTCTTCAACCGCCATCACTCCATCTTCTCTTCGTCATGGACTCCTTTTTGAAAAAAATACATTTAAGTCCTATGTCTGTTTTTGACTCACAAGAATTTTATGATTTAAAAAAAAACAGTCCCATGTGGAGATGATAGTCCATGGTTTATTTCCTAATAACCACAACCTTGTAAAAAAACACAATTATTTAGCAAATATATAATATCACATCCATTCTCATATATAACTCAAAACATGCATAAAATCTAAAGAATACCACTTTCTATGTAATCAAACCATTCAAGAAGAAGAGAAATTTATTTTATTTATCTATCTATACTTATAGATAGAGCACAAGCTGACTCTAAAACCAATTGTTGGAAAATTAGATCTGGAAAATGCAACGAAAAATAAATTTAGGGAAAACCAAAGTTTCAAATTTTTTCCAAAATAAGAACCTGGTTGTGATATCTAAAGTAATAAACATTTAATCAAAATTTTCTCTTTTCGATTCATCTAGGATGAACGCTTCAAACGAGTAGTTTTCTTTGCTATCTTCAAGCTCACGCTTGCCGAATATGGCTCTATTTGAATCAAAAAAATTTCACAAAAATTACTAGTGGGGTAATTTTGTAATTTTTCTAAACTTTTGGGTCAAGTTGTAAATAAGAAAAATATCTTTAGAAATTTTCTGAAATAATTTCTTCAAATAATTTTCTCTCTACGACTTTTTTTTTTTTGAATTCAAGTGTGTGAAAAATAATGACTCAAGGCTCTTTTTATATAGGGGAGTTTAAAGAGTTCAACTATAATTAAATTTAATAATTTTAATAGTAAATTAATATAAATTTATCAAGATAAATATTAGATTAAATTTAATATAAAATCTTAGTAAATTAATAGAATAGTTATCTACAAGATAAACATTAAATTTAATATTAAGATAATTACTTTAATATTAAATTAATAAAATACTATTAAGATAAGCATTAAATTAAATTTAATATTAAATCTATTAAAATAATATTATTTTTGAAATAGTTAATCTAAAATCAAATTCCCTGGTAGAACCCTAGTAGGAGTGCAATTCTTCCATTGCTTAACCACCGAAGACCCAGCATCCCCGACCTTTTTTTGGCCCTCAGAATGTTGCCATTACAGCCGACGGCACCCCGAGTTGGTTCAGTTTCTACTAGTTCGGTCTAGGCTAGCCACCAGTTCGACCAATTTTTAGGTCTTGGTCTCGGTTTTGATTTCAATTTACGATTTTAGGTCTAATTTTCAAGTTCAATTACCTATTGGATCAATTGTCTGACTTGAAAATTGATTTTTAAAAATATCATATTAAATTTAATTAATTTGATTACTTTAATTAATTTAATTTTACTTTATCAAAATTAATTTTTCCAAAAATTACTTAAAATTTCCAAATTAAATTTTCAAGAAAATTATTTAATCAAATTCTCTAGTTGAACAATTCTTATAACCGCCCAATTTAATTTCACATCGAATAAATCGACTCAATTAAATTATTTCAAAAATTGTATAATTTTCTTCTGATTCAAATGCAGTCTGATCGAGCTTTAGTTGAGCTAGCGGAGAGACCAATTAGACATATACAATTAGGCTTTAGTTATTGCAATTATGTCCAGAAGTATCGTTCTGGTAATTCGTATTACTTAATCATGGAGTCAGTTCATAAGAAGTACCATGGTTGAAACTCCTTATTGTATACTATTTACAAAAACAATTCAACCAACTGCTCTATCCAATGACCTCGTCATGTGTGTGCTACCTTTAAATGATATCCTTGATTCCTTTAAGTTAAATTCGTTCACTAAATACAATCCTAGTTCATTTCATTGTCACCATTATGTCTTTTTAATGATTATTATAATCATTGTCAACAAATGACTGTGATAAATTGCTTGTTTGAGAACAAGCAACCCGTAGCCACGTTCCATATTTATCAATCCACACAATGCCAATGAGAGGATATCGTTAATTCTTTAATTGAACTATGAATTCCACTGTTGCTAGTAAACTCATGTCATACACAAGTCATGTACCCAACATACCGGTTATCGACTCGACATGCCGATTATCCACTTATATCGAAGAACATAAGTTACATATGCATGGTCATGCCAATGAGAGGATATCGTTAATTCATCCAACTGCTTTACATACCAGTTATCCATATATATCAAAGCACATAAGTTACATACGCATGGTCAGTGACTAACTCAGGATTTAGGTAAATCACACCATGAATATCACAAGTGAATTAATTCACAAACAGATTCAGAATTAATTCATCTTGAGTCCAATCCGATGTATCATTCTGCTAATGAATACATCTATGTCTTTACCCGTGGAGTCAACTGCTCTAATAGCCAAGACTAATAATCTCGTCAATAGGAATTGTAGATGACATAATAATCCTTCTCAGTATTTGAATTAAATGCTTACTTTGATTATTTTATTGGATACAAACGTACTTAAATTATCTACTGAAGTAAGCTATTTTTCTCGCAATGTAAACGCTCTTACAATGCCACTTATCATCAGTTTGAACTTAGACAATCAATGAGCTAAAATTTGTTTGTCACAATTTCGCTATACATGCAAAATATGAAAGACAAAAATATAAAAGATGTAACACCCCAAACCCGGCCTAGACGTTATGGCCGTATCTGGCGATGTCACATGGAAAGGGATTTGAAGACAAGATTGCCGAGTTTAAAAAATCGTTTCAGTAAGTTAGCTTTTATTTAATTTGAAAAAAAGAACTACTTGATTTTCTTTAAAACTTGTCTCTTAGCGGAAGCTTTTGTAACCAATTAATTTAGGGAAAATCGTTTCTATTTACGAAAAACCTTAGTTTTTAGGAAAAACCGTGTTTTGTGGAGTTGCAGTTTTAAAAAAAATCCATAAAAAATAGTATAAAGTTCCAAATTTAAAGTCAACCAATCCATAGTCCAGAAGATATATTAAAAACCCCAAATAAGTAATAAATTCTAGGCATTAACGGAAAATAGTCTAAAATTTACGTGTAGCCACCGTCGAGTCCTCCGCTGCATCGACCCGTCAAGTTTGGGGATTACCTGTACGGATTAAACAGAGAAATGGTGAGTTTTTGCAAACTCAGTGTGTAATCCCCACAGAAAACATACATACAGATAATCAACAGAATTCAGTTAGATACAGTCTGGGGCCCGTGCTCATCACAGAATCAGCTTGGGCCTTAGCCCATTCAGAAATACATTAGGGCCTTAGCCCATATCAGATACAGAATGCAGATACAGTAAATCAGAATCCTACCCACCAACCTCTACAAACCATCTCCGTCCAACCCCACACACCATGTGGGGATTTAATCAACCCACCCATCCCTACACATCATGCTGTACCGAAATGCGGCACATAATTAGAAGGTTGCAGCTGAGCTGCCAGATAACAAGCTTAACAGCCTTTCAGACACTTCCTCCAAATATCATCAACCCACACCGATACAATGCAACATACAAAATATGTCATGCCATTTATGCAATTAATAGTACATACATTCAGATATCATAAGTCATGCTCGGTATAGAAATTAGACAGACAGATCACACATATAAGGGTCTAAGTAAAGCTTAGCGACCCTACAGTAGGTCCACAGTCGACTTGGTCGACCCGTGCAACCTTACAGAACTTTTCAAAAAAATGGGCTCACACGTCCATGTGGCCCACTCGGCCCAAATTGGCCTTAGCCACGTGATTCATTTTTAATGTAACCCGTGCTAGTTAATTATTCATATATGTTTTCACTATTTACTCATATGTTTCTTCAAAGTTGTCCACTTGAGTCACTGTTACTAAATTATTTATATCTTGAGCTACAGAATTTTGAATTAAGCTACGCTTGATGTCTTTAAAACTAGACTCAAATACCTTTCTACCATAAATATTTTAGAATTTGTGGTTCAGCAAATAAGTACAGTAAAATTTTCAAACTTATCAATATTTTGTTGTCTGGCAGCTTTGTCCTTTCTTTGCTAAAAATTAATTATCTCTTAGCAAAAATTTTGGATGATGTTTCCATTTTTTTTCTATTGAATATAGACTCATTAATAATTTAAACATGTAAATTTTAACCCCTAATTATTTGTCTCCAATTTTTGATGATTTTCCAAAGTCAGAATAGGGGAACCCGAATTCAATTTGACTTTGTCTCACAAAGTTTATTATACCTCACGATTTACAATTTCATTACTTACATCGTTTCTTCTATGTGAAACTAAACTCAATAAGCTGTAATTCCATATTTTTTTCATCCTCTAATTTGATTTCCACAATTTATGACGATTTTTCAAATTTAGTCTACTGCTATTGTCCAAACAGCAAGAAATTTTAGCTTTTTGCCGAATCCCTCTTTTTTTTTTTACGTTTCGGGTACACACCTGGTTTTGTTTGATGCTAAAATAGTACCCGAGCACTACAAGGCCTATAATCAATCTACTCGACATCAATTTAATAGATTTACAAGTGAATTAACAACCAAGAATGAACAGAAACCTAACTTACCACCAACGATAACCCTCTGTTTAACTATTGTTAAGACGAGAACACTGAATTCACCAGTTCAAGCCTCCCCCTACGCCCAAATCACAGAGAAAAAACATTACCACTTCAGTCGTTAAGAGATTCATGACAGAAACGAAGAGAAACACTTACCGAAACTAAGCGAGCACTAACGTGTGCAAAAACGGAGGAAAATAAATGGATTAGGGAAAAACCAAGAAGAAGAAAAAGAAAAGAAAGATGGAAAAACTTAAAGAATTTCGGCTATAGGAGAGGGAGAAAAATAGATGGCAGAATTTTTTTTGGAAAAGAGAGTCAAAATTTGGTTATGGGAAAAAAATAAAATAAAATCCCGATAACCCCAAAATCCCTTAATTTTTTCCCCTAATTCCCACTACACATCCACTACTTAGTATCCCCTTTATTACACAACTCTATCCCAAAATCTGAGCAAAAAATAATACCCTTGCCTGCATAGGGATTCGAACACAAGACCACCATAATAACACACCATTTAACCACCAGACCAGCAGGCCCATTCTAATGTAATTTACCCAACAATCAAATAAAGGCCTATTAAACAAGAGTAAGGCCTAATACATTCAAATTACCAAAATTTGCCCAAGTGGAGGCTTGAACTTGGGACCTCCCAAACACTCCCAGGACTCATAACCACTAAAGCTGACGGATATTTGTATCATATTTTTACAATAACGAAATTAGAAATTTTGGGGCATTACAAAAGATATAATAGTGAAATGTGAAACTTATTTATTCATCATTCAAATAAATAGAAAACAATTACATGTTTACTACAATATGAGCACATTTTCCAATAGACCCCCGAGTTGTTTGTTGGCCATTAACTCACCCCAGCAGTCGTCGACCCAATGCAGTCCGAAGCTATCTCCTATTGGATCGACTCAACCGATGCTTCCCTACTCTGTTCAACCATTTGCACCACCTAGCCACCCGCTGCCCTTGTGTGACACCTTATACCCGACCCCGTTGTTGGATTTGAGTATAAATGTTATATTTCGTTGCCGAAACAACTCACTTTTTCATTTTTATTTTGAAAAGGAAACGTACTAGTAAAATTATTTATAAAAATTTCAGCGACATTTCTGCTTATTTTACGTAAAACCCCCTACAGAATAATTTATATTTTCACAAAATATCCACATTCAAATTATCTCCCAAATCAATTCTCAGCACTATGATTTCTCAAAACATATCAATAAACTAGATTCCTACGCTTTACTATTTTATCAAAACATTAGTTATAAAACACTAGCTAAGAAAACATAATGAAAATATTTAAATTCAGTTTACAACATAATATTATCTATATAAGCCAAGGTACATGCCGTTTATATCAACTATAAAGTAAACTCTTCACCAACATTGTTTGAGCTAAACTTCGATTCTTCAGATGCTGCTGGAACGATCTAATGAATCTAACTACCCGCGCATGGAAAAATAGACAAACCGTACGCTGAGCAATTTTTTTGCTCAGTGGTGGTAATATCATATAAATCATTACATAAGTATTGGACACAAATTAATTGATAGAAATAAACTAAAACATGACTATAAATATCATTAATAACATCACAATAAAAGAGAATTCTAATATTAGTAAACTTTAATATTTTGATGTTGATAAATCAAATAAAGAAAATAAGTTTTTTAATTAAATTCAAAATAGCTTAATTAATTTAATTTTCACAATATGAAAATTCAAATAAATTCAAGTTTTGTTTTTGCTTTTCTTTCAATTTAGACCCCGTACTAAAGTTTAGACTCATAACCAGATACACAAATCCCCCACCCCGAGTTGCTCGGCAAGGATAGCTATTTGGGAATTGGGGTTGCTAACAATAATAACAACTAACCGACTTGGTTTTTTCTCCCACGATCTTCTGGGAATTGTGGAGATCTAAATTCTCTAACATAAGGACTCTATGGCATGCTAACTATATCTGATTTAGCCTAACTTAGTGAAACAAGGTAAAAACCAAATTTCATGATCCATTTCAATTTCATCTTCATGTAATTCTCATTTCAATTCTGTTTCATATTCAAATCACATAAAGCCTAACGTAAAATAGACTTCCAATTTGAATCATATTAAATATTTTCTTGCTCAATCATCTAAAATCATAATACTCAAATCCAAATCATAACTATGAATTTACTAATTTAATCTTAAGAAAATATAGTATTCATCTTGAAAATATATTTTATAAATATTAACTAAATCATTTAAACTCATCCAAAACTCCTAAAATAAAATAAAATAAAATAAATATAACTAGTCATATTAAACTAAATATTCTAAGGTTTTATGTAATGAAAATAAGATATTAGCACAAATCGAAGTTTAAATCGCTTTTCTCTTTCCAGTTTAATCTCTCATATTGAAAGCGTTATTTAATTAATTTATTGCCAAAACGTCATCTATAGCGGAAGTCTTGGAAAGCATTGTTTTAGAAATCATATTCATATTTTTGGAAAACCTTTGCTTTAGTAAAACCATGTTTAAACATTCGTCGCAGATAATAAGGTTGAAAAAATGTAAGTCCCAAAATCCAAACAGTCCGGAGAGTCCAATTATTACAAAACTCCTAAAAATAATTCATAATTAAAAAACCATTAATTTTGAAACGGTTCAGAAACTCGTGGTCTCCGTAAAACAACGCCGCACCAATCCGTCTAAATCTGTGGATTAGCTGAATAGAAAAAACAAACAGATGTCAGATTTCATAAACTCAGTGTGTAACCCAACATAAATAGACATGTTATTCATACAAAAATCACATAAACAGTCAGATTTAGGTTTGGCCCTATGTCCTTATAGAAATAGATAACAAAATCAGATATGCAGATCAGATATACAAAATCCTACCCCAATCCTCTACACACCAGCTTCAACCATCCCATCACACCATGTGGGGTTAAAAATACCCACCAAACCCTACATGCCATGTTGTGTCAACATGACACATATCAGATAATATGCAGCCAAGCTGCCAGAATATAGGCGAAGGTCGCTATACTGAAAACTTCCTCCACATATACAATTCCAAGCCCATTCATAATTATAGATTACAAATAAAGAAATAACATACTTAACATGCTAGAATACAGATATATATATATGTAGCAGAATAATCAGACAAGCATAGCAGTGTCTTATTCAAAGCAAACTATCAGAATATCAGGTCACATAATCTAGGGTTTAATTAACCATTACCGACCTTACAAAAGGCCCACAGTCGATTGAAATGACCCATACGACCCTAAGGAAAATTTTAGAATTTTGGGCCCATATGTTCGTGTGGGCCCACACGCTCATGTAGCCCACATACCCAGATTGGCCTCACCCGTTTGGCCCACACGACCTGGCCCAAAACCCATACGCCCGTGTGGGCCTATACGCCCAACTTGGCCTATCCCGTGTAGCCCACACGGCCACACTCACACCACCACATGGCCATGTCTTGGGCACAACCATGCCCTCGTCAAACACATGGTTCCGTCTCACACACAGCCACCCACACACGCCCGTGTGGCGTCAACAGAGTGGTTTTTCGGTTTTTACCAAAACTCGATGTTTGAAGTTTTGGAAACGCACCTAGTTCTTTTTAAATGCTACAACAATCCCGAGCCCTTCAAAACTTAAGAAACAACATCCCAATTTCCCATTAGCAATCAATTTACGAATCGACCCATAATCTCGAAATAACACACATAACTTACTGATGACACGGACAACCACTAGCACGACTTAGGCTGTCGGAGTAGAACTCCACCACTCACCACCTTCTACTACACCATAAATTTGTAGAAATCAATCCCTTACTACACACCAAATCTCCCAAAACAAAAGGGCATAACCCTAACTAGCGTTTTGAAAATAAAAAATTACAAAAAACACCAAAATCTCACTTACCAAACGAATGAAGGAAGACGAAAATCCTAACATGTAAAATTTTAAGGGCAGTTTGAAAAGAATAGGATGAGCTAGCAAAAAGGAGAAATGACGAAAATATAGAGAAAGGGGAGAACAATACTAAAATCAGACTTTTCTTTTGGAAGAAAGAGAAAATTTGAAAAAAATAAAATAAAACAAAATCAACAATTTGGTCACAATCCCAACACCCCACTAAAAACTCCACCTTAGAATTTTAAGACCACTTAAACTTTCTTAGCCAATCAAAATAAAAATAACATCCATGCTCGCGTAAGGATTCGAACACAGGTCATCTAACACAGTAACTCTTTACAACTCAAACCAGCAAGCTCATTCTAACATGGATTAACAAACAAATTTCTATAAGCCCACTCAACAAGGATAAAGTTTGAATCTAAAATAACAAATTTGGCAAAAGGGAGACTTGAACCCAAGACCTCCTACACACACCCATAACACTTAACCACTGAAGCAAGTACACATTTGTGTCAGGATTTATAGAAACAAAAATAAATTAAGCGGGGCATTACAACTCTACTCCCTAAAAGAAATTTCCTCAGGTTCTCATGTGATTTCCTCAGTGCCATGATTCTGTCACAGAACCTTAACTAACGGGATGGACTTCCTCCTTAGAACCTTAATATCATGATCCAAAATCTAAACTGTCTCCTCCTCAAAAGTCAAATATGGTCTAACCTCGATCTCCTCAACAAAGACAACGTGAGATGGATTAGACCGGTATCGCCTCAACTTTGAGACGTGAAACACATCATGGACACAGTCCAACTTTGGAGGTAGTTTCAACTGATAAGTGACCGGTCCCACACGCTTTAGAATCTGATACGACCCAATAAACCTAGAGCTTAACTTACTTTTATGACCGAACTTCAGAACTTTCTTCCACGAAGAAACCTTAAGAAAAACGAAGTCACCCACAAAATACTAAATATCTCTACTCTTCAGATCTGCATAAGACTTTTGTCTATCAAAAGTCACCTTCAGACGATTCCAAATCAGTCTAACCTTATCTTCAGTCTCAGAAACCAACTTAGGACCCAAAACCCAACGCTCACCCAACTCAGTCCAACATAGAGGAGTACGGCATTTACAACCATACAAAGCCTCGTAAGGTGCCATCTGGATGCTAGACTGGAAATTATTATTGTAGGCGAACCCAGCTAGCAGTAGGAAATCCTCCCAACTTCCTCAAAATTCTATCACGCAACTCCAAAGCATATCCTCTAGTATCTGAATCACCCTCTCAAATATACCATCGGTCTGAGGGTGAAACGCAGTACTGAAGTCCAATTTTGAACCCAAAGCCTCATGTAGTTTCTTCCAGAACTGAAAAGTGAAATGAGGATCCCTATTAGAAATTATCAAAACAGGAACCCCATGCAGTCTTACAATCTCAGAGATATAGAGCTTCGCTAACTTTTATAATGAATAACGCGTCTGAACCGGAATAAAATAAACAGACTTGGTCGATCGATTCACGATGACCCAAACAGTATCCTTTTTAGTGGGTGTCAAGGGCAACCCACAAACAAAATCCATAGTCACTCGTTCCCATTTCCATAAAGAAATCTTAACAGATTGTAGTAAACCCGAAGGTAACTAGTGCTCAGCCTTAACCTACTGGCATGTCAAGTAACGATCAACAAAATTCGTAACCTCACGTTTTAAACCCGACTAACAGTACAGTTCACAGAGATCCCGATACATCTTATTACCACCAGGATGCATAGTATGAGGGCTATTGTACGCCTCCCTTAGAACTGACTGCATCAAACCAGAACCATTCGGTACATAAACCCGATCTCAAAAACATAGAACCCCATCTTTATTCAGCCCAAAATCAGAAGTACTGCCATTCTCAACCTGACGAAATCGTTGAACCAAAGACTCAGCCCCTAACTGCTTTTTTCGAATCTGTCCGATCCAAGTCAACTTAACTTGCAACTCAGCCAACAGACCCCCATTGTCAAATAGACTAAGACGAGCGAACATCACTCTCAAATCAGTCATCGCTCTCCGACTGAGAGCATCGGCCATCACATTGGCCTTATCAAGATGATACTCTATCGTGCAATCATAGTCCTAAAGCAACTCAATCCAACGACGCTGCCTAAGATTGAACTCCTTAGGAGTAAGGAGGTACTTGAGGCTCTTATGATCGATGTAGATGATACATCTTTCACCATACACATAGTGCCTCCAGATCTTTAACGTAAAAACAATAGCAACCAACTCGAGATCATGCGTCGGATAATTTCCTTCGAGTACTTAAGCTGACGGGACGCATAAGCCACAACCTTACCATTCTACATCAGTACACATCCCAAGTCGAAGTGCGACACATTACTGTACACCACAAAATCTTTACCAGATTCAGGCTGTATCAGAACAGGAGCCTAAGTCAAAACAGACTTGAGCTTCTCAAAGGTCGATTGTTGAGCATTATTCCAGACGAAAAAAACACCTTTGCACAGAAACTTAATCAGATATGCAGATTAGATATACAGAATCCTACCCCTATCCTCTACACACCAACTCCGACCATCCCATCACTCCATGTGAGGTTAAAAATACGCACCCAACCCTACACACCATGTTGTGTTAACACAGCACATATTAGATAATATGCAGCCAAGCTACCAGAATATAGGTGAAGGTAGCCATACTGAAAACTTCCTCCACATATACAATTCCCACCCCATTCATAATTACAGATTATATATACATAAATAATATGGTTAACATACTCGCATACAGATATATATATATAACAGAATAGAACATCAGATCACATAATCTAGGGTTTGGAGCCCTTACCGACCCTACGGAAGGCCCATAGTCAATGGGAACGACCCGTACGACACTAGGGAAAATTTTAGAATTTGGGCCTACACACCCAACTTGGCCTGTCCCGTGTAGCCCGCACGACCACACTCACACCATCATACGACTGTGTCTTGCGGACAGTGTAACGCCTCTAAATTTCTAATTTCATTATTGTGAAAATATGATACAAATACCTGTCAGCTTTAGTGGTTATGTGTTCTAGGAGTGTTTGGGAGGTCCCAAGTTCAACCCTTCGCTTTGGAAAATTTTGGTATTTTGAATGAATTAGGTCTTACCCTTGTTTAATAGGATTTTATTTGATTGTTGGGTAAATTACATCAGAATGGGCCTGCTGGTCTGATGGTTAAATGGTGTGTTATTATGGTGGAGGTCTTGTGTTCGAATCCCTATACAGGCAAGGGTATTATTTTTTACTCAGATTTCGGGATAGAGTTGTATAATAGGGGGATTCTGAGTAGTGGATGTGTAGTGGGAATTAGGGGAGAAGATTAAGGGATTTTGAGGGTTATCGAGATTTTTTTTCCCATAACTGAATTTTGACTCTATTTTCCAAAAAATATTCTGCCGTCTATTCTTCTCCCTCTCATTTTGCCGAAATTCTCTGAGTTTTTTCATTTTTCTCTTCTTTTTCTTCTTCTTGATTTTTCCTTAATCCATTTAGTTTCCTTCGTTTTCGCTCGCGATTAGTGCTCGCTTAGTTTTGGTAAGTGTTTCTCTTTCGTTCTGTTAGGAATCTCTTAACGACTGAAATGGTAATGTTTTTTTCTCTATGATTTGGGCATAGGGGGATGCTCGGACTGGTGAATTTAGTGTTCTCATCTTAACAATAGTTAAATGGAGGGTTATCGTTGGTGGTAAGTTGGTTTCTGTTCGTTCTTGGTTGTCAATTTGATTGTAAATATGTTAAATTGATGTTGAGTATCTTGATTATAGGCTTTGGAGTGCTCGGGGACTGTTTTAGTATCAAACAAAACCAGGTGTGTACTCGAAACGCAAAAAAAATAGGATTCAGCGAAAAGTCGAAATTGCTTGCTGTTTCGACAGCAGCAGTAGGCTAACTTTAAAAAATCGCCATAAATTGTGGAAATCAAATTAGATGATGATTATCTGTATCTAACTGAATTCTGTTGATTATGTATATGCATGTTTTCTGTGGGGATTACACACTGAGTTTGTAAAAACTCACACTTTCTTTGTTTAATCTATACAGGTAATCCCTAGACTTGACGGATCAGTGCAGCGGAGGACTCGACGGTGGCCACACGTAAATTTTAGACTATTTTCCGTTAATGCCTAGAATTTATTACTTATTTGGGGTTTTTGATGTATCTTCTGGACCATGGATTGGTTGGCTTTAAATTTAGGACTTTATACTATTTTTTATGGGTTTTTTTAAACTGCAACTCCACAAAACACATTTTTTTTCTAAAAACTAAGATTTTTCATAAATGGAAACGATTTTCCCTAAATTAATTGGTTAAAAAAGCTTCCAATAAAAGACAAGTTTTAAATCAAATCAACTAGTTTTTTTTCGAATTGAATAAAAGCTAACTTAGTGTAACAGTTTTTAAACTCGACAATCTTGTTTTCAAATCCCTTTCCATGTGACCTCGCCAGATACGGCCATAATGTCTAGGCTGAGTTTGGTGATACGAGCCAAGGAGGTGACATTCAAGGGGTTGTTTTTCCTAGTGGTCCAATCACTCGAAGCAATGCACGACAATTAAAATCAAAGATGAATGCTTTTGTTCAAGACCTTGTTACTACAAATTTAAGTCATCATGTTCGTGACGTTGACAAATACGGGAATGCAATTCACTGGACCAATCTTGGAATAATGAAAGCCCATGAATTGGTGGATTAATCATTTATGCATCTTATTATTATTATTTACTTAATTCTCATTGGTTGGGACACATCACTTATGAGTTAAGTAATTTTATTGGTTAGGTTATTATTTATTTATTTTCTTAGATAATTTTAAAGAGTTTTATTAGGATTCAATTACTCTTGAAAGAGTTTTATTAGGATTCAATTACTCTTGTAATTTGCCTATAAATAGGCTTGCTTTCTACACATTGGGGGAGGGGAATAAAAAGAGAGTATTTGTTTTCTTCCAAATTTGTGTGAGGCAAATTTTTTAGAGTAGAGTGATTCTTCTCTTGCTATTTAGTTTGGAGTTTGTTACTTTCGAGGGTATTTCGAAGTTACAAATATTCAAATTTCTTTCCCGTTCATCGGTGTTTCTAGAGGTTCTTCTTCTAGGGGTTTCGTAGGGAGCCCCTCAATCATTGGCATTTTTGGTTACAAGTTAACCAATGGTTCCATAGGGCAAATCTATCCTTTTATTATTATTATTATTATTATTATTATTTAACGAATTTTATTTATTCTCGTTTTATTTCTAATTTGTGTTTCTCTTGTGTCTAGATCCGGGTTTTCCGCATCAGTTGGTATCAGTTTCAGGCCATTCGGTGTTATTTTTTAAGATAAAATCATATCCGAAACAAGTCAAAATGCCAAAAACACTTCTCATCGGTTTCGTCGATTTTTTTTCTCCTCTTATTATTTAAAAAAAAGCAAAAAGCGCAAAAAAAAGCGCAAAAAAAACCGCAAAAAAAAAAGTTGCCTACCTTTCATACCTAGGTTTCTTCTTTTCCTATCATTGTTATTATTTTTATTTTATTTTTCCCAAAATTGAATTTCTTTTCCTTATTCTTTTCTTGACTCAAGTATAATTAAAGCTTCAATTTTTGAAAATCTTAAGACACCAAACGTTTCCGATTTTTTTTTTAAAATTGGGTAGAGTTTTCTTAAGTGTTCTTCTTATTAAAGCTTTTCTTTGACTCTAGAGTTAGGGATCCTTGCAGGTCTACGTTTTTTTTTTGTTTCTCTTACTCTTTCTAACACTTTGTTTCTTCTTGTGTTAGCAGATATTAAAGGCACGCACAATTCCTTCATTCGTGTAGCCTCCATTACAAATTGCCTCGTCAAGTTTATTGGCCTCTTAGAGCAATTAGGGTCTTCATTGTCTCTTTGAAGTTTGCACCTCCGTTATTTGATCTTGATTAGTAACCCTCTCCAAACATATTTACAAGTTTTGAATCATTCAGAGAGTTATTCTTTTGAGAGCTAATGAGTGAGGTTATTATTATTTTTTCTTTCTTGTTCCAGTTTGTTTGATCTTTCACAGATACCATGCCGCTCACTAGATCCCAAACTAGTAAAAATGAAGAGGATGAGCAAAAAAGAGAGAATCCTTTGGTCAAGTTGTTACAAAAAGAGATGAAAAAGTTGCAAACTCAATTCGAACATCGCATGACCCAGATGTTACAAGAGCAAAGAGAGTATCTTGATACAAAACTTACAACTCAAGAGAGATACATTGGCGATAATTACAAGAAGTTGAACGAAGCCTTTATAAGCCGATCAAATTCGCGAGATCGAACTTTTAAACGAAGGGAGGACCATGTTTTTGATGATGACTTTGAGTCCGAGTATGTACCTAGAGGAAGGTTGGAACGAAACAATGACACCCCCAAACCAAAATTTCCTTCTTTCTAAAGGAAGAATGATTCTGATGCTTACCTTGATTGGGAGGAAAAGATGGAAGCAGTCTTTGCTTGTTACAATTACTCTGATGAGAAAAAAGGTAACATACGCTGTCGCTGAGTTCATTAATTATGCACTAACATGGTGGAATCAATTATGTAAAAGCAGGATTCTTTATAGAGAGCAACATGTTACTACTTGGGTTAAAATGAAGCGCATCTTGCGAAAACGGTTTGTTCCACCATACTATTATCGAGAACTCCATCAAAGACTCCAACATCTTGTTCAAGGAGATAGATCTGTGGATGACTACTACAAAGAGATGGAGACTATTCAGATTAGAGCCAATCTTGTTAAAGAGGCTGAGGTGACTATGGCTAGATTCCTTGCCGGCCTAAAGCCTGAGATTGCAAATCGAGTTGAGTTACAACACTACATGGATGTTGAAGAGATGCTTCAAACCGCACTCACCATTGAAAAGCAATTACGAAAGAAAGGGACAACGAGGGGTGTTAGTTCAGTTTCTAATCCTGCTTGGAGAGGAAATTGGAAAAAACAAGATGATAGATTGTGGAATGGGAGAGATGCACAGTTCAAGCCAAATGAGCCTAGAACTTACTCCAAAGATAGAGGTATGCCTAATTCACTTAAAGGTTCTACTTCTACTAATCGAGCTCCATCTTCTTCTTCTACTTCTCCTAGTGTCATTAAGTAGCCAAAAGATATTACCTGCTTCAAATGCCAAGGAAGGGGTCACTATGCTCGAGAATGCCCTAATAAAAAGTCATTGGTGATTCGAGAAGATGGCGAGGTTGATTTTGAGTCTGATAACGAAGATGAGATGCCTCCTTTGGAAGATGCTGATGATGTGCATACTCATGATGAGTATAAAGAATACTTGGAGTATGGTGAGAAAGCACTTGTTGCTCGAAGGGCTTTAAATGTCCAGTTTAAAGAGGAAGGGCACGAACAAAGAGATAACATTTTCCACACGAGATGTTTGATTAGTGGACAACCTAGTTCATTGATCATCGATAGTGGAAGTTGCACCAATGTGGTAAGTTCTTCCCTTGTTGAGAAACTTGGCCTACCTTGTGTGAAGCATCCAAGGCCATACCGCTTGCAATGGCTGAATGATAGTGGGGAGGTAAAAGTATCTAAACAATGCTTAGTTTCATTTTCCATTGGTAGATACTCTGATAAAGTTTTGTGTGATGTTGTTCCAATGCAAGCTGGGCACATATTACTTGGGCGGCCATGGCAGTTTGATCGACGAGTAAATCATGATGGTTTCCTTAACCAATATACATTTGTGTTCCTTGGAAAGAAGTTTACTTTGGCTCCACTTCCTCCTCAAGAAGTCTACAATGATCAACTCAAACTTGCTAGTGAGATGGGTAAGGGAAGTGAGGTAAAACCATTGAAAAAGGCTGAAAGTAAAGAGGCCCTTAGTGTTAAAAGCCAACTTAAAGGCCCAACATTGGTGAGTGATTGCACACACAAGTCACGAGATCAGAAAGTGAGTTTATTCACTAGGTTTCGAGATATCAAATTTGCTCTTTGTACAAAACAAACATTTGTAATTATTAGGTTTAAGGAAAACTTTGTTTTGACTAACCCTAATACACATTTGCCTAGTTGTTTTGTTGATCTTTTGCAGGATTTTTAGGATGTATTTCCTTCTGAAATGCCTAAGGGATTACCTCCTTTACGAGGGATTGAACATCAAATTGACTTTGTGTCTGGTTCGAGTATTCCGAATAGACCAGTCTATCGAAGCAATCCTGAAGAAACTAAGGAGTTGCAAAGGCAAGTTGAAGATCTCTTAGAGAAATGGTTGATTCGTGAGAGTCTAAGCCCTTGTGCGGTCCTTGTACTTCTCGTCCCAAAAAAAGATGGTTCTTGGAGAATGTGTGTTGATTGTCGTGCTGTCAACAAGATTACAGTAAAGTATCGATATCCAATTCCTCGATTAGATGATATGTTGGATGAGCTTAATGGTGCATGCATTTTCTCTAAAATTGACTTAAAAAGTGGTTACCATCAAATAAGAATGAAACAAGGTGATGAATGGAAAACTGCTTTTAAAACTAAGTATGGCCTGTATGAGTGGTTAGTCATGCCATTTGGCTTAACTAATGCTCCTAGCACATTCATGAGATTAATGAACCACATACTTAGACCTTTTTTTAGGAAAATTTGTCGTTGTGTATTGACATACTGATTTATAGCAAAACTTTGAATGATCATGTTGGGCATGTTAAATTAGTATTGGATGTGTTAAGGCATGAACAACTCTTTGCTAATCTTGAAAAATGCACATTTTGTATGGATAAGCTTTTTTTTTGGGTTTTGTGATAAGTTTTACAGGAATCCATGTGCATGAGGAGAAGGTAAAGGAAATTAAAGAATGGCCTATCCTTAAAACTGTTTCTGAGGTAAGGTCTTTCCTTGGGTTAGCCGGTTTCTACCGCATGTTTGTTCGTAACTTTTCCACAATTGCTTCGCCTTTGACTGCACTTATTGAAAAGGATGTATCTTTTCATTGGACAGATAAGCAAGAATTAGCATTTAATGAACTTAAAGATAAATTGTGTAATGCTCCTATTCTTGTTTTACCTAATTTTGAAAAGACCTTTGAGATTGAATGTGATGCTTCTGGTGTAGGTATAGGTGCCGTCCTCATGCAAGATAGTAAACCACTAGCCTACTTTAGTGAGAAACTTGGTGGAGCACATTTGAACTAGTCAACCTATGATAAAGATTTGTATGCCTTGGTAAGGGAATTAGAAGTTTGGCAACATTACCTTTTACCAAAGGAGTTTGTGATTCACACTGACCATGAATCACTTAAGCACTTAAAGGGACAAGGTAAGTTGAGCAAGCGACATGCGAGGTGGGTTGAATTCATTGAATCTTTTCCTTATGTTATAAGGTATAAGAAATGTAAAGATAATATTGTGGCTGATGCTCTATCAAGGAGGTACACTTTACTTAGTACTTTGCATACTAAGTTATTAGGTTTTGAGTATCTCAAAGATTTATATGCCACTGATTCTGATTTTGCAAGCATTTATGACACATGTGAACATGGTGCATTTCACAAATTTTATAAGCATGATGGCTATCTTTTTCGAAATAATAGACTATGTTTACCAAAGTGTTCAATGCGAGAATTGTTGGTTTGAGAGGCTCATAGTGGTGGTTTTATGGGTCATTTTAGAGTCACTAAGACTTATGATGTTTTACATGAGCATTTTTATTGACCTAACATGCGAAAACTTGTTGAGAAAATTTGCTCTACTTGCATTACTTGTAAACAAGCTAAATCCACTGTGATGCCTCATGGTCTATATACTCCTCTTCCTGTTCCTAGTTCACCTTTGACTGACATTTCAATGGATTTTGTAATAGGTTTACCAAGGACAAAGTGTGGACGAGATAGCATCTTTGTGCTTGTGGATCGATTTTCTAAAATGGCTCATTTCATTCCATGCCATAAGACTGATGATGCAACCTATGTTGCCAATCTATTTTTCCACGAAGTTGTGAGATTACATGGAATCCCAAGGACTATCGTTTCCGATAGAGATGCAAAATTTCTTAGTCACTTTTGGAAGGTGTTATGGGGTAAGTTAGGTACTAAACTACTTTACTCTACTACATGCCACCCTCAAACTGATGGTCAAACCGAGGTGGTAAATCGAGTTTTGGGATCTTTGCTTAGAGCCATAATAGGTAAGAATGTTAAATCTTGGGAAGAATGGATACCCTATGTTGAGCTTGCTTATAATCATTCTGTTCATTCTTCCACAGGTTTTACTCCTTTTGAGATTGTATATGGCTTTAATCCACTTACTGTTTTAGATTTGCTTCCTTTACCTTTGAATGAGATTGCTAATTTAGATGGTGAAAGGAAAGCTGATTTAGTGAAAGAGATCCATGAGAAGGCTCGTAAAGCCATTGAGAAAAAGAATGAGTCCAATGCACATCGAGCTAATAAAGGGTGAAAGCAAGTCTTGTTTGAACCTGGAGATTGGGTATGGGTACATATGAGGAAGGAAAGATTTCCTTCTAAGAGAAAGAATAAACTTGATGCACGAAGGGATGGATCATTCCAAGTACTCGAGAAAATAAATGACAATGCTTATCGCATTGATCTTCCTGGTGAGTATAGTGTTAGTGCTACTTTCAATGTTTCTGATCTTTCTCCTTTTGAATTTGATGTAGGTTCAGATTCGAGGACGAATCTTCTTGAAGAGGGGGAGAATGATACGAGCCAAGGAGGTGACACTCAAGGGGTTGTTTTTCCTAGTGGTCCAATCACTCGAAGTAAGGCACGACAATTAAAATCAAAGATGAATGCTTTTGTCCAAGACCTTGTTGCTACAAATTTAAGTCATCATGTTCACGACGTTCACAAATACGGGAATGCAATTCACTAGACCAATCTTAGAATAGTGAAAGCCCATGAATTGGTGGATTAATCTTTTATGTATCTTATTATTATTATTTACTTAATTCTCATTGGTTGGGACACATCACTTATGAGTTAAGTAATTTTATTGGTTAGGTTATTATTTATTTATTTTCTTAGATAATTTTAAAGAGTTTTATTAGGATTCAATTACTTTTGAAAGAGTTTTATTAGGATTCAATTACTCTTGTAATTTGCCTATAAATAGGCTTGCTTTCTACTTATTGGGGGAGGGGAATAAAAAGAGAGTATTTGTTTTCTTCCAAATTTGTGTGAGGCAAATTTTTGAGAGTAGAGTGATTCTTCTCTTGCTATTTAGTTTGGAGTTTGTTACTTTCGAGGGTATTTCGGAGTTACAAATATTCAAATTTCTTTCCCGTTCATCGGTGTTTCTAGAGGTTCTTCTTCTAGGGATTTCGTATGGAGCCGCTCAATCATTGGCGTTTTTGGTTACAAGTTAACCAAGGGTTCCATAGGGCAAATCTATCCTTTTATTATTATTATTATTATTATTATTATTATTATTATTATTTAACTAATTTTATTTATTCTCGTTTTATTTCTAATTTGTGTTTCTTTTGTGTCTAGATCCGGGTTTTCCGCATCATTAAGGGTGTTACAGATGGTCATGCCCTCGTCAAACACACAGCCGTGTCTCGCATACGACCACCCACACAGCTAGGGACATGCCCGTGTGGCGTCAACAAATTGGTTTTTCGGCTTTCGCCGAAACTCGATTTTCTACGTTTTGGGAACACACCTGGTTCGTTTTAGATGCTACAGCAACCTCGAGCCCTTCAAAACCTAAAAAATAGCATCCCAATCGCCCATTAGCAATCAATTTACGAATCGAGACACAATCCTAAAATAACACACATAACTTACCAATGACACGAACAATCACTAGCGCGACTTAAGCTATCGGAGTAGAACTCAACCGCTCACCACCTTCTCTTACACCATAAATTTGCGAAAATCAATCCCTTACTACACACCAAATCACCCAAAACAAAAGGGTATAGCCCTAACTAGCGTTTTGGAAATCAAAAGTTACAGAAACACCAAAATCTCACTTACTAAATGAACGAAAGAAGACGGAAATCCTAACATGTAAAGATTTGATGACAGTTTGAATAGAATAGGAAGAGATAGTAAAAGGGAGAAAGGACGAAAATATAGAAAATAGGGATAACAAAACTGACATCAGACTTTCTTTTAGAAGAGAGAGAAAATTTGAAAAAAAAATAAAACAAAATAAAAATTTGATCACAATCCCAGCACCCCACTAACAACTCCACCTCAGAATTTCAAGACCACTCAAACTCTCTCAGCCAACCGAAACAAAAATAACATCCACGCTCGCGCAAGAATTTGAACACATGACCTCTAACACACTAACTTTTTACCACTCAAACCAGCAAACTCATTCTAATATGAATAAGTAAACAATTTTCTATAAGCCCACTCAATAAGGATAAGGCTTGAATCTAAAATAACAAATTTGGCAAAAGGGAGACTTGAACCTAAGACCTCCTACACACACCCAGAACACTTAACCACTGAAGCAAATACACATTTGTGTTAAGATTTACAGAAATGAAAATAAATTAAGCAGAGTGTTACATTCTTCGTCTTTCTCCTTCAAGATGTTCGTTTCACTTTTAGCTACAATAGGAGCAATTCAATACAAAACAACATCATTTATCCATTCTAAAACTAAAACTAATAAAAACAAACTTAAATATGCATGATTATTCATATTAACAACTTAAGTTTTCTAGTTCGAAATTCGCATATCTTTCAACTCGATTATCCATTTTCAATTCCGTCTTCACCAAAGTATTCACTGCTTCACAAGCTATCATTTAGTAACAGTTACACAAAATGACCAATATTCTCTACTTCCCCTTTAGCATGACCAAATATACCAAATAAACTTTTCATCCATTTTTGTTTCTTTTTCACACTTCTAAGAAGCTAGAATTCATCTTCTAATAATTTCCTATCCAAAAATTTGTCTATTTCACTTAAGTTGTCTAAGCTTCCATCAATGTCCTTTAATGGCAACTTCCAAAATACTTGATAAAAAAACTATTTGTATATATATGTAAAGCAAATTTCAAAGATTCAAAATTTATAAAAAAAATTGAAGAAAACCATACCTTAAGCTTGAAATTGAAGGAAAATGATGAAAGGGTTTTTTTCTTTATTTTCCCCAATCTTTGGTGAGAAAGATGAGAAAGAACTTATCTTTCTCTCTTTATATATATTATAATATTTAACAAATTACTATTATTTTAAATAAAATGTTAAATAATAATTATTTAATGAAAATATCATTTAAAGTCATCATGAAACTTTTGATTTTTTTAAGTAATAGAAAAATTGTCATTATGTCCTTTTCATCAAAATAAAATAGGATAATTACACTTTAGTCTCTATACTTTTCTAACTTATTCAATTTAATTCCTAAACTTAATACTAAATTTTTAACTTAACCATATACTCTTACTAATAATCCTCTGTATTTTCGTGTCTGGCGATTTTCTCTAAAAACAATCATAATTTCTTATACTATTATTTATTTATAGATTACTTATTTAAGAACTCCTACCGTGTATATATATATATATATATATTTTTTTTTCAGTGGGTATGTTACACCCTGAGCTGAGCCCCAACCAGCTATCTGAGATTTTTACTCGGCTATTAAAAGCAGCTCTCACATGTTGGTCAAATTTACTATAATGACACTCACAACACATCAAAAACAAAAGTTTTCTTAAAGACCAACTTCCATAAATCAATTATTGGTCATAATCGCGACAAAGACAACAATGGGGTTTTTCTTAAAGATGTAAATTATAAACTTAATTTTTAGAACAAGTACAATGAAATCAAACCGAACCTTGCGAGGTTGAAGAAAGTGGTGCTTCGTTCTTGGCACTTGCATTTGCAGCAGTATCCACCGATGGGGGTGTATAGATTCTAGCTTTCTTGAGAATTTCAGTAACAACCCAATGCTTACGGTTGGTCAACGGCCTAGAAGAATCTAATTTAACCTTTTGAGAATAAAGAGTTCATCATTTTCAGTAATTTACATATAGTTGGACTATTTACAGAAATCTCGGATAGCAGGTTGGGGCTCAACTAAGGGGCGGTGGTTGGCTGGTGCGAACAGCTGAGCAGAGTGGGGAAGCAGGGTCTGAGTCGATCCTGGAGGAGACAGCTTCGGACGGTGACCATTGAACTTCTGGGGTCGAAACCCAAGTTCAGAAAATAATAAAATGATTTATTTTAGTTAATAATTAGAAGTGGGTAAATTATATTTTAATCTTTTAAAGCGATATGCAGTTCATAAATAATAAATTATATGATGTGATATTTAATGATTGATTTATACGTTAAAAAAAGTTATATCAGATTTTTGTTAGAGTTTTTAATAAGAATGATTAAAATAAATAAATTATATAATATATGTGTTTAAATTATAAATTTTTTATTTCAAATACTTAAAATGAGAAATTTTTTTTTATAGTTGAGTGATTTTTTTGTGTAGCTGGTTAAAAAGAGTAGCACGTAATGGTCCGTTGGGTTTTATTTAAATTGACTTATCATGGATGTTAGGTTGTTGGGGTTATAATAATCTTTGAGCTGCCATTCTTTCAGCAACTACAATTCCTTTCTATTTACACTCTTCAAACTGACTGTCAAATCTCCAACCATTTTCTGTAGCATTGGATACCATTTATATAACAGCCACTTTTCCCCAGTCAATTTCCCGAACTGTCCTTTGTAAAACAACGTTGGAGAGGTAGCTTAGAAATCAAAACAAATAAAAGCAGCAGTGACAACTAACAAGCAAGATTTGTGTACAATGCTTCATTGGGGGCAAGGGCATTATGGTAGTTCAGCAATGTGCATTTATTTATTGTGCTGAAACTGGGCCTTCTATATATAACAATGGAATTGGAATTGAGGAGGTCATGGATCAGCTTAGGGGTAAACTGTTCTACTTTGTAATGTTTCTTGCTCAAATGAGTATTCCAATCAATGTTACATTAATTTGCTTGTATGGATGTGTTACTGAGATGCTCATTTGAGCAAGCAATGTTAAAAGTGGAAGTTTCTTTACCACCCGCCTTTTCTTCCTCTCCTTTGCAGCCCATACCCAAAAGCAGAGTTCACATGTGTCAGGTAATTTTAACTCTTGCATTTTCTATTATGCACAAACTTTACTCTCTACATGCAACTCATCTAAGTATATTTTGTACTATATGATTCAATACTTATACAAGAAAGACTGCATTTACATTTTATATAATATAAATTGCCGATAGTAAAGTCCCAAGTAGTTTTACTTAGAGTTTGCAAACGGGGATTTGAGTGGGATTTAAATTTTTTTAAGAGTTAATTATTTTAAATTTAGATCGGTTTGGACCAAACAAAGTTGGGAGTTAAACAATTTTGAATCTTTTCAAATTTAACTTTTATATAATAATCATAAAAAGTAGAGATATGTATATAACACAATTAAAATTGCTTATTACATAGTATAACTTTTATAAACATAATCAATATCACTACATGAAAAGTAAAGGTTAAAACCCAATCCAAATTAAGAGTAGTATTTCTTTCAATAATATATTATATATTATTTATTATATACATGTGTAGTAATATCATAAATTATACTTAACTAGTTGTACTATTTATTAGGCAATATTATATCTTTTACTATAATTTATAATTATATTCTATTAAGTAATACTATATCTTTTCTTTTACTATAATGTATAAATAGTGGTTAAGTAGCCACTAGCGTAGCGGCAAACGATTTGTGTTGCTTAGGTCATTGTTGACATTAGGTTTGGATTCAAACATGGATAATTCCTTCTTATTATCCCTTGGTTAAAATAAATAGTTATATTAACAGTTATACAATATATTATTATATTATGTTACTATATCACATCCAGCCAAACCGTTTTGATTTTATAAAAGGTTAAATTCTTTAGCAGGTCCTTTTACTATACGCTTTGGGAGTAAATTAGTCCCCTATTATAAAAGCGAGAAATTTAATCCTTGGATAAAATTGTAAACAACAGTAAGTTTGAAGTAAAAAAGCATTATTGTTATAACCCAACTATTGGCTGATTGCATTGAAAATTGATAGGTACAATGATTTGATCAAAATTGATAAAGAATCCACTAAAAACTAATTAAAAGATCGTTCGAACCAATTAGAAGCTAATTTGAATATTTAATTTTATTGTTATAATTTATACACAAAATGTTTATGTTTCATTATTATATTAATGTGTTTATTAATTTTTTGAAAATATTATCCTTTTAATCTTTATGATTTTTTTAAAAGGAAAATTCATTAATTCATTTTATGAATGCGACCATATAACTTGGAGGGAAATAAAAACTCATTGTAGGCGGTGAAGAACAAATTCCATCAATTCAACAAAGACTTTAGCCCCAACATCAATAGAACATTATGACACGTTGACAATTAACTCTGCCATAATTTAAGCACAACATATCTAGAGTAATTGTAAGTGGTGAGCAAAAGTCGACAAAATAACCAAACATCTACCAAACTAGAGAGGACAACAACAAAACCATCCCTAAAATTACTTGCCAAAAGTAAGACTATATGCATAAGGAAACATCCAAAATTTAAGACTTATTAAACAATAAAAAAAACATATAATACTTAACATGATTCCAAACTAATATTTGAAATTATTTATTATTTTGAAATACTCTCAAAGTAAAAACAAATTAAGAAGCCGACTAAGAGCCACCATTTGAGTATCTATGACCAACCCACTTTCCAAGAGAAATTGTTGGTGGCTGGTGGAGGTTCAACGACGACAGACACAATCATTTGGTATCACCATTGAATAAAACAAAATAGAAGAAACAATCAACTCGAAGAAAAAAAAATTAAGATGAACTTTTAGAATTTTAAAATAACTGAAAAGAAAGTAAACAATTTGGTCAGCGCACCCAATAATTTAGGTATTTATAAAATCTTCATCCGAAGCTTAACTTAAAATTTGAATTTTATGCTCTGTAATGTTGCTGTGAAAGTTGGATTGGATTCTCTGTGCTTGTATATATATTAGGATTTAGGAGCTATCCTTCCAACTTAAGCTAATAAGGAACTCAAAACTGGTCTTTTAATAATTCCTTCTCCATAATGCAAGAAAAGATTATTCCTTGCCAGTCCCAGATGAACTAAAGTAAGATCTGACTGACAACCTTAATTTATTGTCCCAAATCTCATTCATTTCAATACCAAGCAAAGACACAAAGCTAGCGCAACTTCATCTAAAGCACCCACAGAAACAATTAATAATGCTTTTGTTGACATGCTTTATGTCTCAGTACCCGGTTCTTGAACCATTGTTGTCCCCACAATGCATCATTCACCATCTACCTCCTATTTGGTAATGCTAATTTCTTTTTTTCTGGCATCAAAATTTCTACTCTTCCCAGGTATGGAATTTATGAATATTCCACATGATTTCAAGGATAGAAGCGGTAATGATTTCATTAGGTCTTTTTTTTTTTTATCTAGGAGTCGAAGGGACAATTGGGGTCAACTATGGCACCGTCGCTAGCAACCTCCCTCCACCAGCTCAAGTGGCGCATTTCCTTGTAGAATCCACCATCATCAGCCGCGTTCGGTTGTTTGACGCCGACTCCAACATTCTAAAAGCCTTTGCCCACACCGGCATTGCCATCTCTGTAACTGTTCCAAATGATGAAATTCCTCGCCTTACCAAACTGAATTTTGCTCAACAATGGGTGGAAAACAATATCCAACCTTACACACCGAACACAAATATCGTCCGTATTTTAGTAGGCAATGAAGTACTATCAACAGCAAACAAATTGTTGATAGGAAGTGTAGTCCCTGCTATGCAAAATCTCCACTCTGCCCTTTTCGAAGCTTCATTAGACCGTAGAATCCAAGTCTCCACACCGCACTCTTTAGGCATTATCTCAAATTCAAGCCCACCGTCGACCGCAATGTTTCGACAAGGATACGATACTTATGTACTTAAACCCTTGCTTAGCTTCCTTAGAGCTACAAATTCACCTTTTATGGTAAATCCATATCCATTTTTTGGTTGCTCACTTGATACACTCGATTTTGCCTTGTTTCGGCCTAATGCTGGAGTGTTGGATGAAAACACAGGGCATGTTTACACAAATATGTTCGATGCTCAGTTAGATTCGGTCTTCTCGGCCATGAAATTCTTAGGATTTGATGATGTCGAGATTGTTATAGCTGAAACCGGTTGGCCATCAATGGGGGACTCCACCCAAGTTGGTGTTGATGCAAAGAGTGCAGCTGAGTACAACGGCAACTTGATACGACACGTAATATCTGGTGCTGGCACACCACTAATGCCCAACCGCACATTTGAGACCTACATTTTTGCGCTTTTCAATGAGGATCTCAAGGAAGGGCCAACATGTGAGAGAAATTTTGGGCTATTCCACACAAATATGACACCCGTTTATGACAACTGGATCCTACGGCGCATGACAGCTGCTGCTGCTGCCAATTTTCACCCTGTTACGTGTTTGTTGGTCATTACCATTGGCTTTCTAGTTCTAGCAATCAATCATCATGGTGAAATATAAATATAATCGTTAGAGGACAGTTAGAAAATTTAAGTGCAAATCTTGGAAAATCGAGGCCCCTTTTCACAAAATCAACACCGGATCTGCAAAGATACGTTGCAATCATGTTTGTAAACTTTTGGCGTCAATCGTCCTAAAATTTTCCTTTTTTCTGTCGGTTTTGGATTTGAAACCAATTTCTAAGTTTTTGTTATTTAATTATTTCCTTCTCTTTCTAATTTAATTTAAGGGCTAAATATCAATTTTATCTATAAACTTTTGTTTAATATACAATTTAACATATGCATTATTGGACTTTGATGGTGACTGACTTGACAACAGGGCTGAAAGTATCAGTGTAGTCAAACCCTGTCACTTGAGAAAAACCCTTGCCAACTAAGCGAGTCTTGCACCTAGCAATAGTGCCATCAGAATGCCTTTTGATTTTAAACAGCCACTTGCAACAAATGGGGGTTCTCCCAGGTGGTAAAGGACCAAGGACCAGGTATTGTTTTTCATGAGAGCATCGTACTCTTGTTGAGTAGCTTGTTTCCAATGAGGAAAAGAAAAAGCTTCTTCAATAGTTTGAGGTTCCCTGTCAACCAACTCAGTAGAAAAAACTTTGGACTTATAAACCCCACACTTATCTCTGGTTAGCATAGGATGCACATTGATGGTAGTTCGAGTGGGAGCAATGGAAGCAACAAGAGGAGCATCAAAAACAACAACTAAACCATAAACAGTTGGAGAATCATGTGGAGAAACAAGTGATGAGAGTTCTGAAGAACGAACTCTATCAGCACCATCTACAAGAGGAGAAGAGAGAGCAGCTGAAACTGAAGTCAAAACTGGAGTTAAAACCTCGGCATCATTAGTGGATCCGCAAATAGTAAGAGGAGAAACAAACTCAGAAAAAGGAGTTGCAGGTGCCTGAGAATGAACAGACACAGAACCATATGAACGTTCCTCACACGCCTTAGAGGCCTCACCATTGAGACCGAAATAGAAACCAACCTTCATCAAACACCACATGTCTAGTGATAAAGATTCTACCAGTTGCATCAAGACACTTATAACCCTTGTGGGAGGGATTGTACCCAAGAAATGTGCAAGGTTGAGATGGAAATTGAAGTTTGTGATTATTGTAACGAAGGAATTACAATGTTGGAAAATCTAGTTCTAACATGGTTTTTTTCACAAGAAAAAAATAAAATTTGAAAATCGAGAGATTTGTTATATTTATAGAAATAAATTTTTCTCAAAATTGAACTTGTTTTTTAGGCTAGACGGATTTTTGTTGTTCTTAACTTTCAACCGGATGACCTTTTCTATTATTCTCGTATCACGAATTGATTCGAGTGTGAGCTTGAATGAATTCAAATCAAACAAAGAATCAGAAATTATTTACTTTACTTTCAATGGGAATGTAAAACTCTCTTTAATAGAAACTGGTAGAATTGTTATTCCCAAAAAATATAAATTCTTACTATTTTCGATTAGAATAACAATATCTCAAAGTTATATTTAACTTATTATATTGTTATTAGCTTTACTGGTGCCATCTATTTATAGAGAAAAGAAGTGAAACCCTTGTTGAATTAGTAGAAGTCTATTTAATAGAAAATCAACTTCTTATTTGAAATAGGAGAGAGAGGGCCTAATAGGGTGTGTTTCTCCTCATATGTATTATGATGCAGATTCGTGCCTCTCCTGTATTGAGTTCAATTATACATGTTTCCTGGACTTTTAACCCAACACTTTATAATTTAATCCAACCCAATACATGAATTTTTATTTGTCAAAATAGACATTATTTATTAAATTAATTTTCCAATTAAATAATTTTCTCAACTCAATTCTAATTTTGTTAAAATCATGACAACTTTACCGTAAAAGAATCTATGAAAAAATATATTTAATTTCTACATTTAATGGATTCACAATGACCAATTAATTTAATTCCATTTTCGAACTTCAAGTAATTAGATAATAATTCGAAAAACTTTAATTAATTCTCAGGTCATATCCATACTAAGTGAGAAACCATATTCGTTTCCGAATGTAACTCATTTCTATCCAGTTCTGTTAATTTGATTCAATATGCAATTCATTTTTTGTTTCAATGAGCTAGCGGAGGGATCGATTGGACATATAAGATCAGGGATCAAATGATTTATAATTAAATTCCAGCTTTTCGCCTATAAATTATAAACTCATTTAGTCACGAAGTCATTCCACTATAGTATCGTGACTAGGCTCTCCCTAATAACATACCATTACGAAAGCTACTCAACCAGTGCTCGTCCAATGACCTTGTCATAAGTGTGTTACCCTTATATGATATCCTTAATCTCTTTCGGATAAACCCCCTCCCATTATGATCCTATTTTATCTCATTGTAACAATTACATCTTCCTTCATAAAAAGTCAATTACTATCAAATAATAATTAAGTCATTCATCACAAAAAAGAACAACCCGTGACCACATTTACTTTTCATCTACTATGTAATGCCATTGAGAGAATATCATTTAACCATGTATTGGGCTATGAGTTCCACTATTTTAAATGAGGCTACATACTACTGAAGTTGCATATCCAGCGCACCAGTTTTCGGTTCCTTATCTATTTGAACTCAGACTTTTATTTACATCAAAATATACGAGTCACGCATACATAGTCCATCAGCCAGTTAGTTTGTTGTTTCGAGTTACTATCAGAACAGAGCATTTGAACTTGTAAGGGCGATACGAAAAAAAATTGACTATCTTGATTTGAAGTTTTAATGAATTCTCAATTTCGGCTTTGGGTTCTTTTACCATTTGTATGTATGTGTGTATGTATGTATGCATGTATAGGGAGAGAGAAAGAGTTTTTTTTTCCAATACTTTGGGCTAGTTCTTCATTGCTTTTCAAAAGTGCTTTTTGAAAAGTGCTGTAGAACTTTTGAAAAGTGCTTTTAAAAATTTGATTTGAAATTTAACTGTTTAGTATTATTATCAAGAATTTCTTTTGAGAAATTGTTGGAAAATTATCCGCTTCTCTTGTTCTAGTACTTCATGTTCGAACAATAGATAAAGCAATAACCATTAGTGTACTCAAAGTTTTTAAGTTTTCATGTTTGACTTTGTAATGACATAGTTTATGATTTAATCTTGTTGAACAACAAATGAGGAAGGAATTTCGTGCTACAATATGGATTCATCATCTTTATTCGATTGGCTTGGATGAGAAATAAGAAGAGTTTTAATGATTGAAGATGCTTATCCTTATCCTTATCCTTATCCTTATCTTTTAAGCGTATTTGAAGACATGTTGGAAGTTGGATAATGAAGAATTTTATAGGATAAATATTTAATGATAATTTAAGACGATAAAACCAACATTTAACTTGTTGATAAATTCTTATCAGAACTGGTTGGATGAATAATTGAATGAGTCAATAAATAGGCATGAGGTTGCATCATTGAGTGATTAGTTTTGGAGTGTCTTTTTCAATTGCTTTGATTAATATTCTTGGTTGTGTTGTTAGATACTCTTTTCAGGTATTGTTTGGAGAGTTTACATTGATTGTAAGTGAGATGTTTGAAAGAGTGATTTGTAACAATATGAGTCATTGTTGGGGCTGAAAATATCCATTATTCTAAGAGTGGTTTGCTCGGAAAATCAATTTAGAAATAATATTTTTAGGCACAATGAAAGTGTAGATTCTTTTTGTTAAATTGAGCATTGTGATATTTATAGTAATAAACGTTTAATTAAAATTATGCGTGTGCTTTGTGCAAGGCGATCTATGTCATTTACTGACTTTCAATCAATCGATTTTCTTCGCTATCCTCGAACCCCTAATTACTTTGAGCTAGAATCAAACGAAACATACCAAGTGCTCTGAATGAAAATTTAGTTCTCTTTATATAACTAGAAACTATTAGCTTTTCATAGAAAATATAATTTATTCTAAAATAAATGACCATTATTTTCCAATTTAATAACGATGTTCAATAATATGTGTAAATAAGTTAGCTCATAGTTCCTATTTATAGAGGAACGATACAAGAGTTCTTCTTGACTAAAGTGTAATTAAATAATAATATTTTAATAGAAAATTTAAAGTTCCATCTCAAGTAGAACATAAAGGGTAGTAGAAATTAGGGTTTGCTATCCCTCACATTAAAATTGGGCCTTTCGTGTATTGGGTGTTATTATATGTATGATTCGAACTTTTATAATTTATCTAACCCAATAACTATTTTCTATTTCCCAAAATATTATTTATTTATTATTAATTAAATTGATTTTCCCAATTAAATTATTTTTCAACCCAATTCTAATTCTACTAAAGTCATAGCGACTTAAACGTCTTAGAATTCATGAGAAAATTAATTAAATTGTATTATTCAACAAATCTATGACTAATTAATTTAATTCTCACTTCCAACTTCAATTATTTAATTATAATCAATTAAATAATAATTCAAAGAAATTAAATTAAATTCTAAATAATCTTTTGTACTTAGAGAGAAAACACATTTACTGCAGATAGTTATACATGCGATCTATTTATCTTACTTATCATTTTCATTCATTACACAGTTTATCGGTTCTACATGCAATTTGTTTTGAGTTATCTCGAGCTAGCGCAGGGTCCGAGTGGACATATAATTAGGGTTCAAATAATTTGTAGTTAAGTTTCAAAACTTTGCTTATTAATTAAAACTTATTTAATCATAGAGTCATTTCACTATAGTACCATGACTGAACTCTCCCTTATAATATACCATTAAAAAAGCTACTTCATTAAGTGTTCATTTAATGACCTTATCATAAGTGTGCTACCATTATAGGATATCCTTAAGTTCTTTGGGATAAACCCGTTCTCCTAATATAATCCTATTTTATCTCATGGTTTCCATTACATCTTCCGATATTAAAAAGTCAATTACTAACACATTGTAAATAAAGCATTTGTCTTGTGATTAATAACATGTGACCATGTTCTTTTTTCATCAATCATTTAATGCCTATGAGAGAATATCATTTACTCTTATGGGGCTACGATTTCATTGTTATGGAATGATGCTACATCATTTAGAAGTCGTATACCCAACACATCAGTTTTCAGTTCCTTATCTATTTGAACTCAGGCTTTCAATACATCAAAGTGTACAACTCACGCATACATAGCCCATCATCCACTCAGGATTAAGGTATGTCATACTATTAACGTCACATATGAATAAATCCATAAACGAGTATAAGATAAATTCAACTTGGATCTTGTCCAATGTTTTTCAGTCCAGACAATGACATCTATATTTCTATCTTTTGGGAGTTATATGTTGTAATGTCCAAGACAAGGCATCTCCCCAATTAGACTTGATAGATGACATAATAGTCTTTCAATCGATTTGCTCAATTTCGATTAGACTACGAACTGTTTAGATCATCTACTAATATAAGTTGTATTTTCGCATTATGATCCAACCATATAATGCAACTTAATATTAGTTAAACATGAGATAATAAATGAGCCAATTTTCTTTGCATGCCAAAACACATTGAGGACATATAAAAATGATTTTAATGTGTAATGGAATTTTATTTAAACCAAACTATTCGAAAAATTACAAGTATAAATTGACGAATACATTATAATTAAGGCACTAAATCCTAATAGGTGATTCGGTGGGATTATTGAATAAAATCATTTTTTGATCGAGACTCCATAGATGTTAGATTGTTGATCCTATCTACGTTAACAAATATTACATGTTATCACTCCTTATTTTGGTTCTTTCTTTACTTTATCTCAAATATATTATGTTATGTTTTTGTTCCAACCTCTATTCTAACAGAAGTTAGAACGAATTTGTTTTTCAACTGTAAACCAAGTTATTTATTCCAATAGTAGTTCAAACATAAAAGTTGTAATGGAGTTCAAACTAAAGGCTTTTTCATTTGGTATCAGAGCGAGTTCAACCCAAGTTTTCTGAAATTTTATGATGTTATGTGAAAGTTAATTGTGCTAAGTGTCATATTTGGATTTAGTTAAAATGGAGTGATAAGAGAAAAGAGCTAAAAGTGAAAATTCTCCACCTAAGAGATATTTTGGGACTTGTCATGAATATTATAATAACAATTTTAGATTTATTTTAATGGTGTTATTAATAAAGAAATTATAGATGTTGAAAATTTTAAAACACGAAAATTTGTGAGCCATTCATTTAAAAGTGGGGTTGACTTTGACTGGTTTTATTTGAATAAAAAGAAAGAAAAATTTAGAGAAAGCTTCCATCATTGTCCTTGGTGTCGTCCACCATGCTTGGAAAAGAGAATTTTTTTCTCTTTTTTATTTTTTCATATTTTCTTAAATCTCTTTAAGAATTTCCACTACCCAAGTTACTTTATTATAGGAATCTAGTAGAAAACCCATTTCTAAGCTTAGTTCCATTATCATATTCTTTATAAAAAGCATGAGTTTCATGATCTAGAGAGAAAAAGCTTGAGCTAGTGTGAGAAAGTGAAGAATAAGGTAAGAAAATGTGTTTTTATCATTTCTAATGTGACTATTCATGGTTATTTCAAATGAGTTCTACATGAGCTTGATATTTGGTATTATATGTGTTATGTATTTATGGAGAAGGGATTGATAAGTGAGTGGTGGAGTTAATTGCAAGAAAATAGGAGTCTTGGTAAAATAGAAGATTTTGGTGGCTTTGCTCATTCAAAATGTAAGTTTTCAAGGAATTATGCTTACCTTGTTTATGTTAAAATTTGTTTAATCATTGAGAGTTTAAATGATTAAATTTCAATATGAGAATTACATATTAATGTTCATAAGTGAAGGATATAGTTTGGAGAAAATAAAATATAGAGACAAATATGCATATGTCATTGACTTAGACTAAAATGTGAAAATAGTGTTTTATGGTACTATGATAAAAATTAGAATGGAAAAATGATAAATGGTAGAAAATAGTAATTTTAAAGAATTTAAGAATTTGTTGGAGAAAATGATAAATTATGACATAAATTAAGCTAATAAGTAATTGTGTGGGAAAATATGAAAAATAGGAATAAATACACTCACTAGTATAATAAGAACGTGAAAATGTAATATTGCACGAGTAAAGATTGTTATGGTAAATTTCATTGATGACGTGATTGGTAGCTCATAGAGTTTTTCATGAACTTCTATTATGAGATGTAGTTCACATGTGAAAATAGTGTAACAAAGTATAATTATAAATATTGAAAATTTTATGTTGAACATAAAAGAAAAATAGTGTCAACTCTTGAATTAAAATAAGAATGGATGCCCAAATAATATTTGTCTATGAACATGATATACGAATGATACTTTGTTAAGCATCAAATGACATATATATATGAATGACTATGTGAATATTTATGAAATTATATATATATATATATACGGTTGTGGTAAAATGAAATTGAAATTTGCTAATTAAACTTTGCTTTAGTAAACTTAGAGAAATGGTTAAGATATGATTGGCATGCTGGTAAGGATATATATCTACCTGGAGTTTTGTGCCTTCGAGCTTTGCCCAGGTCACATGCATTATATGTTGACTTTGGGCCATGTAATCAGATGCATATTCTGATGTCTTCGGGGTTGAGACTATATGATGGCTTGACACTATATGCCCTTTAGTGTATTAGGGGGTTGAGATATGGTACTTGAGACTATGCGCTTTTTGGTGTGGCGGAGGATTCTTGTTTATCCGAGTCTCCTTCTACTAGTGTTTACTAAGGATTAAATGTGAATAATGAATTAATATGGATCACATAATGAATTCTAAAGTCCATATGAGAACAATGAATCAATTATGAATTATGAAATGAGTTTTAGTTGTTAAAAATAACTTAAATGACTGATACTACAAGTCTAAAGTTGTAACCCAAATTTGAGAGATTACATTAGCCACTGAAATGACCTAGTAGAACTATCGGAGTTTAAAAATAGTTGTTTAAAACATTTGCTTTAATTTCTGAAGAAAACTTAGCGTGTTTCCAACAGGATTGCAATTTAGTTTCAAAAATTGGTTGATCTTAAAGATTGTTTTAGAAAAGTTGTACTATAGTATTATAAATGGATATATTTTATTCAAAAACTTATTTACTTAGTCATGCAGTGGAAAAATGATGTCTAATCATAGTTTTAATAAAAAGAATATTTCATGCATAGATAATTAATATTCATATTTTAACATTAAATGTCATGCAAGCTATATAAATCCCAAAACCTAAGTCCCATGCCACAATTTAAAAAGAAATAAATACAATATTTTAATAACAAAAATTTTGAATTATAAATATAAAATACTTTTATAAAAAAACGAATTCAAGTCGAGACCCTCTGGATGCTGTGTCCACACCCTAACCTAGTGGGTTATCTGTAAAGATGAAAATAAATGAGGGTGAGCTTATGAAGCTTTGTGTGAGTCCTATCACAAGTAAATTAGTGCAGATAAAAGTTGTTAATACATTGTGGATGAACCACTGGTCATTGTAGATAAAATACTGACTAAAACACGTTGCGGATGAACTACTGGTTATGCAGATAAACTGTTGACTAAAATATGTTGTGGATGAACCATTGGTCATTGGAGATAAATTGTTGACTAAAATATTTTGTGGATGAACTACTGGTTGTGCAAATAAACTTTCAACTAAAATACATTGTGGATGAATCACTGGTCGTGCAAATAAATTGTTCACACTTCCTCCGTTCATATCATCCCACCCCATGCAATGTAACATAACATGCAATGTAACATAACATGCTTATAATAGATCAATAAGGTAGCAATAACATACTTATAACACGTCGATATAGTAGAAATTATCATACTTATAATAGATCATTACGATAGCAATAAGCATGCTTATAACAGATCAATTCGGTAGCAAAGTCATGATTATCATGTATTCGGTTTAACAGTATAAAAAGGCATGCTGAACATGCAATCAATAATGCAAAGACAATAGACATGTATTGTTCACATATTATGTATATAACAGTAGTAATTCAGCTATCTAGATCATAGCTTTTAATTAATTATATTATCAGGGATTCAAATATGAGTAATAAAACTCTAAAAATGGTTTGGGGTCTATACAGGGACTACACAAAACAATTCACAAATTTTTGGGCAAAGCTGTAAAATAGAGGTCACACGGTCATGTGGAAATATGCTAAAGTAACCATTTAGGAGAGACACGACCATGTCGCAATTCGTGTGTAAAACGAAGTACCTTAACGAAATAGTAGCACATGGTTGTGTGGTGGCTATATGAAAATCTAATGAGAAAAAGATGGTAGAATTCTATTTTTATTGGAATTTTGACAAAGGGCAAGATATGAATTCTAATTAGGAAATAATTGGTTAAATTTCTAGGGTTTAAAAACCCTAAGGGCGTCCAATGTAATTTTCCCAAGATTTTTCAAAATTGAGTTTAAAATGAAATGGAAGGAGGAGGCTCAAACCTAGGTTTTTAGGAAGAGGTGCTGCCTTTAACTCATTTCTTGCTTATTTTAGAGACTTAATTGTATATATGAATATTTTGGGGCGTTTTTGATAAAATTACAAAATAAAAAGGGAATAAGAGGGCTGAAACTTGGGTATGGAAGAACTCTAACGCTTTAATCATTGAGCCTATAGCTCATTTCTTGAATAATTGAGAAACTTAATTGTACATATTGCTTTCTTTTCGGGAGACTTGTCGAATTCCTAAAATAAAAAGGGAAAGAGGGGCCTCAAACCTAGGAACATAAATGAGGGAAGCTAACTCTTAACCATTATACTTGAAGCCTATTTTTTACTTATTTTATTCCTTAAGTGTATATATATTTATTTCAGGGTGTGACTTTTACCTTAGTTTTTGGAAAAGAATAAAAATAGGAGGAAATGGCTCAACTTACATATTCTTTATTAGCTTACACATTTAATCAATTTTTCATTAACTTATTTAACTGATAATTATTAGGAAATTCCACTTTAGTTTATATATAACAATTAATACTCATAGTCAAGTCTCATTATTAATATTTTAATTCGTTTCACCCTTAGTAAACTCTAATAAAATGACTTAGATACACGGTAATCATCCAAAACACCAGAGAGCACAAAAGTGCTTAGCCCTAAGGCATTGTAACGCTTAGTTTGTACAAGTGTACACAGTCGTTCAAGTAATAAGTAAGTAAATGAGTTATTGTTGCCACAGGGACTATGCATGTTATTTGATTAATTGTAAAATTATAAGTTAACGATTTTGTGATAAAAATACAATAATTTGAGTGACGATGATTAAACTAGATTAATTTAACTAGATGCAAAATTGATCTCTAATGCAATTTTAATCTAGGCATGGAAATTATTTAAATGTATGAATGAATTTAGTAGCAGAAACAAAACTTCAACAATTAATGACATGAATAGGCTAGGATAACTACATTAATCAACTTGATTCATTTTCATCATGCTTAACAATGTTTAAAAAACATTCCATGACAACTCGATCTTTCATGAATTTGGAAACCAAATTAAGTCCTTTCAAAATCTTTTACTTAGTGAAACATGCATTTTACTGATCATATTAAACTAAGGGTTTCTTTGTATTTATTTGAAGTAACATGGACGGGTTTGGTTTGGAATAGTTTAATCACATAAACCTAAAAACTATGCAAGATAATAGAGCTCGTTAAAGTTATTATGAGCCTTAATTTTAGTCAGGTTAGGATCTAAATTAAGCATGCACTTTTCAACTATTGCGTCCACTAGTTGTTGCCTGGTTAGGATCGCTCAGCTAATTCTAATGCATCCAATCACATATGAATGAAATACATACTTGAATTTAATTGAGAACATGATCAACTGAGGCACAAACACTTTAAACATGAATAAAAAAATCTCATTGAATGCATGCAATTAACCTAGCTAAACAGATTTAAGCTACAAATGTTGATGTCAAGATCACAAAACACATTGCAAACATAATTAATTTAAAACAATAGGTATGAGAAGAATAAACTCTATTTCAAGTCGGTAGTCTCACAGACTCTGATTGAGGGTGTTTTCCTCTGCTCCTCCTATTGCACTTTTGCTATTGGCTCCTCAAGGTGGCCGGCCAAGAGATGATCTCTTCAAGGCTTTTTCTGGCTAAAAACTAAGGGAAAATGGAATGATAGGCGTGGTGGATGAAGAGGGAAAGAGAGGGAATGAAGAATGTTGTGAAAATGAGAGATGAATGGATGAGTAAGGGATGATTGAAAATGTGATATAGGTGTGGTGTTTATACATGAAGTAGCTGGGAGAGTTTACTAAAAATAGCAACAACAATCCCTTGGATTTCTCCCTCTTATATGTGGAAGAGAAGGTGGTTTGGTTGCTTGATTTAAACATGATATCATGCTTGAATCATGAAAGGGGTTGACGGTTTCTCAAGCAAATCTTGTGTGCCGATTTCCAATGTTCTTCCAAGTGTGAGAACCTTGAAATAATTGTCCCAAAATTGATTTCTTGGTTGCCCAATTTTGGTTTTCGAATTGGGCCTTTCTTATCTTGAACTGGACGGTTAATAACCCAACTAGCTTATAGACTTTACCGACATGTATCATCTTTTTTTATTAGGTCAAGGTGGTATCTTGATGACCCATTAAACTTGGTCTTGCAATCCAACACATGATAATAATATCTCATGTCCATACAACATTATAATAAACTCACCTCTGTGGTCCCACTACATAAGTAAATTTAACATATTAATGAATAACATGGAATACTTTAATTTTATGCGCAAAATCATATAAAAAAGCACAAATTCACATACTTTACAAATTCATGTCCATTATCAACATTTAAGCAAAGTTCACTTAGTTAATTAACAAATAGTCGAGATTAATATTATTTTTAGGTAAAAAAGAGGTAAAAATACTAGAAGAATCCTATATAATTTCGACTTTACAGACCCCAAACTTAAACCATTGCTCGTCTCGAATAATGTTTAGGTACATCAAAAAATTTTGTTAAAGCAATTTTGCAATACGATCAAGCAGCATAAATCTTCTTACATAATCATACATCAATAAAATCATGCTCACAAACTCTTTTTATTGATAAGTCGCTCATATGCAAACATTATTTCAAAATTTTCATTCCAAGTGGAGAAATATGCTAGCATAAGTCATAGAGTGCATGATTTTCAAGATCGTACATACCATTCACCATTCAATCAAAATTTCTTATCAATCAAACAAAACAATCGTATGGTTTAATTAATGATCCTCACATGTTGAACTTAGCAATTCCTCTCCACTAATGTAGTCAGCATCATCATCAAAATCAATAGGTCTTTTATACAGTTGAAATGGGGATAGGCTCAAGGTAAAGATAAAAGAAAAGTGAATTTTTAGGCTCAGTAATCTTAACCCTAGCTTTGCCTTGTATCAATTCAAGATACATCTCTCCAACTAATGGGTTCTCACCCCCCAAACTTAAATTTGAAGCACATGCCCGTAAGACTTAATACTTTGAGCTCTTTATTTTGTTCTTTTTTCTTGACATTCGAATAGAGCTCTCTCTTTCTTTATTTTTTAACACCTCTAAACATATGAAGAACATGTACATTTTTTTGAATTTTTCCTCGATCTTTGCTCACGAAGACAAGTATAGTTAAGATAGGTGCAAAAATAAGATAAGATTTAAAAATATGGTAACATGGCTTATTATGTAGGTAAACAACAAAAATAGGCTTTAAGACTCAAATTAAGGTTTCAAAGGTCATATGTATATGGTAGGCTCGAAAGGCTCAAATGATCCAGAAAAAATGGGCCTAAATCATGTTTAGATTCTTAGGCCTCCTAAGATTTTGGCTCAAGAAAGTTACTAAGTCAATTCGAAGGATTAAACCTTCATGCAAGTTTATTTCAAAAGACATTCAATTTTCATGGCAAAAGGCTACATATGACCTAAGAACATACAAGCATTCCATAACTCAAGATAACATAAAAAGACTCGGATAAAATCAGAAAGCATCTTGCATTTGAGCTAAATTATGAACAAAAATTTTCTTTAAACATTATTTTATTTTAGCATACTTATGTGTAATCATTGAAACATACTTAAGAAAAAAAATTTAAAATTCATGCTAACTGCTATTCTAAAAAAAATTCATGCTGATATTGCCCTACCCTCACCTTAAAAAGAAACAATGTCTTTATTGTGCAAACAAAGTAATGAATGAGAACTGAACACCAGGTAGGATAGCAAGAAAGAGAGGTGAGTCATGAAGACTACTTAAGTACCAAGTCTTTCTCAACAATCTAATCCTAGACATGTTCATTCACATTACCACACTACTTAGTTTTTTTTTATTAGAGTAGAGGCATTAAACTTTATTTTATTCATGCTTACAATTTTATTGTGAGAAAACAAAATACTAACTGTGAAAGTTAATAACTAAAGCTACTAAAAAAAAGAAATTTCCCCCCTTTTTAATTCGAATCGTCATCTAAGTCTGTCTTCTTTCCCTTCTTGTTCGTACTTTATCCCACAAGCTCTTCTTACCATGTATTGAAGATATGATTTGGGAACTCAGGAACAAAAGTGTTAGAGATATTCTTAAAAGTATTTCGAATAGAATCATCTCTAATTTTTGCATATCTCCAATAGGCCTGTTGTTGGTTATGCATGAATTTTCACATATTGATCATAGTTGAAAATTTTGATTTCCTCATAATATTGGTTTAGCAACATTAGGTTCCACCCTTGGTTCAGGGTTGTTTGGTTCCTCTTCAGATTCTGCTTCTTCTGTCTCCTCAACTAAGTCAGCTTTCGGTTCAAATTTATTGGATGACTTGTCAGTTTCTGGTTCATTTGGTTCACTCAATTCAATTGGGTCTAGCTCATGGACATTCTCTACTAACCTTTCAAGATCATGGGCTGTGATGCAACCTTGAACATATTGGCCTTTCAAGTTTGCTTTTGATTTAACTTGAGCCCTTAAGCAAAGTGAAGTAATTAATGATGGAAAGTAGGCACGTCCTACCTTCTTTCTAGCATAATCTTGGATTTCATTGAGAATAATTTTCCCAAATTGATAGAACTTTCTGTCATGATTGCATACAACAAAAGAATTCATTCCATTGAGATGGTGAAACTATGTGAGATAGGCATGAAGCTATATCGAATAAAGTAGAACCATACCTTAGCCAACGGTTTTAAATATTCTCTTCGGCAAGAATGACTACCATACGTTCTTATAATCCATTGAGATCTTGGATTTGTAACAACATTAAGCACTTGTTGAAGAAAATCCCAATTTATATTTGTGATCATGGCAAAGTACTCATCTTCTTCAACATCAGGCAAATTAAACAAATCATTAATGGACTTAGAAGTAAGGGGTACCTTTTTTTTTGTGAACAAGAACTTCAGTAGCATCTGACATGGTTAAGTTGACATAGAATTCTCGAACTAACTCTTCTTCAGGCAGTGATCGCACATCATAAAAATAGTTCCAATTAAGGGCATTAATTGTTTTTTGAATTGGCAGGGGCACCACAACTTGTCATTGCTATCCAAATTGAAACCTTTTTCTAGAGTCATAGGTTGATTTTTGAAGATGGAATCAAACTTTTCTTTCGCTTGCTTATCTTGAATCAGGACTGGATTTTCGACAGAAGCCTTGAAAGATCTAGTTCTTTTGCGAGACATGATTATTTTTATCGAAAAATAGGCACAATTTTAGAAAATGAAAGGAAAATAAATCGACAATGAATGGTAGCAAAAGGTTTGCAGCAGCGGTAGGCTTGCAATAGCGACGAGATTACAGTGGTGGAAGGCTTGCAACAGTGATAAGATTGCTCTGGCAAGAGCTATGCGGCGACAATAAGGAGGGTTTTGCGACAAGGGAAGGAATTAGGGAGCTTTTTTGGGATTTAAGGCCAACGACTAAGAGTAAAAAGAATAAGTGGCTTGGGTTTAAGCTAATTACTTGAATGGTTGTGAAAAATATAGTGGTAAAGAGGGGTTTAAATAGTAGTAAATTAGGGCAAACTTGTAGAAAGAATTTAGCTACAAGGGTGGCTTGGGAGGTAAGGTAAGATGGAAACGAAAGTGGTGGCAACAATAGGGTTTCAGGAACCCTTTGGACGGCAATATAGGGTAAATTTTCTCTTCTTTTCTGTTTCAGGCCTTAAGACCAAACTGTATTTACAAACTGGACTACTTAAAATAAAATAAACTGATTAGTACTTGGGCCAATTTGACCCCCTTATTAAACGTAAACAAGTAAAATTAACATTAAAAATTAAATTAAAATGAAAATAAAAATAAAAATAAAAATTTTGAAGTTAATTAGAAAATTTCTTCTCAAAAGATTACATTAAATTAATTCTTAGGAAAGGTTAGAAGGGTCACAAATGGTCCCGCTTAAGTTCCAATCTCCTTAGATATAATTAATTTTGTAACACCCCGTTTTTAGTGAAATCGAAACAGCGATTTCAGAACCACAAATTCGATGAGTAAAATTTTTTTTATTTTATTTTAATGTTTTTATAATATTAGTAAGGTTGTAAGAAATTTTAACGTTTGCATGCTTAATTAAGTAAAAAGGACTAAATTGTAAAAGGTGCAAAATTAGAATTCTATAAGTTAAAGGTGTAAAATTGCTATGAATCTTTAATATGAGTGGACTTAAATGGTAATTAAACCATTATTTTATGAATGGAAAAATATGGACACATTATTAAGTGATTTAAAGGTTAATTACTAAGGTTAATTATGTAAATTAATTAATAAGTTAAAGTTAAAATAATAAAAACCAAAGTATCATCTTTCTAATTTTCATCTATCACCAAAATTGAAGAAGGAAGAAGCCATGGTTAGGGCTTGAAAGCTTCGATCACTTGTTTAACTTGCATGTAAGTGAAATTTGTCCGGTTTTTAATTATTTTTATGTTTTTGAAGTCGTTGTAGCTTAACCTATCTAGCCTAGGGACTAATTTGCAAAATTGTTAAATGTTTAGGGTTTTGCCATGAATGTTCTTTCTTGATTTATGAAATCTTTGTTGTTAAATAAACAACTTTTGTAAAGTGATTTTTGTTTAAATTATCAACTGGGGGCTTATATGTAAAAGTAGTAAATACTAAGATAAAATTATGAAATGTTGTGTTGTATGAGGTTTTATGAGTCCCTAGGTAATTTGGCTAGCTTGTAATGTGGATGAAATTGCATGAATTTTAATTTACGAGCTTAAAGACTAAATTGAAAGAAGTTAAAATAATAGGGGCAAAATTGTAATTTTTCAAAAATGTGAATTTTGGATTAAATTGAATAGTATGTATATTAAATATATTGAATTTTCTTATTTAGATCAAGTTAAGCCTTGTACGGATTTAGATCGAGGAAAAGATAAAGTCTCAGATTAGTGATCTTATTTTGACGTCTTTGTATTCGAGGTAAGTTCGGATACTTAAACAACGTTTTAATATTATGTGATTTATATGTTATTGTGCTATTTATCATATCATGTTATGAAGATAATCCAACGGTGTTTCGATGACTATAGTGTCATGTTTGAACCTTAGGAATATATAGGATACAAATGACACGTCATTAAGGTTACCATGTTTCGGGTGTTGGTCCTGAATATCCTACCGATGAATGAGTTCCTGCATTTGTTTTAGATACTCATCAGCTTGTGTGAGCAACATTGTGTAGCTACATTCCAACTGTCAGCTTGTGTGAGCAGACCCAGTTATGGCTCGAGTGAGCAATGATGTAAAGGAAAAGAAAAAGGAATGGTTTCAACCATGTGTTAACACACTTTGTGTGAGCTTCTTGTGTATCTGATATTATTCTAAGTGGTTCAACGAGCATAAAAAGGGAAGGAATGGTAAGTGTTACAATGGCTAGATTATGAATTTATAGAAAGGTATGAATTAATGTTGATCAAAGTATGTATAACCATGTTTATGGTAAGTATGAATTAGATTAATTGATATAATAAAACATGATTATAATAATTTAATTAATTATTTATGACCCTAATTTTGGTATTCTTTTCAAACCCTCAATTTATTTACAAACGCACAAAGATAACCTCATAAATAAATGTGTGACCACTATTGATTTTCACAAACTCAATTTTTAGGGTGTGATAAAAGTTATATGAAAATAAAAAATGAAGAATAAATTTTATAGAGCAATCAAATTAAAAAGCAACTTGAATTCATGAAATGTATAATATAAGGAATTGTTTATGTCCATTTCTTACTTTAATAAATTAACCAATCACAAACCAACAAATTAAGTTGACTACCTTCCTTGATTACTTACTAAACATTTATGCTTAATATGTCATTGTTTATTGCGCATATATTTGATTGGAGATCACGTGAAGCCATGTTCATTTCGGAAGGTTCTATCACCTTTTCAAAGGTGAAGAGTACATATTGATACTTAGTTTTTTTCACCTATATAGCATGGCATGTACATAGGTTGATTTTTATGCAAAAAAAAAATTAGTTTAGTTTATTTTATTTTGATGAATGATAAGTCACATTTTGTTTCTTGAAAATGTGGTACATGTTTTTATGAATGAAATTGAATCTAATAGTCCTTTTAATGTGTTTAAAAATTATTTGAAATACATTGGCACCGTATGGTATTGTTTGGGCATGTTTTAGAATGCTTTTAAGCCAATTTTCAACTTCAATGGTCTTGGTATCAATACTTGACCCTTGTAGTATCGCTGCAAGTCAAACATAATGCTCACATCTACAATAACAGGAACTTGTTTAACATTGTTTTGACTTTTTGAGGTACATTTTGGGTCTTGGACACCTCTTATTACCCTCAAGAAACTTCAAAATTATTTAAAATTTTCTCTACTGTCTTTTAATTTCAAAACATTGGATTAGAAATTTTATAAAGATGCATTTTAAGTTTTAAGCTTTGGTAAAGGTCTTATTTCTCTCAACATGAACAATCTTGATTTCATGCCAAATAACTTTGAACACTTATTTTTATGATTTAGATACAACCATAGATGCTTTCAAATACCCCAAATGATTTATAATTGTAATTGAAATTTTCTAAATTTCTCAAATTTGATTTAAAAAATATTATCATGTCAAGAAACAAGTATCTTGTTAGAAGAGTAGTTGTGGGAATAGGGATGCTGGCTTCAGTCCCTATCCAACACAGAATAGGTGTCCCTAAGATGAAAGAGTTTAAGGGGATATTGTTTGTGAGGGATGTGGACAATTTTCTCCGAGGGATGGAACAATACTTCCATACGATGGGCATCGAGGATGATGCAACTAAGGTAAACACTGTTGTCGCTCTCTTATGGTGGCATCGTAGGTCCACAATTGAGAAATGAGGTGGGACCACAATCAAAACTTTGGAGGAGTTCCAAAAGGAGTTCAAAAAATAGTTTTACCCATATTATACCGAAAAGGAGGCTCAGGCTAAGTTGCTCTGGTTTACGAACCAAGGTATTGTTCGAGAGTATGTTCAAGAGTTCAGTGAGTTGATACTTCATACCTTTAAATTAAGTGAGAAAGAAGATTTCTACTGGTTTGAAGACGGGTTGAAGCCTTGGGTGAAGCATGAGTTGAGTCAATAAGGCATCACTGAGCTTACTATAGTCATGGTCGATGCAGAATTCTTTGTTGAGCTTGGTCCAAAGAAAGACAAGTTCAAGTCTTCCAGGCCTAAAGATACATGTAATGGAGGGGGAGACCATGAGAAAGGTGGATAAGTTAAAAATGAAAATAAGGGCAATGATAAGAATGGTGGTAATGGGAAACCACATAATGGGAAGTGGAGACCCAACAATAAACCAAATAGGCTAGTGAAATGCTTCCGTTGTGATGGTTTACATATGGTGAGGGATTGTCCAAATAAATATACTTTTTATGCCATTGAAGGGGATGATGAGCTAGATGAAGTGATCTGTCATAATTTGGTGTAGCATATTAAACTGATTTTTGCATTTGAGGAGCTTGAGTACAAGCACTTTTGTTATGTTTTAGTCTAGTTTTCATAATTTCATTTACAGTCAATAAAAAGTGTGATTTGAGTATTTTATTGACTTTAGGGGTTGGGTGAGGCCTAAGGGTGAGTTAATATACTTGTGGGTGTGTAGGAGACCATTAGAAAAAGTGCTAACTCGATACTGGTTGTGTTTCAACACGGAGAGTTTGGTGTCACAACATAGAAGGCAGAATAGAAGAATTCCAAGACTGTTTTCGGTGTCACGACACAGCTTGAGGATGTCGCGAAACACCCCTGAAGATACCTTGAATATGAGCATACTGCTCCTAATGTCACGACACAGGCACTAGGATGTCGTGACATCGGTCATATACAGGAAGCACTTATGAGCTAAGGGATTTTTGGTCTGCACAATCAAATGTTTAACACGAGAACATCAGCTAACCTAGGGTTGAGGAATACGAGAACCCTAAATCTATAATAGGCTCATTTAACACTTGTTATGGATGGCTTTTGATATTCAAAGTTTTTCTTTGTAATTTAGTTTCTCTTAGGGTTTAGATTTCTTTTCAATTCTTTTCATTCATCTTTTTAAAGAACTTGATTTGTAGACGCAATCAAACGTTTTAGGATTTCTATGCTTCATCAATAAAATACAATCAAGATTCTCTAAAATTTATTCTTGATTTACTTTTTCATGCATATATTTATTATCAAGTTTACTATGTTTATGGATTTCATGAGGAACTAATCCTCTTATAGGGATTAACAAGTGAAGGTGTGTTTAACTAATCATTATGTAGGGTTCTCTTAGCAGATCAGCTATTTGGGAAAGAAAGAACTCAAACCCTAGGCTTGACGACCCTAAGAAGTCATTTAGGTGGGAATTAACCCAAAATTGGTATGGCCTATCTGTGAACACCTTAGCCCGAAACTAATCTGGAATGTGAGGTCGAGAGATAACTAGTTCTTACCAACTTGTTAGTTTAATGGAAGATCGAGAGATCTTGCTACGGTAACAACTAGTTGATTGAATGGAAACCTGAACTAGGAATTATTTATAACCACCAAAGCAAACTAATCACCCATGCCTAAATTTGATTAAGTTTATAAATTAAGTTTTTTGAAGTCTACTTTATTTATACATATTTTATTTCATCATTTATAAAAATCCAAAAATTCTTCTTTATATTTCATCGTACTATAATTTATTTAATCTACTAATTAATTTATTTGTATTTCAGTTAACATTAATTTAGTACTTGCCTCCCTTGGGTACAATACTCGAAGTACTTACCTACTTTGTTGTAAAAACTATATTACAACCTAACTCGTATACTTGCGGACACCGCCTCAATTCTTTATCTTTTGTTGCAGTATTCATATTCTGGATGTTAGTACGTCCAAAGGCGGTCACGAAGCAACAATAAGACTTGGTTCGATCGTGTGTTCTGTCAAAGCCAAGAGGGTCAGAGAGAATGAGAAGAAGCCAGTGAAATGCTTCTTATATTGTGGTCCGTAAAGGATGCGGGACTATCCAGAGTGATCTAAGTTGTTAGCGATTAGTAAGGAAGATGAAGCGAAGCTTGTTGAGGATAAGGTATTGAAGCTTGGATCAATGATACTCAATTCTGCAAAAGCAAAGAGGAATCATAAGTAGAAATGCTTGATGTATGTAGACATCAATATCATAGGTCAAACAAATAATGCTCTTGTTAATACCGAGGTATAGACCTTTGCATATCAGAGAAAGTTATGGGTAAGCTTGATCTCTCAGTTAGCGAATTGACCAAGAAGATCAAGATGGTTAATTCCAAAGAAGTCCCAACAGTGGGAGTAGCATAAGGAGTGGAGCTACAGATCGGTCAATGGAAAGCTAATGAAGACTTTAAGGTAATTCACTTAGATGATTATGAATTTGTACTTGGTTGGGATTTTCTTGACAAGATTAATGCTTTTTTGGTTCCTTTTGTCGACTGCATTTGTATATTGGATGCTCAACAACAAAAATGTGTTGTGTTGGTGAGTTAAGACATGAGGGGTAGAACAAAGGTATTTTCGAGAATCCAGCAAGCCAAGGATGTTCCATGTGGTGGGAATATTAACTTGGTAGATCAAAATGCTACAAAGACCCCCTTGGAAATGTTAAAGGGCAAAATATCGATATGAAGTCTGTTGAGTTATCAGTGGGACTACCACCTAAGGGAGAGGTGGGTTATGCATCAAACTTTGGGCGAAAAGTAATTACTCAAAGTAGAATACATTTGAGAGCATTTACTCAAACACCTTATGAGCGTTGTTTTCTTATGAATTATTTGTTCGTTCATGGCTTTTTTCTCTTTCGAGTTCCCTTCTACTTTGCTTCGGTGCCTTAGAGAAATTCTATGAGAATTCTCATTTTTTGAGTGTAAAGCTGACTTAGATGAATTTGAACTCAAGAAATCACCTAAGACCGCGTGGTTTGCTAGATTAAAGTTCTAGCCCCGTGACATAATTGCGACCTACCTAAGCTTATAGTGGTGGACCACTTAGCCACTTGCCTTTGACCAAGCAATAGAACTCAACATGTAACAACTCAAGATTGCAGCTAAAGGTATAAAAGCCCACAGTTTTGGAAGAAAAGAAGACAACTCTCTCTCTAAGACATTATCCTTCTTCAACCTTATCTCCTGATCCATACTTCACCTCATTCAACTACCATTATCAGTGGCTCTCCAATTTTCCCCAAGTAAAGTGAATCACCTATCTTTACCTCCTTCTTCATCTTGTTAGATTTGCACATAAAAAAAACCCTAATTTCTATCTAGCTTACAATAGATAATATGGAATTAAAGATATAAACCAGTCACCAAGTATTCAAAGATTAAAATATTGGTACACTTACAATATTGATTTTTTTCAATCTAAGCTTATATCACTGAGAAAAATTATGAAGAGAAAAATAGTAGTTGGGGTTTATTAAATATAATGATTAAATAAAAGAAAAGGAAAATTAGTTAAAGTACTGTGTCTCAATAGCGTTATAATTATAAAAATAATTTTTTAAAAAGTTGGACATGAATTTGATATAGTTTGAGATATCCTTTTAAAATAAAAGAAATTAAAAACAACTTTTTAGGTAATAAAATTGGAAGAAAAATATAATTATTAGGAGCAATTACACCCTTTGTAAATAATAATAATTAAATTTAGTTTAAAAAATTCAGTTATTAAGCGTACATAAGCAATCCAAACCCAATTCCCCCGAGGCCCCAACACGCGCCACCTCAGATATGGCTCCAACTATTGCTTACTGCTTACTAACTATTCAACGTGTCGTTCGATTTGTTTGCGTCTTTGGACCAACCATTCCACCACATTAAACCAAGTCATCCTAGCCATTCATCATGCAGCAATTTCATTCCAACAACTTGTCAATCATAGAGATAGATAGCACCACCTTATTTGTTTCTAGTTCCATTCAACGCTTAATTTCAATGTAATAACCAAGTTTCATTTCCTTTCCTCTAATATGGATACCCATCTCTAGTTTTTCCTTTTAAACTCTTTTTTAATAATGAACAAAAATCGGCATTAACATCTTGTCTTACATGAGGATTTGAAAAGATTAAAATTTTTCATTATATATGTAACCTTTCAAACCTTCAAAAGACCTTTTTGATAAAACTAGAAATTAGTGCAGTTCCAATTGGTTGGAGAGATCAAAGAAACATCAATCCATTATTAATTTATCTACTGTAAGGGCCTACCTTTTTATTGTAAAAGCTCAAATGTCAAACATTAGGTATTTATGAATGATAGCATTGCTAAGATTCCCACGAATATTTCTTTTTTTATTATCAAAAGACAACTTTTAGATTAATTAAAATAAATTCCGTACATAACAGTGATGTACGCATCAGGTTTCAACAGAGCCTCAATACAAGATGGGGTTTCAAACAAAAACACAAAATATTCCTATTACAAGAAGTTCTAAGATTGTCTTGTTGAAAGTTGCTCCCTAACCGAACTAACCAATCCATACATTGGTTCCCCTCCCTATAGGTATGCTTGATAGAGGTTGAGACAAATCTACACATAAACAACCTGCAATCAATAACAAGAGTAGAGAGAGCATGATTAGAGATTTTATCATTAGTAATCGACTTAATGGCAATTTCAACATCGCTTTCAATTTTGATATGAGAAATATTAAGCTCAAACGCAAGAGATAGTGACCATCAGAATGTGTTTGAAGGGGCCTCGAATCCATTTGCCCCTATGATTTCTCAAGACTGGACAGACTCGTTCTTAACTTGAATTTTCACTAGAAGAACCGTCTATATTGATTTTTATAACGCCTGGAGCAGGTGATAAGAAACAGGATGTAGATCTGGGATAGGGTAGCGACGGAGACGACCAGTAAGGGCAAAAAATTCCCCGACTTTGTTGATGATCCTTTTCTCCAGGCTAACATGACAGTTATGAGACTCAAGATAAGAGAGTTCCTCAAAAACCAGATTTCCCAAAGAAAAAAAAAATAGAAAACTAAGTACATAGAGATTTTGTGATTTTTTTGGAAAGCTCTGGATGTTGCCTTTAAGCCACTCGTTCCAAGTACAGTTGGTCTGAATTGAGGGCCTGACAGTACTCAATGAGTTCCAACAATTCTTGCTCATAATTTAGTAGCGAAAAAGATGTTCGGTGGTTTTGAGTTTGTTTTTTCATAAAATACAACAGTCATTGTGGCAAATTAGGTCATTTTCAATACTTAGGGAGCTTGTTTTCTAGCAATAAGTAAAGTTTTTGTTAACTTTCCATTTAGAGTACTTAGATAATAAAACGAGCAATTTGGAGTGTGTTATGACCTTTTAGATTGATTTGGACCAAAGGGAGGACTAACGTGCTAGTTGAGTGTGTAGGACCCCAATTTAAGCCAATGAGTCAGTGGACTGCCTCCTATGTTGCAACACACATTCTCTATGTTGCAACACACCATCCAGAATGCCTAGGAAGTATATTGTTGTCCATGTCATGATACGTACCAGAGGATGTCGTGGCACACCTTCTAGACTACCAATGGAGTATATTGCTTTCGGTGTCATAACATGGGCTTAAGTGTGCCGCGACACAACTACGATAAGGCCTGTTAAAACGTCAATGGTGTTTTTGTCTGCACAACCCAATTTAGTAATGTTTAGTCATCTGTATTAGGTCTAAATGAGTCATCTAATAGGACTTCTATAAATAGGAATGCTCAAAACTTAATTGGGGACCTATTCCCTTTAGTTTAGTTGAATTCTTAAATTAGATTTTGGTTTTTGTAATCTTTTTATTTTTCAGCTCAGTTCATGAACGATTCCTTTTCGTGTTCAATATTTTGATTCGCTCAACATTATTACAGATCTTGAAGTTTCTGCACCTAAATTATATTCCGAATTGATTTCTTTACTCCATCTTTTGTCTTTCAATATTGCATCAATATTGAAATTCAATCTAGAGATTTTTGCATTTAGATTCATGGGTAACTAAAGATCTGCGGGAGATTAACGAGCAGATGTAGGAATACTTAATGACTATTTTAGGGTTACTTGTCGGATCAATTGGCTCAGGTTGAGAGACCATAAACCCTAGGCTTGACAACCCTAGGAAGTTATCCAGATAGATGAGGTCGAGAGAATAGTCTATTGAGTATCACTTAGTCTGTCTCTGTCTAAACTGTGAGGTCAAAAGGTAAGTAGTTCTTGCTAACTAGTTAGCTTAGTTAGAGGCAGAGAGGTAATAATTAGGTTAACTACTAGCTGATTGAACAGAACCCTAGTTCAGGAGTAATAGCCAATTTTTAATGGTGTCACAAATAATGGTTTTGAGACCATAATTTTGACCAGTTAGTTAGTATTTTATTACTTATTTATTATTTATAAGGTTATTAAAGTGTTATATTAAAATTTGGTTAGAAAATTTTAGTGTTTAGATAGTTAATTAAAGAAAATGACTAAATAGTAAAAGTTGCAAAATTTAATTGTTATTAGTTATATGTGTTAAATAGTTATAAAATAATGGTTGGAGGGTTTTATTTAGCAATTATAAAATAATAGTTATAAAATAATAGTTATAAAATAGTGGACATTTATGTACATGCATTTTATATAGGTTATAAGTTAATAGTAAGGTTAAAAATGTAATTAAATAATAATTTTACCTTAAACAAAAGATGAATAAACTATCATCTTCATCTCTTTCATTTAGTAAAAACCAAATCCCTCATTGTTGGATAAGCAAGCTTTCGGCCAAGTTCATTTTCATGTGCATGGTATGTATTTGTCATCCGTTTTTAGTAATTTTTATGTTTTTGAGATCATTATAGCTTAATCTAGCTAACCTAGGGACTAATTCGTAAAATTGTTAAATGTTTAAAATTATTCTGTAACAGCCTGATTTTTTTGACCCTAATTGGAACAGTGGTTTCGGGACCACAAATCCGAGTCTGAAAAATATTTTAATATTACTTTTCGTGTTTATTATATATAAATTTGATGTTGTGAAAATTTCATGAATTAATTTTGTTGTTTGTGTGTTTAATTTGACAAAAGTATTTAATTGCATAAAATGTGAAATTTACTTATTAAAGTGTAAAGTGTTTATTTGATAGTGGCTTTTTAATATGAGGCCCTTAAAGGGAAATTAGCCCATTTTAAAGGATAGTAGACGGTAATGGTCAAAAGTGACCTTAATTTATATGTTTTGTTTGTTTATTTTTTTAAGGTTATTTTAGTAAAAGGTTAATAAATTATTATATGTTAAAATTTAACTAAAAGAAAACCATAGTCATTCTTATAATTGCTGAAATTCAAAGACAAAGAAATAGAAAAGCCTAGGTACATTCGGTCACTTGGAAGCTTAAATTCAAGGTATGTTTTGTTTGGTTTTTGATAATTTTTATGTTTTTGAGATTGTTGCTTCGTGTTCTTCAAAACCCATGTCTTAATTTTGTGAATTGTGAATAATTTTGAAATGTGCCATTGATGAATGCTTGAGTTTTTATGATGCTAGCATGTGTGATATGAAATATATTTGTTAGATTAACATGTATTGTTTTTAATTTTTAATGAAATTGAGTAATTAGGGTTAAATTGTAAAAATAAATTTTTCAAGGGACTAAACTGCTAAATAAATGAAAATATGAATTATATGGACACTAGGAATATTCGGCCATTAGGAGTGTAGTTAAATTTTTGTGTATTTTGTGTTTTGAGCAAAAAGGATTTTGTAAAAAGTCTAAAATGTTAGGGGCAAAATTGTAATTTTCTCATTCATGTATTTTGGGCTAAATTGATTAGAATGGTGTTTAAATAAGCTTAATTTGAATATGTTTAGATCAAGAATTAAAGAAATCGGATTTGGATCGGGGAAAGACAAAAGTTGTAGAGTAGTCGATTTAATAGTCGACGATATCCGATGTAAGTTATTAAGCATATATTTTGTATCGTTTTAAATCATCTTAGTATCTATGTAATTATGTTGAATTAAATGGTATATATATACATGTAGTGATATAATTATTGAAATAAGATGTATTGAGTTGTTGACTTTCGGCATTAAGTGTGCGGGTATAAAAATTTATGATAATGAGATTAGCACTAAGTGTGCGAGTTTAATTGTAAAGCACTAAGTGTGCGAGATTGATTATTAAGCACTAAGTGTGCGAGATTTATTATTAAGCACTAAGTGTGCAAACTTATTAAATATTTTCGAATAACTATTAGTATTGAGTGTTCGACTTATTGAGTAATCATGATTAGTATAATGAGTAAATACTTGGGGTTCTTGAGTAATAACTGTTATGGTTGTATCCAAGGTTGAGCTTTGTAAGTATTAAACCTATGTGGTGATTATATTTGGAATCAAATATATAAGATGATTCTTTATATTACATGATGATGAAATGCATAATGTATTTGACCTTGTATTTAAATTTGAAGAAATGTTTATGGTTGAGTAATTATATTGATTTTAGTTAAATCATAGTATTAAGTTAATAATTATCTTATGATATGGTAAGCTAAAGGTAAGATGATTTAGTAGTATGAATTGGTTAAATATTATTCGAGATATCAAGTTAAATTGTAAAGTTTATTTGCTTGTAACTTACTAAGCTTAATTAGCTTACAAAGTGTTGGATAATTGTTTTGATGTATAGATTTTGGTAATCACTAAGTGTTCGAGGATCTTCTGTGAAGCTTGTCACACTATCGTCTATATTTTGGTACTTTACTAAGTTGTTTTCCAATAAATGGCATGTATAGCGTAGTGGAAATGTTGATTTTGGAACTAATGTATATAGGTGTAATTAATAGCCATGCCAAAATGGCTTATCTCTTTTGGTTTGAATTTGGTATTAATGCATATGCTTTAATGGTCTAAAATGTAGTATATGTTCATGTTATTTTGATGCTTAAATGCTGCCAATTTGTTGTATATATACTGCTCAATTTGTTGCATATAGGCTGTCCAATTTTTGGTGTAAAAATGCTGCTCAATTTTTTGTATTTATGCTACCCAAATTGTTGTATATATGCTGTCCAATTTTGATGTAAAAATGCGGCTCAATTTGGTATATATATGCTGCCCAATTTGTAGTATATATGCTGTCCAATTTTGATGTAAAAATGCAGCTCAATTTGGTATATATATGCTGCCCAATTTGTTGTATATATGCTGTCCAATTTTTGGTGTAAAAATGCTGCTCAATTTGTTGTATTTATGCTGCCCAAATGGTTGTATATATGCTGTCCAATTTTGATGTAAAAATGCGGCTCAATTTGGTATATATATGCTGCCCAATTTGTTGTATATATGCTGTCCAATTTTTGGTGTAAAAATGCTGCTCAATTTTTTGTATATATGCTGTCTAGTTTGGTATATAAATGCTGCCCAAATTGTTGTATATATGCTGTCCAAATTTTGGTGTTAAAATGCTGTCTAGTTAGGTATATAAATGCTGCCCAAATTGTTGTATATATATATGCTGTCTAAATTTTGGTGTGACAATGATGTCTAGTTTGGTATATAAATGCTGTCCAAATTGTTGTAATATGTTGTGTAGTTATTAGATTGAAATGAAATATGTGTACAAATAAATGTTTGAATATATGCTTGATTTATGATATATAATCATATATGTTTGGAAATGATTTAAGAATTTGAATGATATTAAATTTTGATTAGGTAATTGATAATGATATGGTTGAAATTTTGAAAAATGGTTAGTATATGTAATTTGATTAATGATGCATGTTTGATTTTAATTGGTTATGTGTTTATAAATATATATATATGGAATGAAATTTCTTGGTTGAGTTAGTATAATTTATAAAAATAAAAAAATAAAATTTCTGAGTTGGGTTTTGATCAGTAATGCCTCGTAACTCTAATTCGGCGACGGACACTGGTCGGGGTGTTACATTTGAACTGGTATCAGATCTACGGTTTAGTCGATTCTAGGAGTAATGTAGCGTGTATGAGTCTAGCTATACATGCCATTTATTATACTGTGATAGTGTAACGACTTCTAACAATAAAAAAATGTGTTTTTCATATAGTAAATAGATCCTGATGAGTGCCTGAAATGTGCTATATCTTTGTTATGGGATTCAACTTACTATTGGTGGAACACTCTAGTTTTGGTTGGTCCGAAAGAGCGTGTCACTTGGGATTTCTTTCAGACAGAATTTCGCAAAAAGTATATCAGTCAGCGATTCATTGATCAGAAACGCAAAGAATTTCTCGAGCTAAAATAGGGTCGTATGACCGTATTTGATTATGAGCGCAAGTTTGTGAGAATCAGCCGATATGCTCGAGAGTGTGTTGCGACCTAGACTGCTATGTGTAAAAGATTCGAGGAAGGGCTGAATGAAGACATAAAATTGCTTGTCGGCATACTCGAAATAAAAGAGTTCGTAGTACTCGTTGAGCGGGCTTGCAAGGCTGAAGAACTCAGCAAAGAGAAAAGAAAAGTTGAGTTAGAAGCTAGTGATTTCTGCAAGAGATCAGCGAGTAAAATTTTTCAGACAGCAACAAAGAAGTTCAGAGATGTTAGTAGCCGATCTAAGGCTACTGCCGGGCTTTCTATACAAGAACGACCACCAATGAGTTCAAGAGCCACCTTAGTTGCTAGTGTTGGTAATACCCGACTTAATAAACCCGAGTGTCAACAGTGTGGTAGGAGACATGTGGGTGAGTGTTGGGGCAAGTACAACAATCGAGTTTGCTATAAATGTAGATCGAAAGATCATTTTATTCGGGAGTGCCCAGAGTTTGCGGATCGAAATTCGGTTCAGAATACGAGATCGGGCAACACAGCAGCTTGAGGTAGACCACCTAGGAATACGGGTAATATGGGTGGCAATCAGAGAGGTACTAAAGATACATCTGTTAGATTTGAGGCTCGCGCACCTGCCAGAGCCTATGCCATTCGAGCACGTGAGGAGGTGTCATCCCCAGACGTCATTACTGGTATTTTCACTCTTTATGATACTAGTGTTGTTGCATTGATTGATCCTGGTTCGACTCATTCTTATGTGTGTGAAACTTTAGTATTCGGTTAGACTTTGCTTGTTGAGTCTACTGAGTTTGTAATTAAAGTATCGAACCCCCTGGGCCGGTGTGTTTTGGTTGACAAAGTGTGCAAGAATTGTCTGTTGATGGTTCGAGATTCATGCTTTATGGTTGATTTGATGTTGTTGTCATTCGACGAGTTTGATATAATTCTAGGTATAGATTGGTTAACTTTGCATGATGCTATTGTGAACTGCAAACGGAAAACTATTGATCTATGGTGTCAGAATGATGAGATTATTCAGATTGAATCTAATGATCTGAATGGTTTACCAGCAGTGATATCCCCGATTTGTGCTATTTATAGCAATAAACCTTAACAAAAATAGTACATGTGTTTTTGGAGTAAGTGGATCCTTAATGTTTTTCGACTTTCAACCAAATAATATTCTCCACTATTCTTGTACCATGAACTACTTCGAGTGTAGGCTCGAACTAATTGAATCAAAACCCAAAACTAGAAAAAAATTCTTATCTTTTTGGGGTGAAAACAAAAATTCTCTCTTCTTTAATAGAAATTTGTAGAATTGTTATTCTAGAAAAAGTATATTTAATAATTGAGAATAAATTCTCTTTGTTTTTTGGCAGAGTAATAATCTCTCGAAGTTTTGTCAATAGCTCTATCAGTGCCATCTATTTATAGGAAGAGAAGATGGAACCTCGAAGGCCACACATTCGTAGCCCAACCCACCCAACCCACTCATCGGGTGGAAGATCATCCAAAGCGGATGGCACAGGCAAGGGGAGAGCTCTGATGGAGAGGTGGTCGGAACCCGATTTCGACCATTAAAATTTTTAACTATTTTTTAGGATTGCCAATATTGTTTTAAATTTGGGACAATTTTATAATTTTGTTTTAGATTAGGATTTATTTTTGTTATTGTTATCTAAAATGAAATCTGTTGGTTATTTTTCTATGTATGAACCCCATACAAAGACGCATTGCAACATAGAGTAAAAACGAATAAGAGGAGAATGAATCTGTATACCTTGCGGCACTTTAATGATGCAAATCGGGTAGTTTCTTTCTCTTACTTATTGGGATGCACATTAGGGACAATGTGTTGTCTAAAATGTAGGGGGTAACATAGGAAACTTTTACAATTCTCTTTGTTGTTTTTAGTGTTTTTAGTTAGTCTTGGTTTTAAATTTTTATGTTTTGTGTTTGATTGTGCTTGAGCTTGTAGAAGTACAATTGATTGATTAGGAGCATGTAAATAGGATTGATTGTATAAACTGCAAATTTGGCATGATAGTAACAGATTGTGAATTGTTTAATTTTTAGATTAGTTAGTTCAATATATTACACTGTGAATAGGATAAAGCAATGAAATATACCATATGATAAATTAATTCATAGGTAAACATGCATGTTGGGATGAATGATAGGTAATTGGAATTTTACACCTTAAATTTAATCGAATTCATGAACATTGAAGCACCTAGGAATGACCTAAGGCATTGTTTCGTGTAACCACGAGCCAAAAAGCCAACCATGTATATAATTCCCTAGTACCTTGATTGAATCCTAAATCCACTTCTTGACGAACCTTCATAAAGAAACCCGAAACTGTAAATAATATCTAATTATCCTCCATTTTTGGTCCTTGAATTGAATGCATGAACTTAGACATCGGGCTATACATATTGAGGGATAAGTAGATAAATCAAGGTGGTTTTGAAATTAAAAATCAAAAGTAAAAATGTAAGAAACAATATGATATATTAAGTATATGATTCTTGCAAGTTAAGTGCTTAAATAAAAATAGTGAGAGAACAAAAGCATTGTGAGGGTTAAAAGTAAAGTGAGAGACATAAAAGCATAGAAGGGGTTAAAAGCCATGTGAGTGAAAACAAGTAAAATAAAGTGATCAAGTTAAAACCAAAAAAATATTAGGAACTTTCATTTGTGTTGCACAAAAACTCCCTAAGTTGAATGTATCTACCAGTATCATATTGTGTCTTACAAAAAGAGAGAAAAGGAAGGTGAAAGAATGAGATAAAAGGAGGTGAGCCTAAATGTATATTAGGGGGTGTGCAGGGTACAATATGATGTGCCAAACTAATTTTGCGCTTGAACCATTTTGAAGTGCCCTATTCTTGAAATTCGAACCAACCTTAAGCCTTAGAATGTTACAAGTCGAAAAGCCCTATGTGACTTAGGTAAATCTTTTCATGGAGGAAAATTAGATTGAGAAAGTAAGATGCCAATTATTTATCTTTGCCTAATATAAATTTTATATGTATGTATTCATTTTGATGGAAAAATATATTTGGTGAACTTTTACTTGTTCACTTTGTAACTCAATGAACTCTTCTGTTTCAACTTGAAAATTCAGAATTGATTATATATCCTGCTAAAGTTGTACTTTTAACAAGCTTATCTATTTTCTATGTTTTTAACTAGACATTTGTCTAAAATATGCTTAAGGTTTGTCTTTTATTTTTTGTTTGTTAGCTTATTCGTTGCATGTGTTTTTGGTTTTCTTGAGGACAAGCAATTACTTAAGTGTAAGGGAGTTTGATCTGTCGCAATTCATTGTGGCTAATTAGGTCCTTTCTAATACTTAAGGAACTTGTTTTCTAGCAAATAATTAATATTTTTGTTAATTTTCCATTTAGAGTAATTAGTTAATAAAACGAGAAATTTGGAGTGTTTTATGACCTTTTAGGCCAATTTGGGCCTAAGGGAGGACTAACGTTCTAGTTCAGTGTGTAGGACCCCTATTTAAGCCAAAGAGTCAGTGGACTGCCTATTATGTTGCAATGTGTAGTCTCTATGTCATAATACACCATTAAGAATGCCTAGGAAGTATACTACTATCCATGTTGCGACACGCACCAGAGGATGTCGCGACATACCTTCCAAACTGCCATTGGAGTATATTGCCTTCGGTGTTACGACACGGGCTTGAGTGTGTTTCGACACAACTGTGACGAGGTTAGTTAAAACATCAAGGGTGTTTTCATCTGTACAGCTCAATTTAGTCATGCTCAGTCATCTTTATTTGGTCTAAATAAGTCATCTAACAGGACTTCTATAAATAGGAATGCTCAAAACTTAATTGAGGACCTTGTACCTTTTAGTTTAGTAATATTCTTAAATTAGGTTTTGGTTTTTGTAATGTTTTTATTTTTTAGTTCAGTTCTTCAATGATTCCTGTTTGTGTTTAATATTGTGATTTGCTCAACATTATTTTGGATCTTTAAGTTTTTGCACATCAATTATATTTTGAATTGATGTCTTTATTCTATCTTTTATCTTTCAATATTGCATCAATGTTTAAATTCAATCTAGGGATTTTTGCATTTAGATTCATGGGTAACTAAAGATCTGAGGGATATTAACGAGTGGATGTGGGAATAGTTAATTATTATTTTAGGGTTACTTGTCAGATCAATTGGCTCTGGTTGAGAGAACATAAACCCTAGGCTTGACAACCCTAGAAACTTATCTAGATAAACGAGGTCGAGAGAATAGTCTATGGAGCATCACTTAGCTTGTCTCAGTATGAACTTTGACGTTGAGAGATACGTAGTTCTTATCGACTAGTTAGGTTAGTCAGAGGCTGAGAGGTAATAACTTGGTTAACTACTAGCTGATTAAATAGAACCCTAAATTAGGAGTTAACAGTGAACATTGAAGCGAGTTAGTTTTCTAGTTATTCCATTGAGAGATTCATAATCCTTTTATTTCTGTTTTTTAATACTTTTTACATCTTTTACTCTTATTTAATTCTTTTGAATTATTCATCGTACTATGGCTTCGAATCAGTACTATTTAGACTTAATGGTATAGAAATTAATATTGATCTAATCAAGCCTCATCTAGGTACGACCCTCAGAATACTTCTTTGTTTTGTTGTAACAATTTATATTCCAATCTGACCTGTATACTTACAGACACTGCCTAATTCCATATATTTTGTAGCAGTAATTTTCACTCTTGACGTTAGCACTCCGAGAGGTGGTCAAATATCGTTACTGGTTAAGAATTGAGAAGTTAATAAAATCAATTGGTTACACTCCAAAAGGAAAAAAGGAAAGTTTGGGCGATAGAGGGGCTTTCCATATCCAATTCCATTCAAACTCAATAGTGCTTTTGGTAAATTTTTTTTGGCTCAAGATATGGTGACAAGCACGACCAAGAGTGAACCTACTACTAGTGCTCGAAAAATTCTAGTAAAGAACATAACTTTGATCTTCGACAATCATGATAGGTATGGTTTTAATTTTATCAATGATCTCAATTGGATTGACAATGGAGATTGTGGAGCCATGGTGGTCCTATAACGTCGAGCGAACCTCTTTAAATGATAACGCCATTTCCTCAAGGGGCTATGGATCAAGGATCAAATAACGTAACGACCCTTTGCCAAGCCAATTTTCCTACCAAAAACTAGTATCTTTTCCAATACAAAAATATCATTTGAAACATTGTTCCTTAAGAGGGTTAACATTTTGAACGGTAGCCCAATTAATAGAAGAGATCGACTCGCTTTATTGATATCTCATTTGTAACACCCCATACCCGACTCAATCATCGGGTCCCAGCAATAAGGTGCAACATTTATTACTGGAGCAACTATGATCAATTTTAATACAATTCACATCATCAAGCATAGAAACATATGGATTATAAACAAACAATATAAAAAATAATCATTCTTGGGTCTTATAGAAGTTTACAAAAGCTTTATGTTTAACCTGAGAATGAATCAGGAGCGAATTGTAAAAATTTCAAATTTATAGGACCGACATCACGACGTGAGAGAGTTATCCATAAGAAGACGTGTTTTGAAAACCATACTTATGATCTTGTGAAGTTACCCATAGAAAAACGTGTTTTAAAAAACAAATGGGTATACAAACTCAAAACTAAAGAGAATAACAAGAAGCCCGAGTACAAGGCTAGAATTGTTGTCAATGGCTGCAATCTTAAAAAGGAATTGATTTCGAAGAAATTTTTTTGCCTGTGGTCAAGATTTCATCTATTCAAGTTATACTTGGTCTGGCTGCTAGTCTAGACTTAGACGTTGAACAACTTGATGTGAAAACGACATTTCTCCATGGTGATTTAGAAGAGGAGATTTATATAGAGCAACCTGAGGGTTTATAGTGCTAGGAACAAAAAAATTAATATGCCAACTCAAAAAGAGCCTTTATGGTCTTAAACAACCACTACAACAACGATACAAGAAGTTTGATTCTTTTATGACTCAGCATCAGTTTAAGAAAACACATACTGATTGCTGTCTTTCTGAAAAGGTATGATAGTGGAGATTTTATTATACTATTGTTTTATGTTGATGATATGTTAACTATTGGGCAAGATAAGAAGAAAAATGCAGCTCTTAAGAAGGCTTTAAGTAATTGCTTTGCCATGAAGGATTTAGGCCCAACAAAACAAATCCCTGGAATTAATATCATAAGAAATCATTCCAAGAAGTTATTATGGCTATCTCAAGAACAATACATTGAGAAAGATCTTAAGAGATTAGACATGCACAAGTCCAAGCCAGTTAGTGTTCCACTTGTTAGACATTTCAAGTTCAGTAGTAGGCAAAGTCCTACAAGTGAGAAAAAGAAAGAAGAAATGGAAAAAGTCCAATATTCATCTGCAGTTGGGAGTCTTATGTATGCCATTATCTATACCAGACGTGACATTGCCTATGTTGTTGGAATAGTGAGTCGATTCCTCTCCAATCCAGGTAAATTCCATTGGGAGGTTGTGAAATGGATTTTTCAGTATCTACGTGCCACATCAAAGAGATATTTGTGCTCTGGAAAAGGGAAGCCAAAAGTGAGAGGGTACACAGATGTGGATATGGCTGGAGATGTTGACTCAAGAAACTCAACATCAGGGTACGTGACTTTTTTTCAAGGGGAGTTATCTCTTAGAAGTCAAAGCTCCAAAAATATGTGGCATTATCAACCAGTGAAGCAAAATACATTGCAGCAACTAAAGCGTGCAAAGAGATGTTATAGATGAAAAATTTTCTACTAGAATTGGGCCGCAAGCAAAAAAAGTATGTCCTAAAATGTGATAATGAAAGTGCTATTTCTTTAGCTAAAAATTTAGCCTATCACTTTAAAAAACACATTGGTGTTCATTGTCATTGGATACGATATGCATTAGAAGAAAATTTGCTTGAACTAAATAAAGTTCACACTAATCATAACTGGTCTAATATGATGAAAAAGGTGATTCCGACCAAAAAATTCAAAGAATGTTGTCAATGATCTAATTTGCTTATTTCCCCTAATTAAATCAAGAAGGGAAGATTTCTTGGGTGCATCTGACTGCCTCTCTCTCGCTTTTCCTCGCAGGTGAGTGAAGGAGAGAAGAAATCAACACTAATATGACAATCAAATTAGAATAACTATATGCGTCGTTTTCAAGTGTAACAGGTCAATTGTAATAGAATTTGTACAACGGGGTAAAAGAGTACTTCGAGGATTGAACCCACAGGAGTCAGGAATTGAGTGAGTTCTAGATAATAACATGAAATTAAAAAGTCCAAATAACTAGTCGCTAAATAGCATAATACAGCAAGCCATTAATTGAAGGTAATTGTGCTAATCAACAAACTAATAACTAAAAAGAACTAAAGCGTAAAACATACAAAGTTGTAAAACTATATAATCAATGACAAACGGTGGTTGGTTGACTTCAATACGGTTCATTAATCATCGAATTAAGGATCTAAATAGCTTAAACTTCTAAAGTGATTCCATTTTACATCTCGGTCTCAATTTTACCAAATTAGATAAATTAATTTGGTTTATCTCTCGATCTCACCAGACTAACTCGGGACTAACAAATTGGTTCCTAATAAGATTGCCTCTCGGTCTCAGCTATCTTGATTTACCCTTAAGGGCATCAGTCCTAAATTTTGAATTTCATTCAATTTAGTCCAATTTATTGCAATTTAGTCCCTAACCTAAAAATTAGTTTACCCATATCTCCATCAACCAACCTCTTAGGGTTAGTTACTGATGGGCGTCAAAACCACCAAATATAAATTCCTACATTCTAACTTAATTAAATAGTAGTATAGAGTAGTAGGGTCGATCGCACAGGGACTGGGATTCCTAATTTTCCTATTTTCGTGACTAGATTTTTGAGTCTAAGCAGCTGTCATGCCCACGACTTGTGCGTGTAGAACTGTAAAATGAATAAAAATGGGGGAATTTAGTTGATAAAGAAAAATGAAATAAATAAATATATAATAAATAAAAATAAAAATAGAATTATGATTGCAAAATAAAATTAAGTGAATTAAATTTAATCAGTGTATTAAATATATTAAAGGTTAGCCTCAGCCTCGATACACTATGAACTCGAACCAATCCTTGAAAAATGGAATTTTCCCTTCCAAACAATAAGTTGGTCATAGCGATCAAGGACACGTCAACCACCAACTTTTCCTAGTGTAGTCGATTCCAGTATGACCTGCAAATTGACCCTTTCCGAATTTCTAACCACATAACTCATGCTCGTAATTTAAGATTTCAAAAACCTTGCAATCTAGAAAGCCCAACTTGAATTAAGGGCCTCAATCGCGTGAGACATTTAAATCTGATAACTATCCCCTTTGACTGAATCCAATTGGCCTTTTCCCACCTAAACATGTCAAATTGTTCGTGAAAATCCGAATACAGCAAGGCCGACTCGACTTCCTAGCAATACGTCAAAACAACTCCAATCCAAGGCACACTTTGTGTTGAAATTGAATTAACTTTAAGGGACGGGGTTGTACTATCTCATATTTTGGAGAGATAGCGAATACCATGTTGAAAAGTTTTTACTACGAGTTCATTTCTCATGATTGTTTTGTTGGAGTGATAATCGGGCTAAAGCTAAAAGGCAATTAGTCTAGTATGAAATTAATTGTCATTTTTTGGTGTATGGAAGGGATTAAATGGTAAAGCTGAATGGTGGAAATGATAAAGGACTTCGAAAGCAATTAAACCAAAGTAAAGAAATGGAAAAAACAATGGCAGAATGCCTGCACTAGCTTTGACGTGAGAAAGAAATAAATTGCATTCAATTTCTAGTGTGTCTTTCAAAGGCCACCACACATCCTTTTTATATACATATCATATACTAAAATTAGTCTAACTTACCAAACAACCAAATACAAAAAATCAAATTCATATTAGACATTTTCCCTAAATATGAATTTTACAAAGTCAAATAAAATCTTATCAACCCTAAATTTCTTAAAATTTACAATTCGACACAATTTTCTTGCTTGTGCTCCAATTTAGCCCGATTTGCTTGCTAACTCGAATTTCGATACTCCAACTGCGTACCTTAAAAAAGTTTTGAATAGATTTGCATTTTTCAATTTTTTTATTTCTTTCTATAGCCCACATTTCATGGAATTGTATTTCTTCTCCCGCATTCTGCTTTCTACTCCAATTCAGTCTTTTTCTGCTTGGTTTTTACTTAAAGCATCCCAATTAAGTTCCTAACATAATTTAAACATAAAATCACCAATTTAGCAAGATTTAATTCAAGAATTAATCGATTTAAACACATAAAACATGCAAAATTAACATGTTATCAATTACTCATAACCATATTTAAACTAACACACATCAAAGAAACACACATAAAAGCCAAGAACATAAAACTCAGTAAAAAGATGAAAGTTCGGGTTTTACTTTGAAAGAATTAAAAGAAAAACAACTAACAACAAGATAAATGAACATGAACAATAAAGATGAGTTTTTAATAAAGAAAAGAAAATCAACTGAAGTATCATTAAAATAGATATGAAAATTTCATTACAAGCAAGTTAGAGGTCCTAAACATGTAAATAAACCTAAGCTAAAGTATTAACTAACTTAACTAACTCTAAGAATGTAAGGGAAAACAAAGAAATAAGTAGAAATTTAAATCTACAATTATGGGGAAGAAAAACTAAAACCCCAAAAATGAAAGAAAACTAATATGACTAAATATTGTGTCTAATGCCACTCTTTTTTTTTCTTAGCCAAGTTTGGCTCGTTTTAGTAGCTATTCTAACCTTTTTATTCCTGATCAAAATGTCCCTCAACGTGTATTTTTTATTGGTGTTTCGATTGGACAAGGACTATCCCTGATGTCAAATTTTGTCTCCTCGCGACAGTGATATCGCGATACCCATAGTCTGAATATCGCGATATTGTAGACAATCTCAAAATGGGGAATTTCCTTGAAGGTCAGGCATCGTGATACCCAAGGAGAATATCATGATACCACTGTAGATGGTCTTCATTCTTCTCTTCTTTTTTGAACTATCAAGGGTATCGTGATTTCTATGCTTCGATATCGCAATACCCCTTGGTGATGTTTTCGCTCAAGATTGGGTCACCATTGAGTTCCTAAAACACTCAATTAATCATTAGGGTCCAAGTGGCCATTTGGTCAATTTGGGTCTCAAAATGAACACAAAATGCATTACACACTTATTAAAATGAAAAAATTAAAATAAAGCAAAAACTGTAAAAATGACATTTAAATTGCTTGAGAATAAGCTCTTTAAGTATAATTGAGAGCCTAATTTGATGTATCAAATTACGGCAAATCAACATCCCTCCTTATTTTGGAATTAGGGAGACGAACCTTATTACAAAGGAGGTGTATCACATGTTTGAAGGATGAATCATCCACATTCATGTATGTTATTAACTAAGATTTACATTTCCAAAGTTGATCCATTAATGGTGGATTTGCCTAGAATCTATGAATGATATTTTTCGGGCACCCTATTGCTCTACTATTAATATGAGGCTTTGGGAAGGCTTAGGTTAGGAGAAGCATCAAGCACAATCACAAGTGAATTACACCAAGAGAGGAAAAGAGAGAGAAAGAGAGAACTAACATTGTGTGAGAATTGTAAACCATCCTAACTGGATGAGATATTGAATGTAACCCTACTCATATAATAGTAGAAGGCAAGTTTGCACTAGACTAGAGTCCTGCATTTTTTCCTATTTGGGTTTTCCGCGTCAACAAAATTTTTTGTGTTCTTGTTGTCTTTAATTTTTACCTATTATTTCCCATTTCAATTACACAAAGAGGGAAAGAATTATTCTCTTACATACTCGGTTATCCCAACAAATGCAAGATGAACCTTATTCAAACATTGACCAATTTATATATTGGATTACAAAATCCAATCCCTAAGAAAATGTCAACAATTATACCTATCAAACTATTTAAAAGGACAACAGAAAACCATAACAAAGAATCAAATAACAATCTAAGAAAATCATAGAAAATTAAAAAAATTACAATAATTGTTATGGGGCGTTTGCGAAGACTTGCGTGTTGCAAAGTTTATGAGCATCCAGTAGTTGATAGTCAAGGTCATTGGTTTGTTGGTGGTTCATTTTCTAACACGACTGCCTGAGGAGAGTCATCCATTTGGATCTCTCATTGATGATTTTTGGACTATGATAGATGAAGGATAGGTGGCTGATGTTTGACATTGACTGCCTCCCGACGTACCAACGTCGAAAGTGACAATACTGCAACTAAAGGTAGAAGTTAAGGATGTGGTTTATGTTTGAAATACTCCAAGGATCATACCCAACAGAGGCAAGACTAAACTAATATTAACTTCTACACTAATGGGTCTAGTTAGTACTTTAGTTAAATTATATTACGATTGTTCCTAAGGTGATGAGCAAAGCTATTTTAGTAAAAATAATAAAAAAATGGAAATAAATTGTGGATTTTATCAAACTAAATGATAGAAGACTATCTCACTTTAGTGTTCATAATTAACTCTTACTCCGGGTTCTATTCAATCAACTAATCATTAACCTGGTAGGGCCTTTCAACCTTCCACTAACATAATGAGGCGACAAGTACTACTTATCTTTCGATGTCATAGTCTAGACCAGATTGGGGTAAGGTTTTCATGAATAAGTATTATCGATTTCGAGTTCATTCCCACCTATATGACTTCCTAAGATCGTCAAGCCTAGGGTTTTAAGTTCTTCCTATCCCAACTAGTTGATCCGTTAAGAAACCCTACATAGACTTTAATTAATCCTACATCCACTTGTTAATCTCCCTTACAGGATTAGTTCCCTATGGATTTAACACATGTAATGTAATTGATAAAAAAAAGATAAACATTAAGAATAGATCAAAAACAAGATAAGAAATTTCTTGATATAGTTATAATAGCGCGAATGGTAATCCTTGAAGAGTCGATCAATCTACAATCCGATCTCTGCAAAGAACAAAATAGAAAAAACGAAATAAAAACTATAACTAAAAGGAAATCTAAATTATAACTGAAGGTAAAATTAAACTAAGTAAAAATTTGTTCATAAACTATTCAGAGCAATTATATTTATAAGCCTAGAGTTGGTCGTTGATCCTTGACCAAATTCAATTGACTATTTTGCATGAAAGTTCATTGTGTGGACGAAAACACCGTTGGCTTTTTAAGTGACCTCGTCACAATGATGTTACGACACCCTCTGGCATGTGTCACAACACTGATGGTAGTTTACTATCTAGGGCATGTCTTCAGGGTTGTGTCATGACACCCTATAGTTGTATCGCGACACTGATGGCAGACTGCTCCTTGGGTACTATGTTCACTATGTTGCGACTTCTCAGCTCCGTGTTGTAACATCATTGGCAGTCCATTGTCTTTGTGCCTCTGAATAATGTCTTGCACACTCACTAAACATATTAGTCTACCTTCAGTCCCGCTTTGGCCCCCAAGGTCATATAAATCACTTAAATTGCTCATTTTGTTACCTACTTACTATAAGTGAAAACTAAAAAAAACATAACTAAATTACTTTCCTACAAGCTCATTAAGTACAAAAAGTAGTTAAATCTACTACAATGGATTGTGGTAGATCAGACATATCCTTCAGGAAGGTAATAAATGTGTGGATCATTTGGATAAATTGGCTCAAAGTTTTATTTTGGGTTCAACTTGGCTTGTTTCTCCTTTGACTAGTTTCGTACCTCTTCTACAAGTTGATTCTTATGGTAGAGGGGTAGCTAAAGTTCAGTCTATGTTTTATTCTTTTTGTACCAAAAAAAAAGTTAATCTATAGTAGGTAAAGGTTTAACTTCAAATTCTTTATTTTACATACATGTTCACCTACAAATGGAAAATATATGCCAGTGTGCTTCATTCGACTATGAAACACCTAATTTTGACAGGGATATGAATTGCTAACATTGTCGAAGAATTATTAGAAGGCATTTGATGTATAAGGATAATTTCATGTAATTTACTATCTATTTATTGTGGCATACTTTTATTAAATTATGCTTATGTTAATTCATTTGCTTGATTTTGAAATATCTTAAATAATATGTTAAAGTCCTTGGTATATAAATCACAATGCAAAAGAAATCACGAAAAGTTCATGATGTGAGATTCTTATTGCATAAAAATGTGAAAATACCTAAATTATCCCTAGTCATAATAATAACAAGATAGGAAATTTTTAATGTAAATAAACTAGCACATCTTATACTCTTTGAATAGGTCAAGTGGTATTTCTCACAAGCTGTAAGCATAGCGGTGCTTAGAGTTAACTTGTGGATGCTAGTAAGAGAAATAAGTTCATTAGAGACCTTATAATGAGAATACTCACATGGATACACAAGTTATGTCAATGAATCAATCTCATCATATCAATTGAGCAAGTGTCATTTAACTTGAAATCACCACATCCACCTTAAGTACCAAATGATATATTTTGACTTCATTACATATTCTCCACTATAGGGCATTCATAGCTTAAAGATTGGATATAGCATGAAGGAATTGAAAATATTTGAATGATCAACAAAGGATTCATCACCCAAATTGAGGGGAGTTTATCTCATGATTCTTTTATCATACATTTATATAGGAATCTTCGGCCAAAGTAACATTTCAATTTGAATATGTGATGTGCCACTATTTCATATATACAAATAGTTCCTTTTTATACTTATTTAAGCTTGTTATTAAGTTAAAATAGGTCAAATTTAGTGTCATTAGTTAGATTTATATGTTTTAGGAGTAACTAGTATTTTGGTGTTCTTTTCATTAGTTTTAGTTTTATTTTGACATTTGGAATGAAATTGAACTTACTTGGTGCTTAAATGTGTATATGGGAGAGTTAAAGTAGGAATGATAGTTGAAAAGTATAAGTTTTCAGGAAATGTTGTGCAAAATAGAATAATGTCACGACTGCATATCACATAAAGTTGTGACCTAATTTGTTGTTTGTGCCTTAAGATTAAAATAGAAGACAAAGTCGAGACATCATGGAATAAAAAGTCGTGATCTACCTCACTATTTTTTGTTTTGGAGTTAGAACCTAAAGGAGAATTTCGCGACATCAGAAGAGTCAATGATGCAATGTTACTCACTGAAGTGCTAAAGTTTTCAAATTTAGAGACCTATGTCACGATGTTATAGTCTTGACATAGTTTGGAAAAGTCGAGACATTAGTTTCGTGATGTTGCGACATCATCATGATGTTGAAGGGAGATTAAGGCACAATTTATTATTGTCATGACATCGCAAAGCATGACGTCATGACATTGATCCAACTATTGGAGAATCTTGACGATTACTAAAGGGTGATTTGTAGAATTTTGGTACAAAGTTGTGCCTATAGTCACAACATTTTATTATATTGAAGGGTAGACGTGTCATTTGGCCAACTTAAGCCTTTTTTACTCTATATATCAATTATGTATCAAATTTGAAGAGAGAGAGAGGAGGAAAGAGTCGAATTTGAAGAGTTGTTTCAGATAGTTAGATAGTTTTCTTTATTTTCTTTGAAAGATTTGTTACTTTTTTAAGTTCCTTTTAAAGAAACTCTTTATTTTTTAAGTTGATGATGCAAATGTAAAAGATTCATGGAAGCATTCCTTGTTCAGATATTGGTTTTATCTTCAATCAAATGAGCATTTCTAAACTCTATTCTCAACTTTTTGCATCTTATGGATATGATATTTGGAATTATGAATGCTTTGTTTGTGAATTCTATGATGAACTAAATTGTTTGATGGTTGATTGTGAAGTTAAATATTGATTAGGATTAGAATGCATGTGTTTAACGATTTACTTTGTTTTTCAATTTATTAAAGAGCGTAGTAAACTAGAATTGATGAGTCTAGTTAAAAACCTAGGTAAATGAGACTGAAAAGAGATTTTACCGAGTAAATGAGACTGGGAGGAGAACCTAGACAGTAGTCTTTAGGTTAGATTTAGATCGAAAGGAGACTTTTTTTAGAGATTATTAGTATTGAGCACATGTCCTACATAATAAATATCTAGTTGAACAATTAACCATCACATTTTTCCTTATGTTAAATTCTTCAACATGAAAGAGAATCATTTAGATCAGATTACACATAAATTTAATAGTTTAGTTTTATGATAATGCTTGATTCGATTGTGCTAATAATCCTAAGATCTAGTAGATTGGTAATCATCTAGCTAGTAAGTTCATAATTGCAATCTTTCATCATTCGATGACAATTCCTAAGGATATGATCCTTAGAATACTTCTCGAGTAGTTATTGTAAAACAAACTGCTATACTATAGTTTGACTCTGTGATGCTTGTGAATTACTAATGCTTAAATTGATTTACATACATTTTGAGATACATGTAGAACATGAGTCAACATGATTCATAATGACATATTGAGAATAAAGAATAATGCTTAAACCTAATGAGATAAAGAATGATGAAATGAGTTTATTGCATATTAACTACATATGAAAAGGTAAAATGGTCAAACCAAAATATTGACCTTCTCACATTTTAGTCATGATGAATGGCTAGATGCATCTTGACACACACACACATTATTTAATGTAAGTTTTTCATTTATTTTAGAAAACATTAGGTAGTGATGAGTTCTTATTACTGATCATTTTTGTGACAAGTGTTGTTAGGTGTATGACATGCCAGCATTTCTATTTATTGTTATAATGTGGACCTCATGTTTTATAATTATGGTTCACTTTTCTTGAAATCATTTTTTGAACGTTATTTTTAATGAAACAAAAATACATAAATTATATTTATTGCAAAATATTATAGTAGCATTTAGTTTTGACAAAACGTAATTTATTTTATAATAACATAATATTTAATAATAACCAACATTTTATATAGACTTAATAATAACCAATGCCTAATTAAAACTTTACATATTTGAGAGTGGATAATACTTTACATATTTGAGACTGGACAATATATATTGGAGTTGGAAGGGATATAGGGAGTTAAGTAGGATTTAAACAAATGTTCATATTTTATAATACTAAATATTTATAAATTGTAATATATATTTATTAAAATATTAATATAAAATATTAAGAAAATAATTTAAAATCTAAAGTTATTATTAATTTTAAAATCATTATTAAAATAAAATTTTAATGTAAAATAATTTTATTAAATAATAAATTATATTAATTTATTATATTATTAAATATAAATATTTATACTTAATAATATTGAAAATTATAATATTTGAGATTAATATTTTAATCATTTTAAAATTATAATTAAAATAAAAATTTATTAATATAATAATATTTGATCTTATTGAAGTTAATTTTGCTATAAAATCAAGTTACTCGCATGAGTCTATTTTTTGAAAAATAGCTTATGCTTTTTAAAAGTGAATTCAATTGTGTTTTTTTTCTTTTAATTTTGTTGACCAATAAACTATTTTCTATTTACTAAAACTTTTTCATGAAACAAATATAAAAAAAAACATTTTCATAAATCATTTTAGTGAAACAAGCACACCTTTTCTTATTAATAATTCATTGTTCTTAAAATTTCTTTTAGGTACAAAGTTAAAATACTCTATTCCTAATTATTTATTATCATGAATTAAATTATAAATGTTTTCTTCTAAAAATCGCATTTTATATTTTTTTATAAGCTTTGGAAAGATAATTGTTGTAATACTCTCCAAGTCATTACGCACTTCATACATTTGGAATTCAATGCATCTATTTTTATTTCAAAGAATTTAGCTATTTCACTTTTCAAATTAATATATATATATATATATAAAAGCTTAATTATTAAGACAGTTAACATTCTTTTGTTAAATTCAAGTACATCGCACATCAAAGAATTTAATATAAACATTTCAGCGGTGTTAACAATTAGACCCACACTTTTAAATATAAAAAATAAAAAATAAATTAAAATTTAAAAATATAGAAACTTAGTGCATATTTTGACAAAAAAAAAGATGTCACTATTATAATTTAAGAGGTATTAAAGAAATCCAATTGTAGAATACATTTTATAGCCAACCGTTTACTTTTCAGAGAGCACGCGTGATGAGGAAATTAATCACTGCTATCACAAGTGAACACCCTAAAAAAAATCTATGTTATTGACTTTATATTATAGTGGTTACTACTAATTCATAACTTATAAAGTTCTATTAAAAAATTGCTAATTTATAGATTATTCATTTAATAAAATTTAAAATTCTTCTTTATTCATTAAAAATCTTATTGTTCATAATAAAATTATTTTGGGTTTTGGTATTATATCTTCAATATATATATTTGTAATATCATACTAAACATTGTATGTTATAATCAACAGCAATCAAATATTACTAGTCCTAAAGATCTACCGAACACTACATAAGAAATACTACGATTTCATTACTTGTAGAGAAGTTGAGATTGTTGATGAAATTGGTCCTATAGTATATTTATTAGTCAATCACCTTGGTTTAAACAACATGATTGCCAACATATGGTCTCCCTAAAGACGATTAATAAATGTTTTTAATATCAATTAGGATTAGTGTTGGGAGATCAAAATGTTGTGTTGTCCCCTACTTTTTTCGATAGTGCTCTTTTTTAATGGATGTGGCTAAAATTCAACACCGTAAAATGCTTTCTATTTGATTTCATGTGTAGGCCACTAAGGCTTGTTTATTGCCTTGGAAAGTGGTGAAACTACTGTTTAATAAAGTGGTGTTTGGTACCACGGATAAAGAAATCTAGGATGTTAGATTCAAGAGCCACTATAAATTAAAATTCAGATTTATTTTGATGAAAACCATACATGCATTTTCTCCGCCTTTTAATAATAATAATAATAGGATAAAATAAAATAAAATTCCTTTTACAATGATTTCTCTTTTCAATTTGGCGAATAAGTTAAAAGATCATCCCTTAAATTTGCTCCACTGAAAGAATGGGAAAGCAAAAATTATGTGGAGAAAAGTTATGAAAAGGGTGATAATTAAATACATCCCCCCATAACAAGGCCAACCCCAAAATAGGCGCTATATATTTTGACACATGCAAAGGACTGTTCTCTGTTGTCGACAACCCCCATGCATAAAATCTGGCTTTACTTTTTTCCTATTTTCTTATGCAATAATAAATATTATATATTAAATTATGCTACACATCTTTATAAAAGCTATATTTATATAAAAAAATTATATAAATAAGTAATGTTGATTTTGATTAAAATGATAATTTTGAAGCATTTAGAATTTTATTGTCTTAATATTGTATAGATTTTTTCCCAAATTTAGTGTAGATTTAAATATTTTTATAAATCTTAACACCCTACTTTTTAAAGAGAATAATTAAATTTATAATACCTCCTCAAATAAGATAATCACAGTGTAAATACTTAAAAGTGCTATCAGTGCTTATTACATTCTTTACCATCCATTAATATATTGTCTATAGTAAAAATATTACATTAAATGCATAAATATTTATTAAGATTTATATTTGATGTATGGATGATGAATCATATGTTGTCTATTAATCAAATAAGTTCCATATTCATTTTGTTCAGAACTAAAGGTAAATTACACTCATGGCCACTTTTGTTTACCTCAGGTTACATTTTAGTCATTTATGTTTGAAATGTTATATTTTAGTCACTTACGTTTTCATGTTGTAACATTTTAGTTACTGAGCCGTTAATTGTCGTTAACGGTGTTACTGTAAGCTAACGTGGCATGTTAAATCATCATTTCAAACGAAAATTTTAGGTTAAATTATACAATCTATCCTCATATTTTTTTTCATTTTGAGTAATTTTTTTTATGTTCTTTAAACTTTCCTTTCTTTTTTCTTTATTTTCCATTCTCTTTTGTTTCTCCCTTTGTTTTCCCACCTTCTCCATTTCTTTTAATATACCAGGAAGTCAAATTAGCAGTGAAGATAGAAGTAGGAAGTTGAAAGCCATCATTGCCTATAGCTAAAACCCATACCATGTTTATTTCTTCATTGCCAATTCAACTTTCTGCTATGTTAAAAGAAATGGAGAAGGTAGGAAAATAGAGGGAGAAGAAAAAAAGAATGGAAAATAAAGAAAAAAAATGGAAAGTTAAAAGAACATAAAAGAAAAAATTAAATTGCTCACAACGAAAAAATATGGGGATCAATTGTATAATTTAACATTTTTTTTAGAATGATGATTTAACGTGCTACATCAACTTACCATTACACCGTTAATGGAAATTAACAGCTCATTGACTAAAATATTACAACACGATAACGTAAATGACTAAAATGTAACTTTCAAACATAAATGACTAAAATGTAAACTGAGGTAACCAAAGTGACCATGGGTGTAGTTTACCCTTATTATATTTATTTAAGAATTCTTTAATTTTTTTTCTATTCACATTTCATATTATAATTCATTATTAGTACATGAATTTATATGCTAATACGAATAATCTATTGATTTAGTGACAAAAATTCTCGCAAGATTCAAATCTCAATGCTGGTATCGAATTCTATGGGTCAAACCCTTGAAACGCATCCCTTCCCCAAATTTGAATCCACAAATTTGAATGTGTCTAATAAATATATATACTATTAATAGGCTATGTATTGATGGTCCGATTGGATAAGGTGGAGAGTACAGCGAATATGTGGGTTCACCTCATTTAATATAAGGTGGAGAGCCGTCGAGGAAGGTGGTTGGAGGTAGTTAATATAATTGTCTGATTTTTAGTTGTACTAGAAAATGTAGTTACGAAATTTTATTTTCGTAAATCGAGCCCTTAATTATAAAATATTAATATTTATAAAGATATTATAAAAATATATTAAAGTTCAGTCCAATAGTTTTTTTCAAATTGATAATTAATTAAGAATTAGGAACTAAATTGTAAAAGTATAATCCCTATAGAGTTTTAATTGTTAAAAGGCTTGAGGACTTAAATGACAATTAGCTAAATGTTCAAAATGGTGATTAAACCATTTTGCATTAAGAATTGGCGGATGATGATGGAAGATTCCACTAATGTTGATTAAAGGTGGATTAAGCTAATTAAAGTATGGTTAAGTTAATTAATTTAGGTAATTAAGAATTTAATCATAGTATAAAAGGCTTATGTTAGTGACATTGCTCATCTTCTCCATCTCTCCCAACCATACCAACTTTGAAAACCTAAAGAAGAAAACCATTTGAAAGCTTTTTACATTAGACCACTATTTGGTATGTGATTTCAAGTCATTTTCTTGTAATTTTTATAGATTTGAGGTCACGAGAGTATGATTTAGTTAGTCCATGTACCAATTTGTGAAACTATTGAAGTTTGTAAAATTTTCTATTGTTGATTTCTTGAATAATTAGGCTTAAAATAGATAGATTTTAAGCTTAGATATAAAATGGACTAGGTTGTAATGATAATTTAGCCTGTTTGTTAACTTTGTTACATTAGGGACCAAATTGAATAAATGCTAAATTTGTTATGAAATGATGTTAGAAATACAAATTTTAAGGTCCGTAATGAAAATATTTGAAATTAATTTTTAATTCAAGGCCAAGAATTGAAAGCTATGACTATCCCGGTTTAGGGACTAAATTGAACAAAATGTAAAATTTTAGGTATTTTGAAAATTTGAATTATATAGGTTCATATATATCATAACATAGAACATAATATTTAGTATTGGTTGATGATATAAAATAATTGTTTAGATCAAGAATCAGAGCGAAGTAGAATTGATTGGGGGAAAGCTAAAATTACAGATTAGTCCCTATAGTATCCACTTCAGAGGCGAATCTAGGGGGCTGGTAGGGGCCCCGACCCCTCCTAAAATGGAAAATTGCTATTTAATCCCTTTAAAAAATTTTAAAAATTTAAATTAGTAAAGGTAAAATCACACTTTGCCTCCCCTAAAATCATAAAAAAAAATTGATTTAATCCTTTAAAAATTACAAAGATATAGACTATTAAAAATTAAAATTTCACTCACCCCCTAAAAAAATTTTCTAGCTTCGCCCCTAATCCACTTTACATATTTTAAGCAGGTAAGTTCATATGAGACTTACCACTCTATTTTATTTTATGTATAAATTATGTTTGAATTTATCTATATATTAGAATTGAGTAGAATTAGTGAATTTTGGAACATATGTCTTAAAATGGACTGAATTGTAAATATGTCTAAGTATTAGCTATATTCAAATAGTACAGGTGTAAATATGAATATTGATTGATTATATGACCTATAAATAAAAATGAAATCAGGTAGAGGGATTGGTAATGAAATTTTTAATAGATGAATGGTCTGATAATTATGATTGTTTCTTATTTAGCTCAAGAAGCTAGTGAAGGTCCGTGCAATCGAGGAGAAGGACCAATAGAGTAGAATCTATCCTGAAGTTTATGGTGAGTTCCTTTTTGTTTCCTTTGAATTATTAATCTCTATGATATGTAGTTGTGTAAGGTAAGTTGTCCCTACTGGAGATAGGTTGATGTTGTGTGTATTGACAAATGTGTAATAAGCCAATGTTGTATGTGTGAACATGGCCATGGTTGAGGTAAAAATACCCATCTTGTGTGTAAGCCCAGTACCAGACTATTTGTGACATGTGAAAATGTGGAAAGAAGCACTATTTTTTATGTCCACGGTAGGGAAACTTTATTACAAACTGGACTTGCAGATCACGGCCCGACCTTGCGGGAGAACACGTGTTCAATTTAACAAGGACTATGATATTGAAATGATTATGGCTAATACACAATTCTGATTTCCAAAATATGGGTCAGAGGTTGGCACAAGGTAGGGTCATAGGTAAACATACATGATTGAGAGAAGTATGTACAAGTTGACGATATGTATCTGCCAAGGGTACTGTATGCATTTAGTTGGTGAAATGTTGTCGCTAGAGAATTGTACTGGCAACTTGGAATAATGTGTTTGTATTACTGAATCTCAAAATTGTCTTTATTTTGGGGTTTACTACCGATAACCTGATAATTATTTTGCGTCTATTTGGAAGTCATTAAGTTCAATTGAACTTACTACGTTACTTTTCTTTCTCAGGCTTTTGGGTAGTAAAAGAAGATCAGTAGAAAGGGACTATGCTTGAGCTGCGTCTGCAAGTGAGCCACTTGTCTATTTTGTATCATGCATGGGCAGTTGGCGGATGGCGTATATATACATTTGTACTTAACTGTTGTTTCTACCCCCACAGCCGTGTTTTTTTGTCTTAAAGTGGAATTGTCCCTTACTTTACATGTGTACGCCAAACTCCCTAAAATTGCAATTTACAAACTTGCCTTTTTTATGAATTGTATTCGCCATGCATGGCAGTGTATGATATAAAGATTGCCTTTATTAATTCCTATCACTTTCTTTGGGGATGTGTTACTCAAATATTTAAATTAAGCCAAAGGATTTGAATCTTTCAATAACGCCTTGGTCGGTTGGGTAGATTATTTGGCTGATTGATGTACGCCATGTCTTCCTAATAGGCTAGGTGTTACAGGTTCATCTTGAGCATAGTTATGTTATCTTTTTTGGGTTGGCCTCAAGTCATCTACTGAAGATCAGAAAACCTATGAATTTTCTTGTACCTCAAAAACGCACTTTGTGAGATTCAACCTAATGTTATAAGAGCGTAGGACCTGGAACACTTATTGCAAAGCCGTTAGATGTTGGTCCATGGTAACACTTTTGACCATCGTATCGTTTACATAGATCCTTACGCTTCTTTCAATTTGTTCCTTGAAGACCTTATTTAAGATTATTTAATATGTGATCCTTGCATTGCTCAAGCCAAAAGGTATTACCTTGTATTAGAATATGTCACCCTCCATGATGAAAGAGGTTTTCTCTTTACCACTAGGGTCAATCTGAATCTGATTGTACCGTAAGAATGCATCTATAAAGCTTACGTATTTATGATCAGTAGTTGAGTCCACTAACCTGTCGATAAGTGGGAAGGAAAAATATCCTTTAGATTGTTTAGGTTGGTAAAGTCCAAACATATTCACTAGTTTATGTTAGGCTTATTGACCATTATCGCATTTGACACCCTATCTGGATAAACTTCTTCTTGAATTTTAAAATCAGAAAAATTGAGGGATTAAATTTTTTTGAAATAAAAATATATAGCTTAAATTCTAATTTTTTGAAATATACAGGGACATATAACATATTTTAACCTATAATTAAATGAAATTAAAAACTTACTAATATCATGGAACACATTGCCGCCATCAAGAATAAAATTCAATACCTTAAAAAAAAAGTAAGAACCAAATTTATGTTTTGAAATAGTTAGAAAATTATTACCAGCTTTTAAAATTAAAAAAAAGGTCTCTTGAAATTATGTTTTACTTTTTTTAACTAATATTTTTTATCTTACAATAATAGGTAAAAGACTAGTTAAAAGCTATAAAAGAAACATCAATATGCTTCATAAACCAATATACATGTGCTAATAAACGAATATAAAATAATTTGATACGGCTACTAATTTGATACAAATTTTAATATAGAGAGAGAAAGAGAGAGTTCTAACAATTAAAAAAATAGTTTATTAAATTGACATAGATTTAAAAGTTATATAACTCAAAAAAATCAAAATTGGTAATTTAAAAATAATTAGAGCCAATTATGGCAAAGTAAAAAGTATTAAAAATGATAAAAGTTCAATGTATCAATCTTACTATTAATAGGAATTTCTAAAATTGGTTTTAAAATTTAAAGAAATTAAAGTGAGATAAAATTTATAAATTCCAAAAACTCATTTTAAATTATAAAGTCTAATATATAAGACAAAAATCATGAACACAAAATCCAAATTTCGATCAAAGTTGAACAAAACAGGATTTAAAATTTAAAAAAAATTGAAGGAAGACATGAAGAAGATAGGAAGAAGTAAGAAAAAGCAATATGAAAAAAAATAAAATGGGTTAATATTTGGTAGATTATTTTTTATTTCACTAAAAGTATTAAAAATTTGTTATGCATTTTTAAAAATATTTAGTTTTAGTATTTTACTATACCTCTACAAATACTTGTTTACTTTTTAACATTATAGTCCATTTGTTTACATGTAAAAGTTTTATGGAAAACGTTTTCTCATTTTCCTATGTTTGTTTCATAGAAAAGCAGTTTGCTCAATGAAATAACATACAAATCAATGTAAAATAAGTTATTTTTCTGTAAAATTACTTACCCTTTTGAAAAGCGTAAATCATTTTTAGGAAAGAGTTTCTCTATAGGTAATTTTATTTTTATATAAAATTAACTTAAATCAAGCTTAATATTATTATATTGATAATAATTTTATTTTTATTTTAAAAATATTAAAGTATTAATATAAAATATTATATTTTTCAATATTTTTAAACATATATATTTAATTATTTATATTTAGTCATATAAGAAATTATTAGTATAATTAATATTATTTGATATTTAATATTTCAATTTTGTTTTAATAATAAATTTTAAAAATAATAATTTTAAATAATATTCTTCACTTATTATTAAAAATATTCAATATTAATATTTTTAATAATAAATATTTATTACAATTATAAATATATTAATAATAATTTTTTTGTAGTATAAAGGTTAAAATATGTCAATAATAGTCGAGGGAGATTCAAGATCTGTTATTAGGAAGATTAATAACCATGAACATGATTTCTCAGATATAAGTGCTCTTACATGGTCCGCAAAGGAGATAACGAAGGAGTTTTAGTCTTGCGCCTTCCACTTCATTGGTAGATCTGGGAACAAAATAGCGCATGCAATGGCGCAAAAGGGATTAAGTCGAGGCGAGGATGGCTACTGGGTCGAAGATGCTCCGGCGTTAGTGGAAGCAGCGGCTGCAGAAGACTGTCGTCTTCATGAACCTCCATAGAACTGTTGATTTTCTTCAAAGGGTTGTAAGGATTTCCGTTCTGATGACTCCATTTCTTGTTTGGTTGCTCTCTATCCAGTATTGTTAATTATCTTGTTTAAGCAACTGCCGGTCGGAATCCCATGACTGCGGGATTCGTTTTAGTGTTTTCCTTGTAACTGTTAGTTCTTTTAATTGTTTTTCTTTGTTTTGTTATTCAATAAAGAGGCCATATTTTGAGTTCAAAAAAAATACATGTCATATGTCTATGTACTCTTCACAAATTTGCAACTTAGTCTTTTTACTTTTATTTCAAGAATTTAGTCCCTTTACTTTTCAGATTTGAAAATCAAGTCCAATTGTTGACGTTGTTCAATTTTTTTTTGTCAATTTTGCTGATGTCATCTTTTTAAATAAAAAATACTCACTTGGTAGTCATGTAACTAAAAATGACATTGTAATGAACATGAAATTTAACACAATATTTTTAATATATGCAAAAATAATGTAAAATATAAATTTATAGATATAGAATAAACTCAATTAAACAATGAAAAGATAAGAAAATCTCAATTGTATGTTTGTTTCATTGAAAATAGCTTTTATAAAATATTTTATAGAAATCATCAAACAACGAAAATATTAAATTTTCTAGGAAAGTAAGTTATTTTCCGTAAATCATTTTCTAAAAGTTATTTTGAGTTAAACAAACAAACCCTAATAAAACTATACCTAATATATCTAAAAAAAAAAGGATGTCGAAAATTTTAGTTTATGGTGTCGGCAACAATACTTCGAATAAGGACAGAAACACCAAAAAGGTTAGGTTTAAAGATGTGGATATGAATATGAGTAGTGGGATGGTCGTGGAGCTATCCCCTGTATTGGTGATGCCCTAGAGGGATAAAGTGTTAGGAAAAGGTTCATATGGTTCTATAAGTGAAGAGGAGATTGAATTTCAGGAGGGTGATATCATAAGAACTACAGTTAATGAGATATCAAGAATTAACTTTTCAGAAAAGATAAAGCAAATTCTGGTAAGGGATATGGCGACCACAGTGGTGGTGAAATTGCTGGGAAAGAATTTAGCGTATTATACTATTCATAACAGGATCTTTAGCCTCTAGAAACCATCACATTCATTTCACCTCATGGATGTTGAAAACATCTACTTTCTGGTCAAGTTTCAGAATAAAGAGGACTACGAGAAGGTTCTCGCTTAGGGTTTATGGATTTTTTCAGCCAGTACCTCATAGTTCAATTGTGGACTTCAGACTTTAATCCCCTTCAATCGTTCCCTAGTACTATTATGGCTTAGATTCGACTACCTGGACAGCCAGGGGTCCTTTACAAACGTCAAATCTTAGAAGAAATAAGAGTATTAGTAGGCAAAGTTGTGAAGCTTGATTTCAAAATAGATAGTGGGTCGAGGGGGCAATTTTCCCATATAGCGATATTCATCAACTTGGAAATATAGCTAGTCTCTCAATTTCTAGTGAGCAGCATAATACAGGGGATTGAATATGAATCCCTATTGGTAGTGTGCTTTTTGTGTGGCCGGTATGGGTATGTGTGAGAT